>NC_069500.1:1116686574-1117056574 GCF_027579735.1 Bombina bombina
TTTAACTCTGCACTAAATAAACTCAAGGAACAGCATGTATGAGGGACAGGGTTTAACTGCACTAAATAAACTCTAGGATTCAGCATGTATGAGGGAAAGGGTTTAACTCTGCACTAAATAAACTCTAGGGTGCAGCATGTATGAGGGACAAGGTTTAACTCTGCACTAAATAAACTATAGGGTGCAGCATGCATGAGGGACAGGGTTTAACTCTGCACTAAATAAACTCTAGGGTGCAGCATGTATAAGGGACAGGGTTTAACTCTGCACTAAATAAACTGTAGGATGCAGCATGTATGAGGGACAGGGTTTAACTCTGCACTAAATAAACTCTAGGATAAAGCATGTATGAGTGACAGGGTTTAACTCTGCACTAAATAAACTCTAGGATGAAGCATGTATGAGGGACAGGGTTTAACTCTGCACTAAATAAACTCTAGGGTGCAGCATGTATGAGGGACAAGGTTTACCTCTGCACTAAATAAACTCTAGGGTGCAGCATGTATAAGGGACAGGGTTTAACTCTGCACTAAATAAACTGTAGGATGCAGCATGTATGAGGGACAGGGTTTAACTCTGCACTAAATAAACTCTAGGATGAAGCATGCATGAGGGACAGGGTTTAACTCTGCACTAAATAAACTCTAGGGTGCAGCATGTCTGAGGGAAAGGGTTTAACTCTGCACTAAATAAACTCTAGGGTGCAGCATGTATGAGGGAAAGGGTTTAACTCTGCACGAAATAAACTCTAGGGTGCAGCATGTATGAGGGACAAGGTTTAACTCTGCACTAAATAAACTCTAGGGTGCAGCATGTATGAGGGACAGGGTTTAACTCTGCACTAAATAAACTCTAGGGTGCAGCATGTATAAGGGACAGGGTTTAACTCTGCACTAAATAAACTGTAGGATGCAGCATGTATGAGGGACAGGGTTTAACTCTGCACTAAATAAACTCTAGGATGAAGCATGTATGAGTGACAGGGTTTAACTCTGCACAAAATAAACTCTAGGATGCAGCATGTATGAGGGACAGGGTTTAACTCTGCACTAAATAAACTCTAGGATGAAGCATGTATGAGGGACAGGGTTTAACTCTGCACTAAATAAACTCTAGGGTGCAGCATGTATGAGGGACAAGGTTTACCTCTGCACTAAATAAACTCTAGGGTGCAGCATGTATGAGGGACAGGGTTTAACTCTGCACTAAATAAACTCTAGGGTGCAGCATGTCTGAGGGAAAGGGTTTAACTCTGCACTAAATAAACTCTAGGATTCAGCATGTATGAGGGAAAGGGTTTAACTCTGCACTAAATAAACTCTAGGATTCAGCATGTATGAGGGACAGGGTTTAACTCTGCACTAAATAAACTCTAGGGTGCAGCATGTATGAGGGACAAGGTTTAACTTTGCACTAAATAAACTCTAGGGTACGGCATATATGAGGGACAGGGTTTAACTAAATAAACTCTAGGATTCAGCATGTATGAGGGAAAGGGTTTAACTCTGCACTAAATAAACTCTAGGGTGCAGCATGTATGAGGGACAAGGTTTAACTCTGCACTAAATAAACTCTAGGGTGCAGCATGTATGAGGGACAGGGTTTAACTCTGCACTAAATAAACTCTAGGTTGCAGCATGTATAAGGGACAGGGTTTAACTCTGCACTAAATAAACTGTAGGATGCAGCATGTATGAGGGACAGGGTTTAAATCTGCACTAAATAAACTCTAGGATGCAGCATGTATGAGGGACAGGGTTTAACTCTGCACTAAATAAACTCTAGGATGAAGCATGTATGAGGGACAGGGTTTAACTCTGCACTAAATAAACTCTAGGATGCAGCATGTATAAGGGACAGGGTTTAATTCTGCACTAAATAAACTCTAGGGTACAGCATGTATGAGGGACAGGGTTTAACTGCACTAAATAAACTCTAGGATTCAGCATGTATGAGGGAAAGGGTTTAACTCTGCACTAAATAAACTCTAGGGTGCAGCATGTATGAGGGACAAGGTTTAACTCTGCACTAAATAAACTCTAGGGTGCAGTGTGTATGAGGGACAGGGTTTAACTGCACTAAATAAACTCTAGGATTCAGCATGTATGAGGGAAAGGGTTTAACTCTGCACTAAATAAACTCTAGGGTGCAGCATGTATGAGGGACAAGGTTTAACTCTGCACTAAATAAACTCTAGGGTGCAGCATGTATGAGGGACAGGGTTTAACTCTGCACTAAATAAACTCTAGGATGAAGCATGTATGAGGGACAGGGTTTAAAGGACCAGTCAACACATAAGATTTGCATAATCAACAAATGCAAGATAACAAGACAATGCAATAGCACTTAGTCTGAACTTCATATGAGTAGTAGTTTTTTTTATAACACATTTCAAAGTTATGTATATTTCCACTCCCCTTGTACCATGTGATAGCAATCAGCCAATCACAAATGCATATACGTATAGTCTTTGAATTCTTGCACATGCACAGTAGGATCTGGCGACTCAAAAAGTGTAAATATAAATGAATGTGCACATTTTTTTTAATGGAAGTAAATTGGAAAGTTGTTTAAAATTACATGCTGTATCTAAATCATGAACATTTAATTTAACCTGAGTGTCCCTTTAACTCTGCACTAAATAAACTCTAGGATGAAGCATGTATGAGGGACAGGGTTTAACTCTGCACTAAATAAACTCTAGGGTGCAGCATGTATGAGGGAAGGGGTTTAACTCTGCACTAAATAAACTCTAGGGTGCAGCATGTATGAGGGACAAGGTTTAACTCTGCACTAAATAAACTCTAGGGTGCAGCATGTATGAGGGACAGGGTTTAACTCTGCACTATATAAACTCTAGGGTGCAGCATGTATAAGGGACAGGGTTTAACTCTGCACTAAATAAACTGTAGGTTGCAGCATGTATGAGGGACAGGGTTTAAATCTGCACTAAATAAACTCTAGGATGCAGCATGTATGAGGGACAGGGTTTAATTCTGCACTAAATAAACTCTAGGATGCAGCATGTATGAGGTACAGGATTTAACTCTGCACTAAATAAACTCTATGATGCAGCATATATGAGGGAAAGGGTTTAACTCTGCACTAAATAAACTCTAGGGTTCAGCATGTCTGAGGGAAAGGGTTTAACTCTGCACTAAATAAACTCTAGGATTCAGCATGTATGAGGGACGGGGTTTAACTCTGCACTAAATAAACTCTAGGATTCAGCATGTATGAGGGACAGGGTTTAACTCTGCACTAAATAAACTCTAGGGTGCAGCATGTATGAGGGACAAGGTTTAACTCTGCAAAAAATAAACTCTAGGATTCAGCATGTATGAGGGAAAGGGTTTAACTCTGCACTAAATAAACTCTAGGGTGCAGCATATATGAGGGACAAGGATTAACTCTGCACTAAATAAACTCTAGGGTGCAGCATGTATGAGGGACAGGGTTTAACTCTGCACTAAATAAACTCTAGGGTGCAGCATGTATAAGGGACAGGGTTTAACTCTGCACTAAATAAACTGTAGGATGCAGCATGTATGAGGGACAGGGTTTAACTCTGCACTAAATAAACTCTAGGATGAAGCATGTATGAGTGACAGGGTTTAACTCTGCACTAAATAAACTCTAGGATGCAGCATGTATGAGGGACAGGGTTTAACTCTGCACTAAATAAACTCTAGGATGAAGCATGTATGAGGGACAGGGTTTAACTCTGCACTAAATAAACTCTAGGGTGCAGCATGTATGAGGGACAAGGTTTACCTCTGCACTAAATAAACTCTAGGGTGCAGCATGTATGAGGGACAGGGTTTAACTCTGCACTAAATAAACTCTAGGGTGCAGCATGTCTGAGGGAAAGTGTTTAACTCTGCACTAAATAAACTCTAGGATGCAGCATGTATGAGGGACAGGGTTTAACTCTGCACTAAATAAACTCTAGGATGAAGCATGTATGAGGGACAGGGTTTAACTCTGCACTAAATAAACTCTAGGGTGCAGCATGTATGAGGGAAAGGGTTTAACTCTGCACTAAATAAACTCTAGGGTGCAGCATGTATGAGGGACAAGGTTTAACTCTGCACTAAATAAACTCTAGGGTGCAGCATGTATGAGGAACAGGGTTTAACTCTGCACTAAATAAACTCTAGGGTGCAGCATGTATAAGGGACAGGGTTTAACTCTGCACTAAATAAACTGTAGGATGCAGCATGTATGAGGGACAGGGTTTAACTCTGCACTAAATAAACTCTAGGATGAAGCATGTATGAGTGACAGGGTTTATCTCTGCACTAAATAAACTCTAGGATGCAGCATGTATGAGGGACAGGGTTTAACTCTGCACTAAATAAACTCTAGGATGAAGCATGTATGAGGGACAGGGTTTAACTCTGCACTAAATAAACTCTAGGGTGCAGCATGTATGAGGGACAAGGTTTACCTCTGCACTAAATAAACTCTAGGGTGCAGCATGTATGAGGGACAGGGTTTAACTCTGCACTAAATAAACTCTAGGGTGCAGCATGTCTGAGGGAAAGGGTTTAACTCTGCACTAAATAAACTCTAGGATTCAGCATGTATGAGGGACAAGGTTTAACTCTGCACTAAATAAACTCTAGGGTACAGCATGTATGAGGGACAGGGTTTAACTCTGCACTAAATAAACTCTAGGGTGCAGCATGTATGAGGGACAAGGTTTAACTCTGCACTAAATAAACTCTAGGGTACAGCATGTATGAGGGACAAGGTTTAACTGCACTAAATAAACTCTAGGATTCAGCATGTATGAGGGAAAGGGTTTAACTCTGCACTAAATAAACTCTAGGGTGCAGCATGTATGAGGGACAAGGATTAACTCTGCACTAAATAAATTCTAGGGTGCAGCATGTATGAGGGACAGGGTTTAACTCTGCACTAAATAAACTATAGGGTGCAGCATGTATAAGGGACAGGGTTTAACTCTGCACTAAATAAACTGTAGGATGCAGCATGTATGAGGGACAGGGTTTAACTCTGCACTAAATAAACTCTAGGATGAAGCATGTATGAGTGACAGGGTTTAACTCTGCACTAAATAAACTCTAGGATGCAGCATGTATGAGGGACAGGGTTTAACTCTGCACTAAATAAACTCTAGGATGAAGCATGTATGAGGGACAGGGTTTAACTCTGCACTAAATAAACTCTAGGGTGCAGCATGTATGAGGGACAGGGTTTAACTCTGCACTAAATAAACTCTAGGGTGCAGCATGTATGAGGGACAGGGTTTAACTCTGCACTAAATAAACTCTAGGGTGCAGCATGTCTGAGGGAAAGGGTTTAACTCTGCACTAAATAAACTCTAGGATTCAGCATGTATGAGGGACAAGGTTTAACTCTGCACTAAATAAACTCTAGGATGCAGCATGTATGAGGTACAGGATTTAACTCTGCACTAAATAAACTCTATGATGCCGCATATATGAGGGAAAGGGTTTAACTCTGCACTAAATAAACTCTAGGGTTCAGCATGTCTGAGGGAAAGGGTTTAACTCTGCACTAAATAAACTCTAGGATTCAGCATGTATGAGGGACGGGGTTTAACTCTGCACTAAATAAACTCTAGGATTCAGCATGTATGAGGGACAGGGTTTAACTCTGCACTAAATAAACTCTAGGGTGCAGCATGTATGAGGGACAAGGTTTAACTCTGCACTAAATAAACTCTAGGGTACAGCATGTATGAGGGACAGGGTTTAACTGCACTAAATAAACTCTAGGATTCAGCATGTATGAGGGAAAGGGTTTAACTCTGCACTAAATAAACTCTAGGGTGCAGCATGTATGAGGGACAAGGTTTAACTCTGCACTAAATAAACTGTAGGATGCAGCATGTATGAGGGACAGGGTTTAACTCTGCACTAAATAAACTCTAGGATGAAGCATGTATGAGTGACAGGGTTTAACTCTGCACTAAATAAACTCTAGGATGCAGCATGTATGAGGGACAGGGTTTAACTCTGCACTAAATAAACTCTAGGGTGCAGAATGTATAAGGGACAGGGTTTAACTCTGCACTAAATAAACTGTAGGATGCAGCATGTATGAGGGACAGGGTTTAACTCTGCACTAAATAAACTCTAGGATGAAGCATGTATGAGTGACAGGGTTTAACTCTGCACTAAATAAACTCTAGGATGCAGCATGTATGAGGGACAGGGTTTAACTCTGCACTAAATAAACTGTAGGATGAAGCATGTATGAGGGACAGGGTTTAACTCTGCACTAAATAAACTCTAGGGTGCAGCATGTATGAGGGACAAGGTTTACCTCTGCACTAAATAAACTCTAGGGTGCAGCATGTATGAGGGACAGGGTTTAACTCTGCACTAAATAAACTCTAGGGTGCAGCATGTCTGAGGGAAAGTGTTTAACTCTCCACTAAATAAACTCTAGGATGCAGCATGTATGAGGGACAGGGTTTAACTCTGCACTAAATAAACTCTAGGATGAAGCATGTATGAGGGACAGGGTTTAACTCTGCACTAAATAAACTCTAGGGTGCAGCATGTATGAGGGAAGGGGTTTAACTCTGCACTAAATAAACTCTAGGGTGCAGCATGTATGAGGGACAAGGTTTAACTCTGCACTAAATAAACTCTAGGGTGCAGCATGTATGAGGAACAGGGTTTAACTCTGCACTAAATAAACTCTAGGGTGCAGCATGTATATGGGACAGGGTTTAACTCTGCACTAAATAAACTGTAGGATGCAGCATGTATGAGGGACAGGGTTTAACTCTGCACTAAATAAAATCTAGGATGAAGCATGTATGAGTGACAGGGTTTATCTCTGCACTAAATAAACTCTAGGATGCAGCATGTATGAGGGACAGGGTTTAACTCTGCACTAAATAAACTCTAGGATGAAGCATGTATGAGGGACAGGGTTTAACTCTGCACTAAATAAACTCTAGGGTGCAGCATGTATGAGGGACAAGGTTTACCTCTGCACTAAATAAACTCTAGGGTGCAGCATGTATGAGGGACAGGGTTTAACTCTGCACTAAATAAACTCTAGGGTGCAGCATGTCTGAGGGAAAGGGTTTAACTCTGCACTAAATAAACTCTAGGATTCAGCATGTATGAGGGACGGGGTTTAACTCTGCACTAAATAAACTCTAGGATTCAGCATGTATGAGGGACAGGGTTTAACTCTGCACTAAATAAACTCTAGGGTGCAGCATGTATGAGGGACAAGGTTTAACTCTGCACTAAATAAACTCTAGGGTACAGCATGTATGAGAGACAGGGTTTAACTGCACTAAATAAACTCTAGGGTGCAGCATGTATAAGGGACAGGGTTTAGCTCTGCACTAAATAAACTGTAGGATGCAGCATGTATGAGGGACAGGGTTTAAATCTGTACTAAATAAACTCTAGGATGCAGCATGTATGAGGGACAGGGTTTAACTCTGCACTAAATAAACTCTAGGATGAAGCATGTATGAGGGACAGGGTTTAACTCTGCACTAAATAAACTCTAGGATGCAGCATGTATAAGGGACAGGGTTTAACTCTGCACTAAATAAACTCTAGGGTACAGCATGTATGAGGGACAGGGTTTAACTGCACTAAATAAACTCTAGGATTCAGCATGTATGAGGGAAAGGGTTTAACTCTGCACTAAATAAACTCTAGGGTGCAGCATGTATGAGGGACAAGGTTTAACTCTGCACTAAATAAACTCTAGGGTACAGCATGTATGAGGGACAGGGTTTAACTGCACTAAATAAACTCTAGGATTCAGCATGTATGAGGGAAAGGGTTTAACTCTGCACTAAATAAACTCTAGGGTGCAGCATGTATGAGGGACAAGGTTTAACTCTGCACTAAATAAACTCTAGGGTGCAGCATGTATGAGGGACAGGGTTTAACTCTGCACTAAATAAACTCTAGGGTTCAGCATGTATAAGGGACAGGGTTTAACTCTGCACTAAATAAACTGTAGGATGCAGCATGTATGAGGGACAGGGTTTAAATCTGCACTAAATAAACTCTAGGATTCAGCATGTATGAGGGACAGGGTTTAACTCTGCACTAAATAAACTCTAGGGTGCAGCATGTATGAGGGACAAGGTTTAACTCTGCACTAAATAAACTCTAGGGTACAGCATGTATGAGGGACAAGGTTTAACTGCACTAAATAAACTCTAGGATTCAGCATGTATGAGGGAAAGGGTTTAACTCTGCACTAAATAAACTCTAGGGTGCAGCATGTATGAGGGACAAGGATTAACTCTGCACTAAATAAACTCTAGGGTGCAGCATGTATGAGGGACAGGGTTTAACTCTGCACTAAATAAACTCTAGGGTGCAGCATGTATAAGGGACAGGGTTTAACTCTGCACTAAATAAACTGTAGGGTGCAGCATGTATGAGGGACAGGGTTTAACTCTGCACTAAATAAACTCTAGGATGAAGCATGTATGAGTGACAGGGTTTAACTCTGCACTAAATAAACTCTAGGATGCAGCATGTATGAGGGACAGGGTTTAACTCTGCACTAAATAAACTCTAGGATGAAGCATGTATGAGGGACAGGGTTTAACTCTGCACTAAATAAACTCTAGGGTGCAGCATGTATGAGGGACAAGGTTTAACTCTGCACTAAATAAACTCTAGGGTACAGCATGTATGAGGGACAGGGTTTAACTGCACTAAATAAACTCTAGGATTCAGCATGTATGAGGGAAAGGGTTTAACTCTGCACTAAATAAACTCTAGGGTGCAGCATGTATGAGGGACAAGGTTTACCTCTGCACTAAATAAACTCTAGGATGAAGCATGTATGAGTGACAGGGTTTAACTCTGCACTAAATAAACTCTAGGATGAAGCATGTATGAGGGACATGGTTTAACTCTGCACTAAATAAACTCTAGGGTGCAGCATGTATGAGGGACAAGGTTTAACTCTGCACTAAATAAACTCTAGGGTACAGCATGTATGAGGGACAGGGTTTAACTGCACTAAATAAACTCTAGGGTGCAGCATGTATAAGGGACAGGGTTTAGCTCTGCACTAAATAAACTGTAGGATGCAGCATGTATGAGGGACAGGGTTTAAATCTGTACTAAATAAACTCTAGGATGCAGCATGTATGAGGGACAGGGTTTAACTCTGCACTAAATAAACTCTAGGATGAAGCATGTATGAGGGACAGGGTTTAACTCTGCACTAAATAAACTCTAGGATGCAGCATGTATAAGGGACAGGGTTTAACTCTGCACTAAATAAACTCTAGGGTACAGCATGTATGAGGGACAGGGTTTAACTGCACTAAATAAACTCTAGGATTCAGCATGTATGAGGGAAAGGGTTTAACTCTGCACTAAATAAACTCTAGGGTGCAGCATGTATGAGGGACAAGGTTTAACTCTGCACTAAATAAACTCTAGGGTACAGCATGTATGAGGGACAGGGTTTAACTGCACTAAATAAACTCTAGGATTCAGCATGTATGAGGGAAAGGGTTTAACGCTGCACTAAATAAACTCTAGGGTGCAGCATGTATGAGGGACAAGGTTTAACTCTGCACTAAATAAACTCTAGGGTGCAGCATGTATGAGGGACAGGGTTTAACTCTGCACTAAATAAACTCTAGGGTTCAGCATGTATAAGGGACAGGGTTTAACTCTGCACTAAATAAACTGTAGGATGCAGCATGTATGAGGGACAGGGTTTAAATCTGCACTAAATAAACTCTAGGATTCAGCATGTATGAGGGACGGGGTTTAACTCTGCACTAAATAAACTCTAGGATTCAGCATGTATGAGGGACAGGGTTTAACTCTGCACTAAATAAACTCTAGGGTGCAGCATGTATGAGGGACAAGGTTTAACTCTGCACTAAATAAACTCTAGGGTACAGCATGTATGAGGGACAAGGTTTAACTGCACTAAATAAACTCTAGGATTCAGCATGTATGAGGGAAAGGGTTTAACTCTGCACTAAATAAACTCTAGGGTGCAGCATGTATGAGGGACAAGGATTAACTCTGCACTAAATAAACTCTAGGGTGCAGCATGTATGAGGGACAGGGTTTAACCCTGCACTAAATAAACTCTAGGGTGCAGCATGTATAAGGGACAGGGTTTAACTCTGCACTAAATAAACTGTAGGATGCAGCATGTATGAGGGACAGGGTTTAACTCTGCACTAAATAAACTCTAGGATGAAGCATGTATGAGTGACAGGGTTTAACTCTGCACTAAATAAACTCTAGGATGCAGCATGTATGAGGGACAGGGTTTAACTCTACACTAAATAAACTCTAGGATGAAGCATGTATGAGGGACAGGGTTTAACTCTGCACTAAATAAACTCTAGGGTGCAGCATGTATGAGGGACAAGGTTTACCTCTGCACTAAATAAACTCTAGGGTGCAGCATGTATGAGGGACAGGGTTTAACTCTGCACTAAATAAACTCTAGGGTGCAGCATGTCTGAGGGAAAGTGTTTAACTCTGCACTAAATAAACTCTAGGATGCAGCATGTATGAGGGACAGGGTTTAACTCTGCACTAAATAAACTCTAGGATGAAGCATGTATGAGGGACAGGGTTTAACTCTGCACTAAATAAACTCTAGGGTGCAGCATGTATGAGGGAAAGGGTTTAACTCTGCACTAAATAAACTCTAGGGTGCAGCATGTATGAGGGACAAGGTTTAACTCTGCACTAAATAAACTCTAGGGTGCAGCATGTATGAGGAACAGGGTTTAACTCTGCACTAAATAAACTCTAGGGTGCAGCATGTATAAGGGACAGGGTTTAACTCTGCACTAAATAAACTGTAGGATGCAGCATGTATGAGGGACAGGGTTTAACTCTGCACTAAATAAACTCTAGGATGAAGCATGTATGAGTGACAGGGTTTATCTCTGCACTAAATAAACTCTAGGATGCAGCATGTATGAGGGACAGGGTTTAACTCTGCACTAAATAAACTCTAGGATGAAGCATGTATGAGGGACAGGGTTTAACTCTGCACTAAATAAACTCTAGGGTGCAGCATGTATGAGGGACAAGGTTTACCTCTGCACTAAATAAACTCTAGGGTGCAGCATGTATGAGGGACAGGGTTTAACTCTGCACTAAATAAACTCTAGGGTGCAGCATGTCTGAGGGAAAGGGTTTAACTCTGCACTAAATAAACTCTAGGATTCAGCATGTATGAGGGACAAGGTTTAACTCTGCACTAAATAAACTCTAGGGTACAGCATGTATGAGGGACAGGGTTTAACTCTGCACTAAATAAACTCTAGGGTGCAGCATGTATGAGGGACAAGGTTTAACTCTGCACTAAATAAACTCTAGGGTACAGCATGTATGAGGGACAAGGTTTAACTGCACTAAATAAACTCTAGGATTCAGCATGTATGAGGGAAAGGGTTTAACTCTGCACTAAATAAACTCTAGGGTGCAGCATGTATGAGGGACAAGGATTAACTCTGCACTAAATAAATTCTAGGGTGCAGCATGTATGAGGGACAGGGTTTAACTCTGCACTAAATAAACTCTAGGGTGCAGCATGTATAAGGGACAGGGTTTAACTCTGCACTAAATAAACTGTAGGATGCAGCATGTATGAGGGACAGGGTTTAACTCTGCACTAAATAAACTCTAGGATGAAGCATGTATGAGTGACAGGGTTTAACTCTGCACTAAATAAACTCTAGGATGCAGCATGTATGAGGGACAGGGTTTAACTCTGCACTAAATAAACTCTAGGATGAAGCATGTATGAGGGACAGGGTTTAACTCTGCACTAAATAAACTCTAGGGTGCAGCATGTATGAGGGACAGGGTTTAACTCTGCACTAAATAAACTCTAGGGTGCAGCATGTATGAGGGACAGGGTTTAACTCTGCACTAAATAAACTCTAGGGTGCAGCATGTCTGAGGGAAAGGGTTTAACTCTGCACTAAATAAACTCTAGGATTCAGCATGTATGAGGGACAAGGTTTAACTCTGCACTAAATAAACTCTAGGATGCAGCATGTATGAGGTACAGGATTTAACTCTGCACTAAATAAACTCTATGATGCAGCATATATGAGGGAAAGGGTTTAACTCTGCACTAAATAAACTCTAGGGTTCAGCATGTCTGAGGGAAAGGGTTTAACTCTGCACTAAATAAACTCTAGGATTCAGCATGTATGAGGGACGGGGTTTAACTCTGCACTAAATAAACTCTAGGATTCAGCATGTATGAGGGACAGGGTTTAACTCTGCACTAAATAAACTCTAGGGTGCAGCATGTATGAGGGACAAGGTTTAACTCTGCACTAAATAAACTCTAGGGTACAGCATGTATGAGGGACAGGGTTTAACTGCACTAAATAAACTCTAGGATTCAGCATGTATGAGGGAAAGGGTTTAACTCTGCACTAAATAAACTCTAGGGTGCAGCATGTATGAGGGACAAGGTTTAACTCTGCACTAAATAAACTCTAGGGTGCAGCATGTATGAGGGACAGGGTTTAACTCTGCACTAAATAAACTCTAGGGTGCAGAATGTATAAGGGACAGGGTTTAACTCTGCACTAAATAAACTGTAGGATGCAGCATGTATGAGGGACAGGGTTTAACTCTGCACTAAATAAACTCTAGGATGAAGCATGTATGAGTGACAGGGTTTAACTCTGCACTAAATAAACTCTAGGATGCAGCATGTATGAGGGACAGGGTTTAACTCTGCACTAAATAAACTCTAGGATGAAGCATGTATGAGGGACAGGGTTTAACTCTGCACTAAATAAACTCTAGGGTGCAGCATGTATGAGGGACAGGGTTTACCTCTGCACTAAATAAACTCTAGGGTGCAGCATGTATGAGGGACAGGGTTTAACTCTGCACTAAATAAACTCTAGGGTGCAGCATGTCTGAGGGAAAGTGTTTAACTCTCCACTAAATAAACTCTAGGATGCAGCATGTATGAGGGAAGGGGTTTAACTCTGCACTAAATAAACTCTAGGGTGCAGCATGTATGAGGGAAGGGGTTTAACTCTGCACTAAATAAACTCTAGGGTGCAGCATGTATGAGGGACAAGGTTTAACTCTGCACTAAATAAACTCTAGGGTGCAGCATGTATGAGGAACAGGGTTTAACTCTGCACTAAATAAACTCTAGGGTGCAGCATGTATAAGGGACAGGGTTTAACTCTGCACTAAATAAACTGTAGGATGCAGCATGTATGAGGGACAGGGTTTAACTCTGCACTAAATAAAATCTAGGATGAAGCATGTATGAGTGACAGGGTTTATCTCTGCACTAAATAAACTCTAGGATGCAGCATGTATGAGGGACAGGGTTTAACTCTGCACTAAATAAACTCTAGGATGAAGCATGTATGAGGGACAGGGTTTAACTCTGCACTAAATAAACTCTAGGGTGCAGCATGTATGAGGGACAAGGTTTACCTCTGCACTAAATAAACTCTAGGGTGCATCATGTATGAGGGACAGGGTTTAACTCTGCACTAAATAAACTCTAGGGTGCAGCATGTCTGAGGGAAAGGGTTTAACTCTGCACTAAATAAACTCTAGGATTCAGCATGTATGAGGGACGGGGTTTAACTCTGCACTAAATAAACTCTAGGATTCAGCATGTATGAGGGACAGGGTTTAACTCTGCACTAAATAAACTCTAGGGTGCAGCATGTATGAGGGACAAGGTTTAACTCTGCACTAAATAAACTCTAGGGTACAGCATGTATGAGGGACAGGGTTTAACTGCACTAAATAAACTCTAGGGTGCAGCATGTATAAGGGACAGGGTTTAGCTCTGCACTAAATAAACTGTAGGATGCAGCATGTATGAGGGACAGGGTTTAAATCTGTACTAAATAAACTCTAGGATGCAGCATGTATGAGGGACAGGGTTTAACTCTGCACTAAATAATCTCTAGGATGAAGCATGTATGAGGGACAGGGTTTAACTCTGCACTAAATAAACTCTAGGATGCAGCATGTATAAGGGACAGGGTTTAACTCTGCACTAAATAAACTCTAGGGTACAGCATGTATGAGGGACAGGGTTTAACTGCACTAAATAAACTCTAGGATTCAGCATGTATGAGGGACAGGGTTTAACTCTGCACTAAATAAACTCTAGGGTGCAGCATGTATGAGGGACAAGGTTTAACTCTGCACTAAATAAACTCTAGGGTACAGCATGTATGAGGGACAAGGTTTAACTGCACTAAATAAACTCTAGGATTCAGCATGTATGAGGGAAAGGGTTTAACTCTGCACTAAATAAACTCTAGGGTGCAGCATGTATGAGGGACAAGGATTAACTCTGCACTAAATAAATTCTAGGGTGCAGCATGTATGAGGGACAGGGTTTAACTCTGCACTAAATAAACTCTAGGGTGCAGCATGTATAAGGGACAGGGTTTAACTCTGCACTAAATAAACTGTAGGATGCAGCATGTATGAGGGACAGGGTTTAACTCTGCACTAAATAAACTCTAGGATGAAGCATGTATGAGTGACAGGGTTTAACTCTGCACTAAATAAACTCTAGGATGCAGCATGTATGAGGGACAGGGTTTAACTCTGCACTAAATAAACTCTAGGATGAAGCATGTATGAGGGACAGGGTTTAACTCTGCACTAAATAAACTCTAGGGTGCAGCATGTATGAGGGACAGGGTTTAACTCTGCACTAAATAAACTCTAGGGTGCAGCATGTATGAGGGACAGGGTTTAACTCTGCACTAAATAAACTCTAGGGTGCAGCATGTCTGAGGGAAAGGGTTTAACTCTGCACTAAATAAACTCTAGGGTACAGCATGTATGAGGGACAGGGTTTAACTGCACTAAATAAACTCTAGGGTGCAGCATGTATAAGGGACAGGGTTTAGCTCTGCACTAAATAAACTGTAGGATGCAGCATGTATGAGGGACAGGGTTTAAATCTGTACTAAATAAACTCTAGGATGCAGCATGTATGAGGGACAGGGTTTAACTCTGCACTAAATAATCTCTAGGATGAAGCATGTATGAGGGACAGGGTTTAACTCTGCACTAAATAAACTCTAGGATGCAGCATGTATAAGGGACAGGGTTTAACTCTGCACTAAATAAACTCTAGGGTACAGCATGTATGAGGGACAGGGTTTAACTGCACTAAATAAACTCTAGGATTCAGCATGTATGAGGGACAGGGTTTAACTCTGCACTAAATAAACTCTAGGGTGCAGCATGTATGAGGGACAAGGTTTAACTCTGCACTAAATAAACTCTAGGGTACAGCATGTATGAGGGACAAGGTTTAACTGCACTAAATAAACTCTAGGATTCAGCATGTATGAGGGAAAGGGTTTAACTCTGCACTAAATAAACTCTAGGGTGCAGCATGTATGAGGGACAAGGATTAACTCTGCACTAAATAAATTCTAGGGTGCAGCATGTATGAGGGACAGGGTTTAACTCTGCACTAAATAAACTCTAGGGTGCAGCATGTATAAGGGACAGGGTTTAACTCTGCACTAAATAAACTGTAGGATGCAGCATGTATGAGGGACAGGGTTTAACTCTGCACTAAATAAACTCTAGGATGAAGCATGTATGAGTGACAGGGTTTAACTCTGCACTAAATAAACTCTAGGATGCAGCATGTATGAGGGACAGGGTTTAACTCTGCACTAAATAAACTCTAGGATGAAGCATGTATGAGGGACAGGGTTTAACTCTGCACTAAATAAACTCTAGGGTGCAGCATGTATGAGGGACAGGGTTTAACTCTGCACTAAATAAACTCTAGGGTGCAGCATGTATGAGGGACAGGGTTTAACTCTGCACTAAATAAACTCTAGGGTGCAGCATGTCTGAGGGAAAGGGTTTAACTCTGCACTAAATAAACTCTAGGATTCAGCATGTATGAGGGACAAGGTTTAACTCTGCACTAAATAAACTCTAGGATGCAGCATGTATGAGGTACAGGATTTAACTCTGCACTAAATAAACTCTATGATGCAGCATATATGAGGGAAAGGGTTTAACTCTGCACTAAATAAACTCTAGGGTTCAGCATGTCTGAGGGAAAGGGTTTAACTCTGCACTAAATAAACTCTAGGATTCAGCATGTATGAGGGACGGGGTTTAACTCTGCACTAAATAAACTCTAGGATTCGGCATGTATGAGGGACAGGGTTTAACTCTGCACTAAATAAACTCTAGGGTGCAGCATGTATGAGGGACAAGGTTTAACTCTGCACTAAATAAACTCTAGGGTACAGCATGTATGAGGGACAGGGTTTAACTGCACTAAATAAACTCTAGGATTCAGCATGTATGAGGGAAAGGGTTTAACTCTGCACTAAATAAACTCTAGGGTGCAGCATGTATGAGGGACAAGGTTTAACTCTGCACTAAATAAACTCTAGGGTGCAGCATGTATGAGGGACAGGGTTTAACTCTGCACTAAATAAACTCTAGGGTGCAGAATGTATAAGGGACAGGGTTTAACTCTGCACTAAATAAACTGTAGGATGCAGCATGTATGAGGGACAGGGTTTAACTCTGCACTAAATAAACTCTAGGATGCAGCATGTATGAGGGACAGGGTTTAACTCTGCACTAAATAAACTCTAGGATGAAGCATGTATGAGGGACAGGGTTTAACTCTGCACTAAATAAACTCTAGGGTGCAGCATGTATGAGGGACAGGGTTTACCTCTGCACTAAATAAACTCTAGGGTGCAGCATGTATGAGGGACAGGGTTTAACTCTGCACTAAATAAACTCTAGGGTGCAGCATGTCTGAGGGAAAGTGTTTAACTCTCCACTAAATAAACTCTAGGATGAAGCATGTATGAGGGACAGGGTTTAACTCTGCACTAAATAAACTCTAGGGTGCAGCATGTATGAGGGAAGGGGTTTAACTCTGCACTAAATAAACTCTAGGGTGCAGCATGTATGAGGGACAAGGTTTAACTCTGCACTAAATAAACTCTAGGGTGCAGCATGTATGAGGAACAGGGTTTAACTCTGCACTAAATAAACTCTAGGGTGCAGCATGTATAAGGGACAGGGTTTAACTCTGCACTAAATAAACTGTAGGATGCAGCATGTATGAGGGACAGGGTTTAACTCTGCACTAAATAAAATCTAGGATGAAGCATGTATGAGTGACAGGGTTTATCTCTGCACTAAATAAACTCTAGGATGCAGCATGTATGAGGGACAGGGTTTAACTCTGCACTAAATAAACTCTAGGATGAAGCATGTATGAGGGACAGGGTTTAACTCTGCACTAAATAAACTCTAGGGTGCAGCATGTATGAGGGACAAGGTTTACCTCTGCACTAAATAAACTCTAGGGTGCATCATGTATGAGGGACAGGGTTTAACTCTGCACTAAATAAACTCTAGGGTGCAGCATGTCTGAGGGAAAGGGTTTAACTCTGCACTAAATAAACTCTAGGATTCAGCATGTATGAGGGACGGGGTTTAACTCTGCACTAAATAAACTCTAGGATTCAGCATGTATGAGGGACAGGGTTTAACTCTGCACTAAATAAACTCTAGGGTGCAGCATGTATGAGGGACAAGGTTTAATTCTGCACTAAATAAACTCTAGGGTACAGCATGTATGAGGGACAGGGTTTAACTGCACTAAATAAACTCTAGGGTGCAGCATGTATAAGGGACAGGGTTTAGCTCTGCACTAAATAAACTGTAGGATGCAGCATGTATGAGGGACAGGGTTTAAATCTGTACTAAATAAACTCTAGGATGCAGCATGTATGAGGGACAGGGTTTAACTCTGCACTAAATAAACTCTAGGATGAAGCATGTATGAGGGACAGGGTTTAACTCTGCACTAAATAAACTCTAGGATGCAGCATGTATAAGGGACAGGGTTTAACTCTGCACTAAATAAACTCTAGGGTACAGCATGTATGAGGGACAGGGTTTAACTGCACTAAATAAACTCTAGGATTCAGCATGTATGAGGGAAAGGGTTTAACTCTGCACTAAATAAACTCTAGGGTGCAGCATGTATGAGGGACAAGGTTTAACTCTGCACTAAATAAACTCTAGGGTACAGCATGTATGAGGGACAGGGTTTAACTGCACTAAATAAACTCTAGGATTCAGCATGTATGAGGGAAAGGGTTTAACTCTGCACTAAATAAACTCTAGGGTGCAGCATGTATGAGGGACAAGGTTTAACTCTGCACTAAATAAACTCTAGGGTGCAGCATGTATGAGGGACAGGGTTTAACTCTGCACTAAATAAACTCTAGGGTTCAGCATGTATAAGGGACAGGGTTTAACTCTGCACTAAATAAACTGTAGGATGCAGCATGTATGAGGGACAGGGTTTAAATCTGCACTAAATAAACTCTAGGATGCAGCATGTATGAGGGACAGGGTTTAACTCTGCACTAAATAAACTCTAGGGTGAAGCATGTATGAGGGACAAGGTTTAACTCTGCACTGAATAAACTCTAGGATGCAGTATGTTTGAGGGAAATGGTTTAACTCTAAACTAAATAAACTCTAGGGTTAAGCATGTATGAGGGACAGGGTTTAACTCTGGACTAAATAAACTCTAGGGTGCAGCGTGTATGAGGGACAAGGTTTATCTCTGCTCTAAATAAACTCTAGGATGCAGCATGTATGAGGTACAGGATTTAACTCTGCACTAAATAAACTCTATGATGCAGCATATATGAGGAACAGGGTTTAACTCTGCACTAAATAAACTGTAGGATGCAGCATGTATAAGGGACAGGGTTTAACTCTGCACTAAATAAACTCTAGGATTCAGCATGTATGAGGGACAGGGTTTAACTCTGCACTAAATAAACTCTAGGGTGCAGCATGTATGAGGGACAAGGTTTAACTCTGCACTAAATAAACTCTAGGGTACAGCATGTATGAGGGACAGGGTTTAACTGCACTAAATAAACTCTAGGATTCAGCATGTATGAGGGAAAGGGTTTAACTCTGCACTAAATAAACTCTAGGGTGCAGCATGTATGAGGGACAAGGTTTAACTCTGCACTAAATAAACTCTAGGGTGCAGCATTTATGAGGGACAGGGTTTAACTCTGCACTAAATAAACTCTAGGGTTCAGCATGTATAAGGGACAGGGTTTAACTCTGCACTAAATAAACTGTAGGATGCAGCATGTATGAGGGACAGGGTTTAAATCTGCACTAAATAAACTCTAGGATGCAGCATGTATGAGGGACAGGGTTTAACTCTGCACTAAATAAACTCTAGGGTGAAGCATGTATGAGGGACAAGGTTTAACTCTGCACTGAATAAACTCTAGGATGCAGTATGTTTGAGGGAAATGGTTTAACTCTAAACTAAATAAACTCTAGGGTTAAGCATGTATGAGGGACAGGGTTTAACTCTGGACTAAATAAACTCTAGGGTGCAGCGTGTATGAGGGACAAGGTTTATCTCTGCTCTAAATAAACTCTAGGATGCAGCATGTATGAGGTACAGGATTTAACTCTGCACTAAATAAACTCTATGATGCAGCATATATGAGGAACAGGGTTTAACTCTGCACTAAATAAACTCTAGGGTGCAGCATGTATGAGGGAAAGGGTTTAACTCTGCACTAAATAAACTCTAGGATTCAGCATGTATGAGGGTCAGGTTTTAACTCTGCACTAAATAAACTCTAGGGTGCAAAATGTATAAGGGACAGGGTTTAACTCTGCACTAAATAAACTCTAGGATGCAGCATATATGAGGGACAGGGTTTAACTCTGCACTAAATAAACTCTAGGGTGCAGCATGTATGAGGGACAGGGTTTAACTCTGCACTAAATAAACTCTAGGGTGCAGCATGTATGAGGGACAGGGTTTAACTCTGCACTAAATAAACTCTAGGGTACAGCATGTATGAGGGACAAGGTTTAACTCTGCACTAAATAATCTCTAGGATGCAGCATGTATGAGGGACAGGGTTTAAATCTGCACTAAATAAACTATAGGATTCAGCATGTATGAGGGACAGGGTTTAACTCTGCACTAAATAATCTCTAGGATGCAGCATGTATGAGGGACAGGGTTTAAATCTGCACTAAATAAACTCTAGGATTCAGCATGTATGAGGGACAGGGTTTAACTCTGCACTAAATAAACTCTAGGATTCAGCATATATGAGGGACAGGGTTTAACTCTGCACTAAATAAACTCTAGGGTGCAGCATGTATGAGGGACAGGGTTTAACTCTGCACTAAATAAACTCTAGGGTGCAGCATGTATGAGGGACAGGGTTTAACTCTGCACTAAATAAACTCTAGGGTACAGCATGTATGAGGGACAAGGTTTAACTCTGCACTAAATAATCTCTAGGATGCAGCATGTATGAGGGACAGGGTTTAAATCTGCACTAAATAAACTCTAGGATTCAGCATGTATGAGGGACAGGGTTTAACTCTGCACTAAATAATCTCTAGGATGCAGCATGTATGAGGGACAGGGTTTAAATCTGCACTAAATAAACTCTAGGATTCAGCATGTATGAGGGACAGGGTTTAACTCTGCACTAAATAAACTCTAGGATTCAGCATGTATGAGGGACAGGGTTTAACTCTGCACTAAATAATCTCTAGGATGCAGCATGTATGAGGGACAGGGTTTAACTCTGCACTAAATAAACTCTAGGATTCAGCATGTATGAGGGACAGGGTTTAACTCTGCACTAAATAATCTCTAGGTTGCAGCATGTATAAGGGACAGGGTTTAACTCTGCACTAAATAAACTGTAGGATGCAGCATGTATGAGGGACAGGGTTTAACTCTGCACTAAATAAACTCTAGGGTGCAGCATGTATGAGGGACAGGGTTTAACTCTGCACTAAATAATCTCTAGGATGCAGCATGTATGAGGGACAGGGTTTAAATCTGCACTAAATAATCTCTAGGATGCAGCATGTATGAGGGACAGGGTTTAACTCTGTACTAAATAAACTGTAGGATGCAGCATATATGAGGGACAGGGTTTAACTCTGCACTAAATAAACTCTAGGGTCTTTGGAGGGATTTGAAATAGAACAATTTTAAGATTTAGATTACAGGAAAATCAGGAAAAATAAATAATAAAAGTTAATTTTAAAGTGCATTATGAAACAGTTTATGGTTAGTTATTTTTTTTTGAGAATAAAAGTAGTTTAAAATCACTACATTTATGACAAACTAGTGTGATATAATTGTGAGAGTGTCTATGTAGCAATACAACTATTACTACAATGTGTGGTACTCATGAGATCAAAATCCAGCTATTCAGCATTGTAGCAGCAGTACCCAAGTAAGTGTAACTACAGCTACTAGTTGCATCCAATCCCTGTGGTTCTTTTTACCTACAACTTCCTTGACCGTGTCTAAAGTCTTTAAAAATTTATGAAACTGCAATATCAATGCAAATGGTGAAAATAATTGATCACCAGAACTGAGATCACCTCACCTCCATAAACCCTAAATGTATTTTACTCACATACCCCCAAAATGCAACTGCTGGTTACTGCAACCCCCCCCCCCCCTCCCCACCACCACCACCACTATTAACCCTAGCAATCATGACTGATAGAAATTTCTGTAAATAAGAGGGAATTAAAAAGATGACCCAGATTGTGATGAGGAGGAAAAGATAATGTACCTTCTGTTTCTGGCTAGAAGAAGAAGATTTAAACCATTTTAGAGTTAGTATTTTTTGAAGTAGTATTTTTTTTTTGGGGGGGGGGGTATTTGTTAGAGGGATTAAGTGTTATTAGGGATAAACAGTGGTTGGATTACATATGGTGATCCATTATGGGTTGCAATGATAAGATCATGACGGCTGCTCTAGAGTTATGCGGTAAATTCTGTAAAGTGAAATCTCTGTGTAGAAATAACATGTAATGGATGCAGTGTTTCTTATAAAATGTCATGTTGTGTGTATTATGACTTGTTTGTCAAAAGTGTCCATCAACAGATTTCCAGCAGTTGTAGATATGGAGGATTCAGCTCTCCAGCCACACAGAGAGCAAAATAAAAATGCATTTTAGTGCACTAAATTAACCAATAATTCATCAAATTCAATTTAAGCACAATCTAATAATAAATACACATAAAACATACCAATTACTTAATTACACAGATGCGTATTCACAAAAGATCATATCCCTATTTGACCCGTATGCATATACCTGTATAAAACAGGAATATTTTTTATAAAGAGAACCACCCAGGAAAATACTGTGAAAGTCTCATATTAAGAGCACATTACAGATGTTTCACTACACTCTCATAGATAACATAAATGTCAGCGTTTAAGAATTTATTAAGAACAGAGATTTCTCATGTGCTATGGCTGCCTCTGCCTTCCTGCATCTTGATTTACTCAAGTAAAATGTATTGTTGTTTACTTGCCCTTTTATATAGTACAACAATGTATTTGTTTTAAACATTTTTTTTAATTACCATTACCTGCTCAATTTGCACTTCCACAAATTAATCAAAACTGCCTCTTTCATAAAAAACAGGTTTTCTAGATATTGGTAGATAGTAGTGGTGTCTTTCAAATTATTAATATATTAAAATACAAGTGTTAAACATGTTAGAATATAGCTCTTAAAGATCACACAAAATAAAAAAAATAAAAAATAGGCAAAAACAAAACAATTATCTTGCTTAGGAAAAATTGAGGCTTGGAATATACATCAATGGCAGAAAAAAATATAACCTCTCTCAAAAATGAATTAGAGTAAATTTAAAAAAATGAATAATAATAAATGTCAAAACAATAAGCAACACAAAGTCATAATAAAATATTTTTATATAAGCCCTTAAGACAAAGATCTGTACCAGTGAAATACTGTATCTAGCAGATTTTCTTATTGCTAAGTGTGATGCTCTAATTGCACTCATATTTATGGAAACAATCTGCAATTTTATGCCATGGCACATTTAATCCTTATAATGTACTCAGCTTGCTCAAAGGTGTTGAATGTTTGTCTAAACGGATTGAAGAACATGCCAAAAAAGACCCTAGAAAACATCAAGAGGCAGGTGAAGAAATACAACTGTCTGGCTTGAAGCAGAACAGATGGTATGTCTGCTATTTCAGCTGATTAAACAGGAGAAGGATTCTTTTCAATTTGACAGCAAGCTGCCTGCACAATACTTGCAAACATTCACTACCCGGAACATAGCATGATGATTGTATGCCAAATTAATGAGATGCTTTTAATAGCATGGTAACATTCAGTTGCCAGTCATGTTTTAATATTTTGTTTTAAATTCCAAGACACCCTATGCAAAAAAAAGTTCTAGCAACAACAGTTTTATGATCAAAGGTAAATTTTGAGAACAAGTACAGAGATTCTTAGACAGCAAAGAGCTTTATATAGTCCACAGAAACCAAAAGGACTGAATTTAGCAGACGGGCCACCTAAAACACACAGAGGGACTTAATAAAGTAATATATGCTGGAGAGTTCCTCTGATACATACGACACATAACATAAATGCTTCACTTCCATTACTGAGTGAAACTTAATACTTTGTATAATGTCACAGGTAGTTCTAGAGTTTTCAAGTGAAAAGAATGTCTAGCGTTGTTTTCTTCAAAAACTTAATTTTAATATTTGATTAGCTCGTAAAACCAAAATAGGAAATTACTTCTTATTTAAATGGGTTCTCTTTATGAATGTTGTGATTGACAGCCTACAGGACTGCTGATATATATATATATATATATATATATATATATATATATATAAATTCCTAGCACAAAATCATTGAAATATAAAGATTAATTTGATGCAGTTATTAAGGATATGTGCCTCTTTCTAAAAGAACTGTTATACATTTTAATTTAAAGTGGAAAACATATTTTAGTAATAATAATTGGCTTATATTCCTTACTCAGAGAGTCAGCTTTGACAGGGATAACTGATTCATTGTTAAAGGGACACTAAACCCAATTTTTGTCTTTAATGATTCAGATAGTCGAGCATACAATTTGAATTAACTTTCTAATTTACTTCTATTATCAAATTTTCTTAATTTTATTGCTATCTTTATTTAAAAAGCAGGAATGTAAAGCTTAAGAGCAGGCCAATTTTTGGTTGAGAACCTCGGTTATGCTCTCTTATTGTTTTGCTAAATGTAGCCACCAATAAGCAAGCACTATCCAGGGTGCTGAACCTAACATGGGCTGAGCTTTACATTTCTGCTTTTTAAATAAAGATAGCAAGAGAACAAATAAAAATTGATAGTTGGAGCAAATTAGAAAGTTGCTTAAAATTGCATGCTCTATCTGAATAATGAAAGAAATAATTTGGATTTAGAGTCCCTTTAACTAAGTCTATGCTCTCTGACCGGACATGTAGTTTGAATACAGGTGTGCAGGTGTGCAGGGCATAGTTATTAGTGTTCCATGCACAATAAAAGCAACTTTAACTAGAAACATTTTTAAAAGTGGGATTTATCTACTATTTCAACATTTTTATGAAGCCAAGAATATTACCATGTTTGTTAGATGTGAATTGACCATTTGCAAGGCTGAAAGCCTAAAAAGCAGTGAAGATACGCCTGTGTAAAAATAGTGAAAATGTCTTGAATGAGATATTTAAGAAAAGTGTGCATAAATTGATGATAAAATTGATTTATGATCAATTGCAGCTTCATTGTCATAATCTAAATGCAAAGCATATGACAAGTTTATACTGTTCAAGAATATTTGACTACCTATTTTTCAATTGGTTGATTGGAAATTGGAAATATGAATTTAAAAAGTCACACACAAACACAGAAAACCTATTCTAGTACCAGGGCCGGTGCTAGACTATTTTGCGCCTTAGGCAAGACCAGCTATTTGCGCCACCCCCCCCCCCCCCACACACACACACACACACACCAAAAAAATATTAAAGCAACAAAACATGAAACTGCTAAATTTCTTTTAATTTTTAAGAATTAAGTGCCATAAGATGGAGACACTGACAGGTTTATTCACTAAACCAACAGCATGATGCAGAGAGGTTCTAACTGCAGACTCTGCAGGAGGAAGACGTCACCTAGTTATATATTACTTTATATGTGTATAACACTCTCAAAAAATACATTTTTTTTGTGGTGGCAATGTAGGGAGCGGCAGATTAGGAGTTAATAAGTTTAATATAGTGTTTGAGATGCGGGAGGGCCTAGGTTTATGAGATGCGGGAGGGCCTCGGTTTAGGGGTTAATAGGTAGTTTATGGGTGTTAGTGTACTTTGTAGCAGTTTAGTTATGAGTTTTATGTTACAGATTTGTAGCTTAAAACTCATAACTACTGCTTTTAGATGGCGTTACTGATCTTGTCGTTTTAGGCTGTAACGCCGTTTTTTTAGCCAGAACACAAAACTCGTAATGTCAGCGCTATGGGAATCCCATTAAAAAACTTCATTTTTATGAGTGCGGTACTGACATTGCATTACAAGCTAAAAGGCTTGCGGTACAGCTATACCGACATGACTCGTAATGGCTGCATTGCTGTTTTAACGCTGAAATTACCATATTTTCAGCGTTAAAAGACGAACGCACAACTCATAATCTAGCTGAATGTAGGCTAAGAAACATTTAGATATCTAAAACAATATTCAAGCACCATATCAACATTTGTGAACATAATTTTACCAGACAGGAATCTGATATGACATTAGTAATTTTGTGAAAAAGAAAAAGGATACTTATTACCTTTTGTTGAGTTTGTCTATAATAGCACAGCTATGAATTTAAACATAAAAGGTTTACTATAATTTTAAATTCTAAAATTTGTTTACACTTTAGCTCTTTATTATACCAGGAGATTAAAAGTATCAGATATCTGCTGCTTCTGTAATCTGTTTATTTGTATCTCAAATATTCCAAATAAGTCAAACTTCTGGAGAATTGTTTAATAAATATGCAATAACTTCCAAATAATGTTGTTAAGTTTAATTAATAAAAATGGTTGGTATTGTTTTCTGTAATTTTTACATTATTTGTCTTTTCCTGTCCAGTTTGTACTTATCTTCCAGTAAACTATAGCTATGTTATCTCCTGCTATTCTGCATTTTGTAGGATAGCTCTAGTTTTTGATCTCTTTCCCCCTGTCCTTCCAACTGTTCTCCTTTCTTATGTTTTGAGACTGCCAAGCCACAATCCATAATGTTCAGTTCCTTCCATATCTGCCCCACTTCCTCAATCCCTGGCACCACCTACAACACGTCCTGACTACACCTTCAACACAACCTGATTGCTTTAGACTGTCAAAGCTCCACCCAAATTTGTATCCATGATGTAAATTCCAACCTACCAGCCTTGCTTGCAGTTATAGAAATGCTAAGAAGTATGTCTCTCTGTGGAGTTCTCTTCTAATAGGCATGCAAGCCTAGGTGTATATTTTATATAGCACTATCCATTAAATTATCTATAAATGTACCTTTCTACAAACATTATATGCAACTCTGAATGACCAACAGAGGCATCCACCACATGCATATATATCTATTCCCCTAATACTCCATGACACAGATGTTTTAACATGTATTTCTGCACAGAGTAACCAGCCAGAAGCGTGCAGTTCTCAATTTCAAATGATCTCAGTAGTTTAATCCAGTTCATATGATAAGCATCAGTCTGTAATGTAACACTTTTCTAAATGTCCTACATTAGTCTTAGTATATTCTAATAGTATTTTAACAAAAATATGGATCAGGATATTACTTTTAAAATCTATACTATACATATTTATATGTCCCATTTTTCATAATATTTTGATACACGTTATTTTAGATTTAGAATGAGTAAGTTGCACTTTACAGTCTTTGCTCTTTACAGAAGAAAGCAAAGTAAAACTGTTTAATCAAATATCTTCAGAATTATGTAAAAATGTAAAAAGTGAATCACACCATATATCTGCATAAAACTCAGTAGACTTGCAGAAATGTTGACATACTTTTGAAATTAAATATAATTGAACTCATTTTGATAAAAAAAATATTACTGCCTACTGAAAATCTACTTCTGCTTGCATATGCCTAATAAAATGACTTTCATTATTACAGGATCTTGGCAAAATAATTGCATTCTTTATATTGCCAATAGGTATGTTTTGATTAAAATTGAGAAGTATTTCTTGGATGTTAAATTAATCATTTTCATATATAAGGATATATCTGTTTTAATTTATACAAATATGCTGTGATTTGCTGTACCTGAAATGTTTTCACATCATATTTCAGAAATAAATATGTTTACTAATATAGAACCTAAACAAGGCAGTCAAAGTATCTATAAACAGACTCCTAAATGATCATGGAACAAGAGAAAAGATCATGGTGCAATTTAAAAAACTGAACTTTTTCATTGGATCGGATTTTTCCATTGCCAGTAGCAATTTCATTTCCCAGTAATGCCAATAAAATACAAGTACATACAGGGCTGTGGGAACCAGCTGTGTCCTAGAGGTAAGAGATATAAAATTATACAGCTAAACTAGCTCAATAAAAAGCATCAATCTACATGAGCACAGTTATAATTTTTATGTTGTTTTTTTAAAATATAGACAGCTCTACATTAGATGAACCAATTCATCCAAGAAATTGATATATTATTGCAAATGTCAAGGCCAGTTCAAAACAAAAAATGTGCAGATTCAAAAAAGAGAATTGAGAAGTGACGGAAAATATAAAACAAGTTTTATTCATATACAACCCCTTAACAAACATGATGTACCCTGTACATTGCTGGTCGTTAAGGGATTGTCTGACTATAGCGGCAAGACAATGCTATTAGTTCCTTCGTCCCTCCTGCTGGCTTTCTACAATAGTGCGGTCTTGCCGACAGCTATAGAAAAAGCAACCACCATAGGAAGACCAATGTTAAGGGGATTATAAGTTAAACAAATGATAATAACATTGATAAGATAATAGGTTCAGAAAAAGAAACCATAAACTAATGTGGAATAAACTAGTAGTATATAGATAGCCTGGATAAAAATACTTGTGTACCTGTCAACAAACACAAAACAGGATAAAATCTAAACCTAAAACAGTCAGAAAATTATGTCCAAATAAGGACTAGATAATGAGTGGAGCCAGAGGCGTAACTAGAAACCACAGGGCCCAAGTGCAAGAATCTATGAAGGCCCCCAACCCCCCCCCCCCCCATGAATTTGAGACATATATTTTTTATATTTTTTTTACATTTAACACAGAAAAATAATGTGAATCAGATTACATGTCTGCAAAAGGAGGTACCCTGTGCCCACAGTCTGTGAGATGATCTGACCCCCCTATTACTGTATATAGTGACCATGTTTAGCCCACCAGTACTGTATATAGTGAGTCAGTGACACAGTCTGTAATCTGCCGGTGAGATGGCTGGCCTGACCCTACCCGCCCAGTACTTTATAAAGTGACCACAGTAGTCTGTGACATAGTCCATCCCCCCGTACTGTATATAGTGGTACTGTATAGTGACACTGTTTACCCCCCATGCTGTAGTAATAAGGTCTGTAATTTACAAAGAAGGTCGAAACCAACAAAAGTTTGTGTAACTAAACAAGCACTCAATTTCTCTATGCTAGCCAAATAGCAAATGTATATTCATAAATTACAGGAAAAGTGACTAGAAAAAACTAAATGATTCCCTAAGGGGGAAAAAAGACGGTTAAAATGTCAAACTTTATTAAAGAAGATTAAAAAAGGGACACACATTAAAAACAAAAAGTGGTCCTAACCTATCCTATTAAATAGTCGAATTCTGCGTCTCCAAAGTGGGTAGAAAACAAATTGTACCTAAAGGTACTTATATACTAATTCAAGGTTATGGGTGTTATAACCTAGAGGAACTAAATCAATATGTATAGAGATATAACAAGTATAATAACCTGTAGGTTGTACTAAAGTGATCAGTGTAATGCTAAATATGGGTCAAACTATAACACAGGTAAAAAAATAATGAAATAGCACCCAGGCGAATTATGTATATAGTATAATCATGGATACTACTCATAAATAATATATGGATGAAATGAAAATAATTGGTGACCTCCCTATATGGTGTTGTAAAATATGGATATTATTCATGCATATATACTTATAGCACAGTTGTTAGTACTATTCATATATAATATATATCAGTATAACCAAGTAGGTATTGCTGATCACATATGATATTTATATGATGTTAGTGAAAGCTGTCACCATAATTTGATTGTAACAGGATATATCAGGATAGTAACCTGATTTGATCTAATTATAAATATTTTAACTCATGATAACAGTTACAATAATCGTGAAATGGCAATTCAGTATGATTAACTGATTCAGTACACTTAGGAATTACACCAATAATATGAGGATTAAACGGTATGTTATTTCCCCAATCAGTATCCACTAGTCTATAGTTAATATTGTGATAGAAACAAAGCCAGATAGTGCTCTTTCTAATGTCTTGGAAGTATATAATAGTAACACTATATGATCAAATGGGTATATAGTTGTTTACTTGCCATCACTACAGTAGCGTCACATTTCCTACGTTATCATCAGGCTAATCCTTCTGGATTAAAATGTGTGGGGCTTGAAAAGATATCTTTGGGTATCAGAGGAGGAAATTTGGAGCAAGCATTGCTCAGAGCTGAATGCAAATGGATTTACAAACTTAATACTGTACACCCTTGTGGTTTAAACGAACAAAATAACTATTTCTGCTATTTGTGAAAACTAGATTTGGTCAAGAAAATATATATATAAGGATCAGATTAATACACCTAGCTGTTGCTCCGCTGATTAATGTTGCCTCATATAAATCAGAATAAACAATTCATGGTACCATCATTAGTCCTTCCACCAAGTGGGTTCATAATACTAATTATTTTGCTATATCCCGTGTTTATTATAATAATGGACAATCTTTGACATAAAGGATGCATTTTATTATTTAGTTGTATTTTATTTGAACTCAGCACACATTTAGTCACTTGAGTTCACTTACACTATATTACTGGGTGATACACATTCACTATATTTTTTTATTAATTTTTACAGAATTTTTTTTCACACACATCAACCAACACGATTCATGTTTTTCTCACTTATTTTTTCTTTCCTTTTCTTCATTCACAACATTGGGATTACACACACCATCACTTACAACATATAGTAGTACACCTAATCACACACTTCTTCAGTATCTATAGTTCACGGATAACACATTCATTTCCATACCCACTCAATTTACACACATAGGCAATCACACGCCATTACCACTAATTGTACACTATTGTAGCACTTATCTTAGCCATTTAATTCACAATTTATTTAAATTATTTCTCCAATTTGTCACAATTGAGTATCTCATATTTTACCACTATAGTTCACAATTTAAATACACACATATTTGTATTATCCTTTCTCCCCCCCCCCTTTTTTTTTAAATGGTATAACATTTATAATTCCACATATTCATTTTATTTTTAATCAATAAGGTTATTTTAAAATTTTAAATAAAAAATGTAAAAATTTTGCATTTGATTACAGGATCCAATAAATAGAATCAATTCTTACACTGGGTTTGATAGTGCTATGAACAATATATCAATCAATACTATTTTTATATGATGTAGTATCATTGTTGATAGCACTGTGTCCGTTTGATTATAGTCACACATAGTGAGGACAGGTAACACATATAAACACGTTGCCAACCACAGCAAATATTGGTTACTAGGGAGGTTAGTGATTTTATGCTTTGCAATTTAGGCACTAGACATTAGAAATGTGATATGGTAACAATAACAGCGATTATTATGAAGACATCTTAGGTCTAGAATAACATGATGACAGCCACATACATAGCAGTGATGACCACCAAACAATGACAAAGCTATGATGACAAGTGTATTTTTTCTTCCAACTCCACAAGCATTCGGCACACGGAATGTAATTTGACCTATACTCTGGAACATCAGGCAGTGCTATTCGGGAGAGATACAACACAGAGGATATACGGCAGCAGTAACTGCGATCATCACAATGAGAATATCGTAATTCAGGAATAGCACAAAGCCAGTTTTATTAATTAGTAATAATGTTCATCAAAACTATGATAAAAAACACAGATGATAAGTGTATTATGCTGTCTCTTCTCTTTTGACAAGTACCCAGCACAGACAGTGTATATTTAACAACAGTGATGACCTATACTGTGGGACATTAGGCTGTGCTATTCAGGAGCTATACAACAAATAGGATATACGGCAGCAGTAACTGCGATCACAATAATAATATCCTAGCTCAGGAATAGAACAGAACCTAACATATTAAACAGTAACGATGTTCATCATAACTATGATAATAAGCTTTGATGATAAGTGGTTACCGTGGCAATGGAGCGAATTTGCTCCAATCAAACCACTCGGGACACCTCCCACATATTGGCCAATCATAATAGACTGATCCCTTTAGAAGGGTGAAAATGAGCGGCGGCTCCGCCTTTGATAAAGCACAATTCTGCGCAAAACATGTCAGGGAGCTGTTGCTGGAGGACAAGGGATCCTCATTTTTTAAAATAAAGTGGCTTTTCCAACCTAATAACTTATACTTATATATCGTTTCCTATACCTAAAAGGGTGAACCGTGTAACCCTATACTATAATAAAGAGTAGAATGCAAACTAACGCCTATTGCAGCAATCACACTGCAGCATAAGGGGTCCTATCTAACACAGGGCACTTTTGTATATCGTGCATTATTTGTATATTGTGCACTGTTTGTCCATATGGTTAATGCTATTCACACTGTCTATAATTCAAACAGCAATACAGCAGATACTGATACTATTAGGTGCTAAAGAATATTCTTATAATAGGATTAATTTATTGGGTGTTAATTTAATTTTTGAATAAGCAAATCACCATAAAGTTAATCCTAATACAAAACTATATAACGAATAATCACTTATACCTGTAGGTCCATAAAAATTCCAACATATTGCAAGGATTATTCTCACTATTAATATTGTTGTCAATTATAACAGTTATTACAACTGGTGGTCTTACCTATTACTCTGTAGAAATATTTGCTCAATATCAATGATTTAAGCATAATAATTATCTTTAACGGTGCAATATAAACGCCTTGCTTGTGAATATATATTATAAAACACCAAGTAAACAACTATATACCCATTTGATCATATAGTGTTACTATTATATACTTCCAAGACATTAGAAAGAGCACTATCTGGCTTTTTTTCTATCACAATATTAACTATAGACTAGTGGATACTGATTGGGGAATATTATTGGTGTAATTCCTAAGTGTACTGAATCAGTTAATCATACTGAATTGCCCTTTCACGATTATTGTAACTGTTATCATGAGTTAAAATATTTATAATTAGATCAAATCAGGTTACTATCCTGATATATTCTGTTACAATCAAATTATGGTGACAACTTTCACTAACATCATATAAATATCATATGTGATCAGCAATACCTACTTGGTTATACTGATATATATTATATATGAATAGTACTAACAACTGTGCTATAAGTATATATGCATGAATAATATCCATATTTTACAACACCATATAGGGAGGTCACCAATTATTTTCATTTCATCCATATATTATTTATGAGTAGTATCCATGATTATACTATATACATAATTCGCCTGGGTGCTATTTCATTATTTTTTTTACCTGTGTTATAGTTTGACCCATATTTAGCATTACACTGATCACTTTAGTACAACCTACAGGTTATTATACTTGTTATATCTCTATACATGTTGATTTAGTTCCTCTAGGTTATAACACCCATAACCTTGAATTAGTATATAAGTACCTTTAGGTACAATTTGTTTTCTACCCACTTTGGAGACGCAGAATTCAACTATTTAATAGGATAGGTTAGGACCACTTTTTGTTTTTAATGTGCGTCCCTTTTTTAATCTTCTTTAATAAAGTTTGACATTTTAACCGTCTTTTTTTCCCCCTTAGGGAATCATTTCGTTTTTTCTAGTCACTTTTCCTGTAATTTATGAACATACATTTGCTATTTGGCTAGCATAGAGAAATTGAGTACTTGTTCAGTTACACAAACTTTTGTTGGTTTCGACCTTCTTTGTACTATCTCCTTTAGTGTACAGCACCTACCCCACAGGAAATACTTTAAAATATTTCTATAAATACTTATAGTGGAACTTCTCTATCCAAGTGGTGCCATTCTCCTTTTTCCAAATTCTTTTCCTGTTCCCTTCTCATTGAAGGTCTGTAATTTGCTGGTTCCACAAACATACACACACACACATACATGCATAAATACACACACAGTCACATACATACACACACACACACATAAACACCAATGGGTAAAACAGAAACACTAACCCCTGTAGTCAGAGACACTACTGAAGCATCATGTCACACGCACATGATATCAGTGCAGGCAGTGGCAGTTCAACATTTTTTTAATGTTTTAAAAAAAATTGCGACCTCTGCACCCCCTATAGTTTCGCCCCTGAGTGGAGCATTATTTAGCGCTCCCACTCCCGTGTTAACTTTGCTAGACAGAGGCTTCGTGCAGCGGCTTACGCTCTTATTACAAGTAGAAATTAAAAAGTTTGCGTGCAAGCAAAACCTGGCATGCACAAAAAGAAGGACTTTGGAAATCACAATTGCATTAAAGCGTTAGCCCTTGAGGTAGATTTATCAAATGGCAGGTGGACATGATTCACTGTAGCGAATATTTTCCACCCGACATCGCTAAATGCCGACAGCATACGCTGTCAGCATTTAACATTACTAGAAATGCTTGTGCAATGCCGCCCCCTGCACATTTGCGGCCAATTGGCCGCTAGCAGGAGCTGTCAATCATCCCGATCGTATCGGATCAGGATGATTGCAGTCCAGCGGTCTTACGACTGCTGCTTCTTTACTTAAGTTTCAGGTGGACCTGAAACTTCAGGGGTAGATTGCAGCATCCAGTGCTTGTTAAATCTACCCTATAGACTTCAATGGAGCAAGCAAACTGAAAAAGAACCTAACAAACTTACTTGCGCACTAACCTGATTGTGTTTATTCAAGTGTGTTAAATCCATCATAAATTATGAATATTTCCCATCCCAATGTTTTTCACATACAGACATTTTTTTTAACTTTTTATTGTAAATACATATTTCTATACATATCCTTACCTGTATATCTATTTCTATAGATATATGGGTATAGCTATGTATTTTAAATTAACAGTATCATATATATATATATATATACATTATATATATATATATATATATATATATATATATATATATATATATATATATATATATATATATATATATATACATATAAAATATATATATTTAATAATAAAAAACAAAATGTATGCTTACCTGATAAATTTCTTTCTATCCGGATATGGAGAGTCCACGACGTCATTCCAATTACTAGTGGGGAATATCACTCCTGGCCAGCAGGAGGAGGCAAAGAGCACCACAGCAAAGCTGTTAAGTGTCACTCCCCTACCTATAATCCCCAGTCAATCAACTGAAGGGAAATGGAAAAAGGAATAACACAAAGGTGTAGAGGTGCCTGAGGTTTAGTAAAAAATAACTGTCTTAATTAAGAGTGGGGTCGTGGACTCTCCATATCTGCAAAGAAAGAAATTTATAAGGTAAGCAGAAATTTTGTTTTCTTTCCGAAGATATGGAGAGTCAACAATGTCATTCCAATTACTAGTGTAAACCAAAACCCAAGCTAGAGGACACTGAATGAATAGGGAGGGAGAACAAAACAGGCAGACCTAAACAGAAGGCACCACCGCTTGAAGAACCTTTCTCCCAAAAGAGGCCTCAGTCGAGACAAAAGTATCAAATTTGTAAATTTTTTAAAAAATATGCAGAGAGGACCAAGTTGCAGCCTTGCAAATCTGTTCCACAGAAACTTCATTTTTGAAAGCCCAAGAAGAGGAGACAGCCCTAGTGGAATGAGCTGTAATTTTCTCAGGAGGCTGCTGACCAGCAGTCTCATAAGCAAAATGAATTATACTTCTCAACCAGAGGGAAAGAGAAGTAGTGGTAGCCTTCTGACACTTACACTTTCCTGAGAAAGAAACAAATAGGGCAGAAGACTGGCGAAAACCCTTAGTCGTCTGTACGTAGAATTTTAGAGCACACATAACATCCAAGTTGTGCAACAGACGTTCCTTATGAAAAGAAGGATTAGGACAGAGAGAAGGAACAACTATTTCCTGATTAATATTTCTATCTGAAACCACTTTCGGAAAAAAAAAAAACAATTTAGCATGAATAACCGCCTTATCTGCATGAAAGATAAGGTAAAGCAAATCATACTGCAAAGCCAAGAGTTCCGAAAGAGAGCAGAAGAGATAGCAATAAGAAACAAAACCTTCCAAGATAACAACTTAAAGGGACATTAAACCCATAATTTTTCTTTCATGATTGAGATAGAGAATATAATTTTAAACAATATTCCAATTTACTTCTATTATCTAATTTGCTTCATTCTTTTGATATCTTTTATTGAAGAAAAAGCAATGCACATGGGCGAACCAATCACACGAGGCATCTATGTGCAGCCACCAATCAGCAGCTACTGAGCCTATCTAGATATGCTTTTCAGCAAAGAATATCAAGAGAACGAATCAAATTACATAATAGAAGTAAATTAGAAAGTTGTTTAAAATTGCATGCTCGTTTTAAATCATGAAAGAAAAAATTTGGGTTTCATGTCCCTTTAATATCTATAGAATGCATTGGCTCAAACAGAGCCTGCTTCAAAACTTTAAGAACAAGGTTAAGGCTCCTAGGAGGAGCAACAGGTTTAAACACAGGCCTGATTCTGACCAGGGCCTGACAAAAAGATTAAACATCTGGCACATCTGCCAGGCGCTTATGTAAAAGAATAGATAAAGCAGAAATCTGACCTTTCAGAGAACTGACTGACAACCCTCTCTCCAGACCTTTCTGGAGAAAAGACAAAATCCTAGGAATCCTGACCCTACTCCAAGAGTAGCCTTTGGATTCACACCAATAAAGGTATTTACGCCATACCATATGGTAAATTATATGAGTAACAGGCTTGTGAACCTGTAGCATGGTCTCAATGTCTGACTCAGAAAACCCATGCTTAGCCAGAACTATGCGTTCAATCTGCAAGCAGTCAGCTTCAGAGAAACAAGATTTAGGTGGAGGAATGGACCCTGAGTTAGAAGGTCCTTCCTCAGAGGAAACCCCCAAGGGGGCAGAGATTACATCTTTACTAGGTCTGCATGCCATATCCTGCGAGGCCATGCAGGAGCTATTAGAATTACAGACACTCTCTCCTGTTTGATACGAGCAATGACTTGTGGAAGGTGCACAAACGGAGGAAACAGGTATGCTAGACTGAAAATCCAAGGAACCACCAGAGCACCTATTAAAGCAGCCTTCAGATCTCTTGACCTTGAACCGTACCTTGAAATCTTGGCATTCTGCCAAGTCGCCATCAGATCCAACTCTGGCACCCCCTGATTGAGGGTTAACCTGGAGAACACCTCCAGATGGAGAGCCCACTCCCCGGGATGAAATATCTGTCTGCTCAGGAAATCCGCTTCCCAGTTGTCCACTCTTGGAATGTGGATGGCAGATAGAAAACAATTGTGAGCTTCTGCCCACTGAATAATCCAAGCCATCTCATTCATGGCTAAGGAACTCCAAGTTCCTCCCTAGTGGTTGATGTAAGCCACTGAGGTGATGTTGTCCGACTGGAACCTGATAAACCAGGCTATGGACAATTGAGGACAAGCCATCACAGCATTGTAAATCGCTCTCAACTCCAAGATGTTTATTGGAACAGCAGACTCCTCCCGGGTCCATAGTCCCTAAGCCTTTAACGAGTCCCAGACTGCCCCCCCAGCCTAGCAGACTGGCGTCCGTGGTCACTATCACCCAGGAAGGTCTCCAGAAGCATGTGCCCTGAGACAAATGCTCCTGAGCAAGCCACCACAGGAGAGAGTCTCTTGTCGACTGGTCTAGATTTATCCTCTGAGATAGATCCGAATGGTCTACATTTCCTTGTCTGAGCATGCATAACTGCAGAGCTCTCAAATTGAATCGAGCAAAGGGAATGATGTCTATGGAAGCGACCATCAGACCAATTACCTCCATACATTGAGCTACTGACGGCTGAACAGTAGACTGAAGAGAGAGGCAAGAGGAAAGAATCTTGGATTTTCTGACCTCTGTCAGAAAAAATTTCATAGATAGAGAATCTATTATGGTTCCTAAGCAAACCAACCTTGTAGCTGGAACAAGGGAACTCTTCTCCAGATTCACTTTCCATCCAGGGGAACGTAGAAAAGAAAACAAGATCTTTGTATGCAAGTTTGCTTGTTGAAAAGATGGCGCCTGAACCAATATGTCATCCAGATAGGGTGCCACTTCAATTCACAGAGACCTGATCACTGCCAAAAGAGCCCCCAGAACCTTTGAGAAAATTCTGGGAGCTGTGGCAAGGCTAAATGGAAGTGTCACAAACTGAAAGTGTTTGTCTAGAAAGGTGAATCTAAGGAACTTGTGATGGTCCCTGGGATGGGGACATGAAGATATGCATCCTTCAGGTCTATGGTCGACATGAACTGACCCTCTTGAACCAAAGGAAGAATGGAATTTTTTTTTTTCCATTTTAAAGGACGGTACCTTGAGAAACTTGTTGAGACACTTTAGGTCTAAAATGGAAAAAATTCCCTCTTTATTGGGAACCACGAACAGATTTGAATAGAATCCTAGACCCTGTTCCCTTAAAGGAACTGGAACAATCACTCCCAGGGAGGAAAGGTTGTGAACGCAGTTCAAGAATGCCTCTCTTTTTTCCTGGTCTGCACTGCAAATAATCTTGAGAGGTGGAATCTGCCCCTGGGAGGGAAAGTTTTTGAATTCTATTTTGTAACCCTGAGATACTATGTCCACAGCCCAAGGATCTGGGACATCTTTTATCAACGCTTGACAAAAGAGGTAAAGTCTGCCCTCCACTTGATCCGATCCTGGATCAGGGCCCGACACTTTATGCTGACTTAGACTCAGCTGGGGTTTCTTTGATTGCTTCCCCTTATTCCAAGATTGATTGGGCTTCCAAGAAGACTTGGACTGTTCCTGCTTGGAAGAGGGAGAGAAAGACTTTTGACCTTTGAAGTTATGAAAGGAACGAAAATTACTTTGACTTCCTTTAGGTCTGTTCTTCTTGGTAGAAAAGACCCTTTTCCACCCGTAATATCAGAAATTATTTTTGTCAGACCAGGTCCAAACAAGGTCTTACCCTTTCAAAAACACATAAGATGGGCGCAACAACAGGTTAACAATTTATTTCAAGTATAGACCAAAGTGATACATAAGCACTTACATGTAAAAACAGGAATGTCCAATATAGTTTCACCAAAGCACTGTGAACCCTCCTGGGCTGCGTTGTTATCCCTCCTATCAGTCAGTGGAAAGTTGAACTAAGGACGCACATGTGTTCGGCGTCTGACGTCACTGATGATGAGGAGACTGGAGCGTCCCCCAGCTTACAGAAGCTTGACAGTCCGATCAGGGAACCAGCCTTCAGAGGTTTAGATGGAGCTCTCTCTCACAGACCAACCCTACCTGTTTCATCTGGATCCTGGCCAGACTTTCTCAAGGGGAATTTTCTTAATCAAGTGAGCAGCTGATTGCTACCGTGGTGTGATTTAAGAATTTATACAGAGAGTACTAATTGATATTTAACCTCTAAAGTGCCAATAAATATGTGATATTTGTCTAAAATAAGCATAAATACATAATATAAATATAAAAACACCACACAATATTAAAAACATTAGACATAAAAACAATTAATGAACACTAACACATTATAAGTAATAAATTTACAAAACATTAAGTTAATACAACTTATAAATATCGTTAATATACAATAATATGTATATACATCTTAAATTCATATATATATATTATTATCTAAAAAACCTTAAATTTGAACCATATATATCTAGTTAAAAATTAAAAAAACTGATATTGCTGCAATTCATAACCTTTACATATGCTGCTAAATCTAGGTCTACATTTAACCCATTAGGTTGTGAACTTCCTATCTTGTAGATCCAATAGGTCTCTTGTTGTCTGAGGGCTAGCAACCTATTGTGTACATTAGGGGCTACCCAATCTATTACCCTAACTTTTAAAGAACATGGGTTACAATTGTGTACTTCTTTAAAATGGTTAGGTACACTGTGTTTAATGGATTTTTATCTGGCCATTTTGATATTATAAAGGTGTTCATTGACTCTAGTTTTAATTATTCTTTTGGTACGTCCTACATAAAATAGGCCACACCCACATGTAATTAGGTACACTACAAATGTGGAATCACAGGTGGCCTTACATTGGATCTCAAACTCAATAGAGAATTTTAATTGCTTATCTATATGTTTACACATGTTACATCTCGATTTCTTACAGGCGTATGTTCCTTTGAATGTAGTCAGCCAATTTGAACCTAAGCTAGTGTTTGTATCATTTCTTAGCTTACTAGGTGCTAGTATAATTTTCAAAGTTTTTCCTTTTTTAAATGTAACTATGGGATTCTCTGTTAAATGGGACCCTAATACAGGGTCTGTTTTAAGGATATTCCAATGCCTTTTTGGGATCTTTTTACTTGTAGTTGCACCCTCGTTATAAGTAGTAATAAAACGAGGAGTAGTACCTCCATTTTCCAGTTTGTTTTGTGGTTGTACCTTACGTTTATTTAATATATCCTCCCTATTTGTTTTACAGGCTTTATCCTTTGCTCTCTCTAGTAAATTCCTCTTTCCATAAATTTGGTATCTAGGATAGTTGCTTCTTCTTGGAAATTAACCATATGGGTACAATTTTGTCTCATTCGGAGATACTGACCATATGGTACATTCTCTATCCAACTACGTTTATGTCCACTGGATGCCTCTATATAGCTATAGCTATTCCTTTCGGTCACCTTTCTATAGTTAGTGACTGCTATCTTATTGTCAAAATCTATGTAGAGAGTTAAGTCCAGAAATTCTATTTTAGTTTTGGAATAATTATGTGTGAACTTCAAGTTATACTCATTCACATTGATATACTTCATAAATAAATTAATACTTTCTTCATTGCCTCTCCACAAGATGATTATATCATCTATAAACCAATGGAACCTTATGATATTTTCATAGAAGGGATTTTAAACCAAATATGCTTTATCTCAAAATCGTTAACATACAAATTTGCGTACGATGGGGCAAATGTAGTCCCCATCGCCGTTCCATTGATTTGTTTGTAGAATCTTTTTTTGAAACAAAAAATAATTATGCTCAAGTATAAATAGTATAGATTCCACAATAAAATCAATATGGGCAACCGGAATATTCCATCTCAATAATTCACTTCTAATTACCTTGCTACCTTTATTATGGGGGATACAGGTATATAAGGGCATCGCAGGTGATCCACGAAAATTCAGGATCCCATTGGGTGCCTTCAAGGTCTTACCCTTGTAAGGAAGCACCAGAAGCTTGGACTTAGAGGTAACATCAGCTGACCAAGATTTTAGCCACAAAGCCCTATGGGCTAAGACAGTGAAGCCAGACATCTTGGCTCCCAGTTTAATAACTTGCACGTTAGCATCAGAAATAAAGGAATTGGCTAGTTTGAGAGCCTTAATCCTATCTTGGATCTCCTCCAATGGAGTCTCTAATAAAATTGATTCAGACAAGGCGTTGCACCAATAACATGCCGCACTTGCTACTGTGGCAATACAAACTGCAGGTTGCCATTGAAGACCTTGATGAACATACATCTTTTTCAAATAAGCCTCTAGCTTTTTATACATGGGATCCTTAAAGGAGCAGCTATCCACTATAGGGATCGTAGTTCTCTTAGTCACAGTAGAAATATCCCTTTCTACTTTAAGCACCATGCACCAATAATCTTTAATGGAGTCAGCAACATGAAACATCTTTTTAAAGATGGGAGATGGGGAGAAAGTTATCCCTGGCTTCTCCCATTCCTGTGAAATAATCTCCATCACCCGGTCGGGAACAGGAAACACTTCCACAGAGGAAGGAACACTATAGTATTTATTAAGTTTACTAGACTTCTTAGGGTTGAAAATGACAAAAGTTTTGGAGTCGTCCAAAGTAGCTAATACCTCCTTTAAGTTTTCTTCTTCATTATCAGATAGGAATAATACTGTCCGAATCTGAGATTTCACCCTCAGAGGCTACCAGCGTATCCTTCTCATCAGACTTATGAGGAAGGGCAACCTGCGTAGCAGCAGATGGGACAGATACCTTACTATCTTTAAAGTGTTTAATTTTCCTCTAGCGTTTCCCCAATATAGGAAAAGCAGATAATGCTGCAGATACCGCAGAAGATACCTGTGCAGCAAAATCTGCAGGCAAATAAACTCCTCCAGGAGGCTGAGAGAAAGTGCAGGGTATTGTATGTGACACCATTGAGGCTTGGGACGTCTGAGGAGAAAACTGGCATTGCCTGAATAGCATCATCCTGAGAGAGATTAGGCACAGAGGACAATAATTTATCTTTACACTTTAATGTTCTAGCTAAACATGTAGCACAAAATTGCATAGGCAAAACAATTTGATTCTCTAGGCATAATAAGCACAAGAAACAGAAGCTTGGTCCATGTCCATGTTTCACAAAAGAAAAAACATTTCAGAAATAAAAGAAAATTAAAAAAATTTCCAACAGACTACTGTCACTTTAAGACAAATCTTCGGTCCTCAGAACAATGTACGATATCAATTTAAATTTCCCCACACCGAAATAAATATTGCAGGACCTCTACTTCTCAGCAACACTGAGGTGCCCTATCGTACTCCACAATTGTTTGCACAGCTCACTAACGATTCCTTCAAAAAGCCGTTATCGGCAATACACAGAAGCCACAACGCCACTCCGCTCCGGATGAGAAGAGAGTAACATGACCGGCTTTAGCAGGAACTGCGCATCTAACTTAAAAGCATGTGTTCTAACTACCAAGTCCAACTGAAGTGAAAGTAAACGTCTGTCTGAGCTTCATAATAAAAGTCACAATCCGCTTTTTTCTTTTTCCTTTTCTTTTAAATAGATAAATGTGCCCAATTTCTGTTCACTAAAATGCCCAAATAAATACACTACCAAAGTATATAAAATAAAGAGTCTCTTTACATCACATACATATTAACCTGCACACTGCCTCAAAAATCCTGTACATAAAGGATTTAATAATAAGAAGACAAAAAGCACTTACCTGCAGTCTAGTTGTCCGGCAGGAAGACAGCTCACAAGGCGTGAAAGGACACATACTCCTTAAAAAAAAAAGAAAGAACAGAGTAACCAACTCTGGCTTTCTATAACTAGGGCAGCAATATGTTAGGAAACAAAGCAAGGAATCCCTCACAACTTCCTAACTGCTTAAAAGCCACCACTACTCTACTGAAAAGATTAACGTGGACTCAGCTAAACCCAAATCCTTGCTTGCAGGGAAAAGTACCCCAAAAAAGGAATTAATTTCTCCAGACACCAAATTTCACCTCCTCCATTGACAAAGGCAAAGAGAATGACTGGGGATTATGGGTAGGGGAGTGACATTTAACAGTTTTGGTGTGGTGCTCATTGCCTCCTCCTGCTGGCCAGGAGTGATATTCCCCACTAGTTATTGGAATGACGTTGTGGACTCTCCATATCTTAGGAAAGAAAGTACATTATTTTCTATGTGAACATCATAGGAATGTAAAATATGCGTAACGTGTTTCCCAATTTAGATTTTAATTAATAAATAATATTTAAAATTATTATACATACTATAAAATATTCTATATAATCCATAGAATATATATATAAATATATATTTATATATATATATATATATATATATATATATATATATATATATATATATATATATATATTTGTTTTACAGTATGTATAATAATTTTAAATAATAATAAGAAAGTCGCAACTAAGAGATCTCCATAAAAAAACAATTTTAATAACATCAGTACTGTTAGCAACAATCACAACAGTGCAAGATAGACACAAATATTAAAAATGAAATATAAAATCAGGCAATTTGTAGATGTTGGTGTCCTGAAGTGACTATAAAAGTATGTCCATTATGCCAAGATACGTATGGCATTAATAAGAATGTACTGAGACAATTTTCCTTGTCAACCTTTCCTGTAACCTTAAGAGGTATGAATAGGCTATTGTATGTGTCACTTTTGGGAGAGCTCCCAGTTTCTATTTTAAAAAAAAAGGTACTTTACACATGAAAAGTCCTTTTCAGGAGCCTTTCATTTGAAAACTCTTTCACTGCAGTGGGTTTTAGCAAACAAAACATTATGGCATTGTGAACACTCAAGAAACTCAGCTCCAAATTCGGTTGGAAACCAAAAAAAAACCCCAGATAGTATGTGATCAACCCCATAATGTCTATTTTAGGTCAATAAATGCTGTTGCTATTAAAATTGTGCACTGTAGGCACCTACTAATGGATCTGTCAAGGAATATGGGAGTAGACCATTGGGACTCATTTCAAGGATTGTAGGACCTAGAATAGTTTAGTATCCATGGACACTTTTGCTTTGGACACCACATTCAGAGGTCAGTAAACAAAGGAATTCACTTATCAACCAAATATATTTATTTTTTTTAGTTTGCAACGCTCTAGCTAAGCAATACAAGGGTCATCCACCATCAAAAGATTTCTATATTTATCAACATATAAAACAGAGTTTTATTTTAATAAAAGGTCTAAACAATTATCCTGTGTTAAATTTACATCAGCAAAATGCAGAAACATATACAAGCAGAAATTATAATATATTTTTATTGTTGCAGAACAGCTTCCCTTCTTTGGGATAGATTACTAGCTCTGGTTAACTGTTTTGCGAGAACAAAAAAGTGTCACAAAACACATTAAAAAAAAAAATTACAAAGTACAGTTACACTTATAATAACACCATCCAATAAAAATTATTTAAAAAAATATTGCACAGAAAAATCAGGGCTCAAAGATATGAGATCTCATGTGTTAGAAAAAAAGGCATGCAAATGGCTTTAACATTGGGATACATACGTATATGTAAAAGATAGTTCAATCAACACTCACAGGACTTATCATATAGTGGATATTTTTATTCCAAAAAAGACAGTGATGTTTCGGGGCATTCACCCCTTCATCAGACCAACATTGGTCAATAACCTGAAACGTCACTGTCTTTTTTGGAATATATATATATATATATTGCATTGAATTCTAGCACCCTGGCAATTGCAAGATTGGTTTGTGAGAGTGCATCTATGCAACTTTGATACCTAGCCGCGTCAGTTATGACGCACTTTGGTTTCACTCGTTGCTCCATTTCTGATGCATCTTTCTCATGTCATCTTTGGCGCCCTTTTTTCTTTTAAATACCATTCAGATTCTCTTTCTCATTGCCCTAGTATTGAGTTTAACTCATTGGTGTGCCTTATACTGATATATTGGATATCGTTTTTGGCTTGTGACTTGGACCTCATTTGATCATTCTTCTGCCTGCTGATTTCACTGTTTGTTGCCAGATTGGTTTTGACCTTGGATTTTTTTTTTATTCTGTTTCCTGTAACCGTTTGGTTTGACGTCTGGCCTGTCGAATCTGCCTTGACCTTTCCAGTCATTTCCTGGTTAATCACTCCTGGCTTTCCTCCTGGTGCTCAACATATCCCCTCCTGGGTCCTAAAGCTACTATCCCTAAGATTTTTCATTATCACTCAACCTGACCCCAGGATATTAAGACTACCTGCCATGATTGATTTTATTGCGAAATATCTTAAGGATCCTAACATTGTCAAGAAGTTTACAGCCCATGGCACTGTAGCTAATCTCCCTGGACATGGACAAAAGAGAAATATTGATCAAAGATTGCAACGAAGGATTGTTCGAATGGTGGATAAAGATCTTTGATCAACTTCCAGACAAATTCAAGCTGACTTTCAGGCACAGGGTACAAATGTGTCAGCTTGCACTATACATTGCCATCTGAATGAAAAGGGACGCTATGGTAGGAGACCCAGGAGGACCACACTGCTGACACAGAAACATAAAAAAGCCAGATTGGAGTTTGCCAAAACTTACCTGAGAAAACCAAAATCCTTTTGGGAGAATGTGCTGTGGACAGACTAAACAAATTGAAAGCTTTTTGGTAAAGCCCATCATTCTACTGTTTTCACAAAAAGAAATGAGGCTTCTAAAGAAGAGAATACATTTCCTACAGTCAAATATGGTGGAGGTTCACTGATGTTTTGGGGTTGCTTTGCTGCTTCAGTTACTGGATGTCTTGACTGTGTGCATGGCATTATGAAATCTGAAGACTACCAAAGTATTCTGTGGTGCAATGTAGGGCCCAGTGTCAGAAAGTTGGGTCTCCATCAGAGGTCATCGGTCTTACAGCAGGACAATGACCCAAAGAACAAGTCAAAAAGCAACCAGAAATGTCATAAGACAAAGAGCTGGAGAGTACTGAACTGGCCAGCAATGAGTCCAGATCTCAATCCCATAGAGCACCTGTGGAGAGATCTCAAAACATCAGTTGGGAAAAGGAACCCTTCCAATCTGAGAGACATGGAGCAGTTGGCAAAAGAAGTGAGGTCCAAAATTCCAGTAGAGATGTGTAAGAATCTTATTGATGGTTACAGGAAGCGATTGAGTTCAGGTTTTTTTTCCAAGGGGTGTGCTACCAAATATTAAATTGAGGGTGCCAATAATTTTTTTGGTTTTGGTGCTATACTTTGAACGAACGGACTCCTATAACTCACTGCTATATTGGGGCATGATAAAGAAACTAATTTGCCGGTTCTGAGAAGATCCTCTATTCAGCTGTTCCCTCACATTGGAAAGAAAAAAACCATATCCAAAGACCCACACAAGGTTTGTTTGTCAATCAGTCAAGCTACACTCCCGACACCCACATAGTGGGTAACTACAACGATCACTATTACCATCGGAGTTGTACCTGACCAGACCAACCACAGACCATCAGAGGGAACCTCTGTTTCCTTGGGACCTCCCAAGTAGAATTCCCCACACGATAACACTTGCTGAAAATTACAGCCTTGGACGCCATTGGTGAGTGTAATCTCACAGATAAAAATACCCTTAGGCTCTTGCCCCTCTGGACGACATTTGAGAATTTTCCTCATAGCAAGTTGTGCCCTTAAAGGGGGCTGTACTGAAAACAGAACAGGATTATAAGTATCCCACATAATTATCCCACAAGTTAAAACTTGTTAACATCTTCACAAAGGATAAAACGGGTTGAGATCTGTGCATATCAAAAAAGGGCTAATTAATTAAAAATAGCTTGCATAAAAAAATTGTTTAAAAATTGCTGCCAAGTATTTTAAAATAATTTTCAAAAATGAGCAAAATTAATTACATAGCTAAGCCCCCCCCCCCCCTATCATTGTTTAGACACAAGCATTGTATTTCAACTGAGTTTGCAGCTTCTAGGCATGCTCCAGCAGATAATCCCTATGCATTTTTGTACTCTACCAAATCCACAATAGATATAGATACAGCCATAAAAGGAATTGTGTGGGGGGAGTTAGAGCTTTACAATTCAGAAACTATAAAGAAAGTTTTAATGGTGAGGCACTGCAGTATAAATTTGCAGGTAAAGTAATTAAAGTACAAAGTATATTTTGTCTCTATCCCAACTTGTTTTATGTCCCTTTAAGTAGATGAAAACATGTAAAAACATATTAATGCAATATTCATTTTTAAAAATGTTATACTGTGTATTTACTGTACATATTTCACATCCCAATGTTCTGTAAATAGCAGAAAATGTTCTATGTATTTACAAATAGAAATTCCTATAAATATCATTATATACCTATACCTGTATATTATCATGTATATGTAAAAGTATAAATATATATTGTACCAAAATACCATCAGATATATGTAGAAATATTTATTTATGAACAAATATAACATATTCTTCTATGTGAAGAACATTGGAATGTGAAATATTCATATTTTCATGTCGGGTTAGTGCACATAAGAATATGCGATCTGGTTTGCGCGAGAGTGGGATGTTTTTTTTTCACTTATTTTTCTCAATTGACTTCTATGGGGGAATACATAAACACGCACGCAATATTGTAAGTTCAGCCGCTCGTCGGGTTAGCATGTGAGCGAAAAACAGTTTACTTTCATCTTATAATACGAGCGCAACCAGACGCGTCCAAAAAAATTACTTATTTAATTGTATTTAATGGCATATATACACAGACAACTTATCATTTTATATTACCATCTAAATTTATCATTTTATAATACCTTCCCTTTAAGTACTATGTTTTCCAAAATAGGCTGCATGGAAGCTGAAGTTATTGCTGTAACAGCTTATCCAGGAGATTCTCATTTATACATTGTCAGAACAGGTTGTCTCCTTTCTATAAATTAAAATGTTGTGTAGTTTTAAAATTTACAGAATTTTTTAAATTTCAATATTTTATTAGATTTTTCTCATATTTGGGTATTCCTGGAAAGTAAGGTATTTTCTGCTGAGGGCTGATTTGTGAGCATAAAAAGTAATGACATAAATAATTGCAAATGACTAATAACAGCTGTCTCACAAGGGTGTTCAATAGCTTAGCACAAAATGGATAAATCATTGTCTGTATAATTTATTTAAACCAACATACAAGCACATTGCTCAAGAGCAGCAATGCATTACTGGGAGCTAGCTGTAAGTGGAGGCTGCACTTATATGCCTCTTTTCATTGGCCCACTTGATTTATTCACCTTACTCCCAGTAGTGCATTGCTGATCCTTCAACAAAACAATGAAAACTGAACAAGGCAAATTTGTTAATAGAAGTAAATTGGAAAGCTGTTTTAAATTGCTTGCTCTATCTGAAACATGAAAGAAAATTGTTGGGTTTCATATCCCTTTAAAGGTTTTATTCTACAGTTCACTCCTGCTGGTACATACATTTAATGTTTGCTCCATTAACCCCTTCAATTTCTTTAGCATTTGTCATGGGAAATGCACGCCAGCCACACGTTTATAGTCAGTCCTCTCACTGTTCAGAAAAAGTATAACATTACAGTAGTTAGTTGTGCAGACTCCATAATGTCTATAATTCCTTCAGTTGCATTACCTCTTCTAAATCTGTCTTCTGCATTTTTATTACTGTGTTGGATGTTTAAGCCTCAACTGCTGTGATTTAGTAATGAACTGTGAAAAATTGTTCATTTCTGCATATTAACCTAATAAATCTAAAATGATTTTATTGCTACAGAATACTTATATTACATGAAAACATGACATATTTGTACTGTGTCACTAGTTTCAAAAGTGTAATAGTGCTTACTATATATTAGACTTTTTTCACTTTAATATTGGGGTATCAGTCAGGTGATATTGAAAATAGTCTTATAACTGCAAAGAAAGTTGAGTTTCTAGAAAAAAAAACCAACCTAAAATGGTTATATATGTCAGTGGTAATATTTTCTAGGAAAGTAAACAGTTCTTAAATGTTTACATTTGTATTACATGGTCAGATATTCATTTAGGCAACCCCCAACTCCATATATGGAGGTAATTACTAAGGTCTAAACTCTACAAATCTGAGTGAATCAGCATTGTGGAATAAAAATAGGAGAAGAGCAAAACTGACAATGCGACTGGAGGATATTAAACCATTCCCTCCGCTATACCCAAAGGTTTAGGTCATTGAAGGCTCTAGACGGGTTCTAGGGTCAGACATTCCTGTGGGTGGAGTTGTGGGTGTTCAATGAGTGGTGTCAGTGCAGGTAGAGGAGGAGTAGTGGGTGTTCCAATGGTGGAGCTGGGTGGTGCAGCACATGGTCAGGCAGTTTAGTACAGAGATAGGCAGTCCTGAGGCATGGCTCAACTAAAAGGGACAAAGGGGTTAATTTTATTCTTTTTACCCTCCTCAGCCCATTGTGGGTGAAAAAAAAAGAAAGATTTGATGTGCTTTTGCACCCCTTTATTACCCCTAGAACCACCATTGGTTTAGGTAACTTTTGACTTCTACTTCCTTAGCTTTTGATACCAATAGTTTTTCCTCTCTATATCTTTATCTAACAATGCGTTCCATTTAAATTCCCCTTGCTAAGTGTATTAACTGGTTTCTAATTGGGGTTTTTAATTGATAATTGTTCTAAAATATCTGTCAACCCCACAATAACCAATTTATCTATTAGCTAGCAAATGTATTCTGACTACAAAAATCAATCCCTGTACCTTGACCTTGCACTATTGATTGTGTACACAAATTAAATATAACCATCTAAATATTCATTTATGATCACCATTTACTCTTTACAAGTTTAAACATGTTAATTATTAAATGAATTAAATTAATATGAAAGTATTAATTGAATATGTCCTCAATTAATATATAGAACTCTATTTATCAAGCTGGTCTTAAGACAACTGTTTCTTAACCTCTCCGCAACTTCAGAGGTTGCAGATGTAAAACATCCCCGATTCATTCATCCAACATATTGCTCAAGAGCAGGGGGCAAAGCTGGACAATAAAATTATTGTCCAATCTTAAATTCCTGCAACAGATTCTGCACTTGGGCCGAAAAAGCGGAAGGACAGGTTTCCTGCCTGGGAACATGTTTACCTGCACTTTTATTATTGGAGGCCTAATGGTAATGTGACAAAATCTGCTTTTAAAAATCTATTAGGTAGTCACTATCAATATTTATTTAATTATCTGTCATGTTTTACTTTTGCTTTTGCAGTGGGGTGTAAAAAAAATATGAAAACCTAATTGAGAAGCTGAATCTTATTTTTTTCTTTTCATGATTCAGATAGAGCATGCAATTTTAAGCAACTTTCTAATGCTCTATCTGAATCATGAAATAAGAAAATTGGGTTCAGTATCCCTATAACATTTTTACATGTGTTTGAATAAATTCCTAGATTTTTCTGCAATACAATTTCCTAAATCAGTTGTTGTTTTTTTCACATTGGCAGTTTAATTTATTGATTGGAATAGAATTTCCTTATCCTTATTTAAAACAGTTAAAACAATTCAAACAGGCACATTTTGGAATTAAAAGCTTTTTGGATCCACACATACCCCCCAACTGTCCCGATTTTCGTGGGACTGTCCCCCTGTCCCTGGTTGCTAGCCATCTGTCCCGATTTGCCCCAGGCATTAAAAAAAAATAAAAAATAAAAATTCTGTTGGGCCCATACTAAGAAGTAGCTGGCTTTGCTCTCACAGGGTTAGATACCTGTTAAATTCCCTGTGGAAAAGGAATGGTGTGTGGGTTAAGCAGGAGTAAGAAGGCTGTATACACTCTGACCATGGGTAATGGTGACCTCTCTAACCTACCTCTGGTAGTGATGATGTCTAACCCCTGGCGATAATACTAGCATGCCTTCAGTTTTATACAATGAGCAGTGCTAATACCAGGGTAACAAACAGTGGCAGACGCAGACTGCCAGCTAATGTGCTTGCCAACCCCAGGACCCCATACAATGAATGTAGTGTGTGTGTCTATCTGTATCCATAACTGTGTGTGTGTATCTGTATGTATAAGTTTATGCTATGTAGTGTGTGTGTGTGTCTGCATGTATAAATGTAAGCTATGTAGTGTGTGTATGTGTATCTGCATGTATAAGTGTGTATCTGCATGTATAAGTGTGTGCTGCATGTATAAGTGTATACTATGTAATGTGTGTGTGTATCTGCCTGTATAAGTGTATGCTATGTAGTGTGTGTTTATCTTTATGTGTAAGTGTATGCTATGTAGTGTGTGTATCTTCATGTGTAAGTGTATGCTATGTAGTGTGTGTGTATCTGCATGTATAATTGTATGATATGTAGTGTGTGTGTATCTGCATGTATAATTGTATGCTATGTAGTGTGTGTGTATCTGCATGTATAAGTGTATGCTATGTAGTGTGTGTGTGTGTGTATCTGCATGTATAAGTGCATACTATGTAGTGTGTGTGTGTATCTGCATGTATACGTGTATTCTATGTAGTGTGTGTGTATCTGCATGTGTAAGTGTATGCTATGTAGTGTGCTACTGTGCATTTTTGCTGACTTTAAAGGCCAGAATTTAGAATATTAATGGGGAATGCAGAGAGCAGTTTTAAAGAATTTATTATTAAATGTCCAATTAAGATGAAAATATTTAGCAATGTATTTGCAAAGGATAATTAAATACATAGCTCACATAGCCATACCAGTGGTTTGAGCTTGTGTTTGATTTGCTGCCTAAGTGTATTAAAATCTATGACTTTATTTAGAATTTTATTTATATTACTTTGGTCTTATGAATTTTTAAGCCCCGCCCACCACATTTCAATTTTTTGCCGCGGGTGGGGTGTGTGTCCCTCTTTTGAATTTTGAAATGTTGGGAGGTATGCATTTAATCAAAGAGACTGCACTCTATTCATCCACACTCAGAGTAGTAACTTATTTGACCTTGGCAGCATCCACAAATTTAATAAATAATTAGCTATTTTATTTGCTGGTTAGTGTTGTTTTTTTTTTTTTGTTTGTTTTTTTTTAAATTCTTTTTATTAAAGAGTTACAGGTACAATGAGTTAGATGCATACATTGACATGCCAGATCACATTGACATCACCTTTCATATCATGAATTGAGCAAAACATGTTGATTATCGATACAGTGTCATTACTAATACAGTTGTTGTCAGAGAATACAAAGAGGGTTAACAGCTCATTTTCATAACGTATGGTACATATGTAATCTGTTAGTTTGCGATTAAAACAGTGTTACAATATGAATCAATCCCTGCAGTAGGGGCTATATCAACATCCATTAATTGTTATCTCCCACTGCACCTGCGACTCTTAATTTTTATTTTAGTTTAAACAACACAACATATAACAAAACAATAATACTAACCTAAACACATAAACTGAAACAAAATTGCCCCAATCCCAAGTATTTTAGAGGCATGTGGATAACTGCCTAATAGACGAAGGGTGTAGGTTTGCCTCTGAGCTTAGTGTGATGAGCTGGGTTGCTATATAAACAGCGCTTTCCTGGAATACCTTCCATATGTAAAGGGACCTGCATAAGTATAGCCAACTTTAGCTAGGATACTATAAGCTCTGATAGAACTCTAGGGGAGCTCTCACAATGTAGCCCCATATAGGTGCAGCTTGTTAAGACTGCAGAGCATTTATAAAATTAATGATGAATTAGTAGTTAGGTGAGATTGGATTTAAAAGATGGGAGTTTATAGGTAGGACTATATATAGTATATTTAATTTGGGCTGGAGCACTAATGAATTACCAGCAGGTTATGTTGTAGCCCCTGTCTCCCTCAGGTCATTCAGATCACATCCTGTACCCCATACCTATGCAGTTAACCTAGAATGAGCCAGAAAATTGGGAGCTGTTATAACCCATTGATATTTAGAGTACATAAAGATACAAAAGCCATATTTCCAGTAAAGCTCTTAGCACCATGTATTCAGGGGGGCTGTGTGAGGATAAAAAACCTTTCTAACTGTGGGATTGGGGGAGAAACAGTAAGGACCTTTCCCCGGCCAGGAGTTTTGTGTCAGTCCAGAAGGGAATCTTGTTAGAGTTAAAAAAAGCAAAACAAAACCGAAGTGTGTAAGTACTGTATGGGCATCGCACAGATAGGTTTCCTAGGAGACTTAAATATATGGGGATGCTTAGAGTGGGGTAATAGCAAAATGGCTGCTGCAGAAATAAGGTATGTGACCTGTAAACAATTACATGAAAAATAGCTCCAAGTTATACCGGATCCCTGTATACAGCGAACATTGCAAGAAAAAAAAAAATCAACTATAAAGACAAGTAACCAAACATACGACAGATTGACAAATAAGCAGGACATAAGTACCAGGACCTCCTCTAAAAGTAGCAGTGATTGTGCATATAGACAGCTCTTATTGCCTAAAATAATTCAAGGCATGATACGTCTGGTTGCTGCCTGTGAGAGGTGCTCAGGAATATTGACAGCGTCTATAACAAACTTAGTGTAAATTACATCGTGAGCTCAGAAGCGGAGGGCCATCAAGGCTGCCAGAAAATAATAGTTATAGCGTTCAGATATTTGTACCCCGGTTGAGCAGATAAAACACTCTTAGGCTAGTGTAAAAGAGTAAGATACCTGTAGCGGGGGAATTGAAATACAGTGGTCCGGTTTAGATAAGTCTACATAGTTTGATGAAATGAAGTAAAGTAACCGACTAAACAGATCATCACGCATCATCAGACCTAGATTGTACCAGACACACATTTTTCCTTCCACTGTAATCAGTGTTGGAAGGGGATAAGGCCCGGCGATGCATGAGATATTCCAGTAGGGAGGCATCAGCCGATGCCTCTTGCTTGGTGTGTAAGTCCGGGTACTCCCGAGGAGCAGCAGTTAGGCAGCCAGTTTGTGCGATGGGTGGAACAGCATCGAAGGGATAATCCACCTAGGTCTGCAGCCGATACAGCAGTCAGATGGGCCACATAGGAGGGCGGCGAGCCGCGCTTCAAACAGCTGATTCCATGTCACAGTCCGGCCAGCACTCCCGGACTCTGTGCTCTGGAGCCGAGATCAACAGCTGGTGGGTTAATAGAGGTGTCAGCATGCTCTCCTCCGGTCCGGTTTTTGGGTCCTCAACGGATCTCACTAGATGCATAGCAGGAGAGGTCGTGCAACTTGCCAATAGTTGTGTAGCCTTGTGGTTGTCAGGGAGAAGCAAAGATGTGGCAATGCTTGTGGTAAGATCGGCGGCTGGGCTCACCCGGGGTCCAGGTTGTGTTTCGCGTGACAACATTGCGCACAAGTCAGCGCATGAGTGCAGGAGTCTTTCTAACTTGGGCAAGAATACAATTTGCAGTTCTGTTAGAATGAGAGAGTCAGCAGAGCCTTCTTTGGTGGTAAAGATGACCATTTTTAATAAACAGGAGCCTTGTTAGAGGTTAGGAACTCGGTTATGTGTATTTACAATGTGGCGGTGATATTCCCGCCACGGTGCCCAACGGCTTTGTTCTTTAAAATGACGTTCCGGGGTAGAAGAGCTGTTATTCCTTCTGTCTGCCAGATATTCCCGGACAGCTTGCCTGTCAAGGGAGGTGCAGATGGCGTGGGCAAGTGGCAGCAAAATTAGAGTTAGATGTGGTTTTCCTCAGAGCTGTTGAAGCTTGCAGCCATCTTGTAGAGCCGCCCACCGGAAGTCTAGTGTTGTTTTTACACACAATTGCATATTGATAAATGGGTCTTAGAGGGAGGATGTGATTATAAAGGCCTCTCTTGCAGCAAATTAAATAATTTGAATTAAATAAGGCTAAATATATTACAGCTCATCAAATCACCACATAGTCATCAAAATAAATTATATGTTTGAATTTTTAAATTTACTATAGTTTACCATAACTCTTGCTATGATTACAGAGTTTTGTACACAACAGAGGCATCACTAAAACAGTGACATATCTTGTAAACACATTTTGCTTGTTTACACGGTATATATGACAGAGGGGGGGGGGGTAATTTAGGGGGGGGGAGTAACGTTATACTTCTTTGAGCATCAGTTGGCCCTGATTCCTGACCTTGTCAAATTAGAACGTAATCAGTGAGTGAAGTAACAAAGTCAAAATAACAGAAAGATACACTGTTCTGGAAAATGATAAAACACATATAAAGTTCACCATATATATAGTTTCATAATTCAGGGCAACAAATGCATCAATACTAAGGGCCAGATTACAAGTGGAGCGATAAATATCTCTTGCATGCAAGCAATTTTAGTGCTACACTTTGTAATACCAGCCTACGATAATATGTGCTGGTATTACAAGTTAATCACAAAGCGAACACAAGCTCATGAGAGCGGGTTTCCATAGCTGCATCAAAGGAGTTATGTAGCACAGCGATAGGCAGCATTTTTAAATATATATGTATTTAAATAAATACATATACGTATGTATGTGTTAATATGTGTATATGCATGTATTAACAGTGCACATAAATATTTAAAAATGCTGCCTATCACAAAGTTGTGGTAGCAATAAGAAGCCACTTGTAATGGCTGGTTAATTATTGCGCTCCAGCAAACAGGCAAATTTGCCCATTTGCAGAAGCGCCATAAATTAGCGCTCCACTTGTAATCTAGTCCTAAATATGCTATGGGCCATAAAAACTCTTGAAGCAAGAATGAACTAGTACATATTCATTCTATAAGGCAAAAATAGAACACCCATGATTTAGGACTTTTCTTTGATTAAAGGAAGGTGAAACACTGTAATTGTAACAGAAAATGTTTAATTATGTGTATAAAAACAATCTTTGAAAATACATTCACTTCCTCTAAATCTGAAAATATTGAGTTTTCCAATTCAAAGAACTGGACGTGCACACTGCAAACTTCCCAGATCTAACACTGTAAAACACATGTCCTTCAGCAGAAGTGATAAGATACAATACAGCAAACTAATGTAACTTTTCTGACAAAAATGACAAAGCTTGGCTTTGTCTACTCTAGTATCTTCTACAACAATGTAAGCCTTTATCATTTCAAAACAGGAGTAATAATGAGCAACTCCCCACAATTATAGCAATTGTCTTGGCAAACGGCTAGATTACGAGTTGTGCGTTAAGGTAAAAAAGCAGCGTTAACAGGTCCTAACGCTGCTTTTTTATGCCCGCTGCTATTACGAGTCTTGCAGGTATAGGTGTACCGCACACTTTTTTGGCCTTACCGCAAACCAACTTACGTAAATTTTGTAAAGGCTTTTTTCTATGGGACTTCCATAGCGCTGGTATTACGAGTTTGTCCTGGGAGGCCAAAAAGTGAGCGGTACACCCTCTACCGCCAAGATTCCAAACATATTTTAAAGTCAGTAGTTATGAGTTTTACATTACAAAGCTGTAGCATAGAACTCATAATTAAAGGGCTAAAAAGTACACTAACACCCATAAACTACCTATTAACCCCTAAACCGAGGCCCTCCCGCATCGCAAGCACTAAAATAAAATTATTAACCCCCTAATCTGCCGCTCTGGACATTGCCGCCACTAGAATAAACATATTAACCCCTAAACTGCCATACTCTCGCCTCGCAAACACTAGTTAAATATTATTAACCCCTAATCTGCCACGCCTAACATCACCGCCACCTACATTATACTTATTAACCCCTAATCTGCCTCCCCCAATGCCGCTGCCACTATTCTAAATTTATTAACCCTTTAAACCTAAGTTTAACCCTAACCCTAACACCCACTAACTTAAATATAATTAAAATAATTTAATAACTAAATAATTCCTATTTAAAACTAAATACTTACCTATAAAATAAACCCTAAGCTATCTACAATATAACTAATAGTTACATTGTATCTAGCTTAGGCTTTATTTTACAGGCAAGTTTGTATTTATTTTAACTAGGTAGAATAGTTATTAAATAGTTATTAACTATTTAATAACTACCTAGCTAAAATAAATACAAATTTACCTGTAAAATAAAACCTAACCTAAGTTACACTAACACCTAACACTACACTACAATTAAATAACTTACAAATACATTAAATACAATTAGCTAAATTACAAAAAAAAACAAAAACACTAAATTACAGAAAAAAAAAAAATACAAGATATTTAAACTAATTACACCTAATCAAAGAGCCCTATCAAAATAAAAAAGCCCCGCTAAAATAAAAAAAAAACTCTAGCCTAAACTAAACTATCAATAGCCCTTAAAAGGGCATTTTGCGGGGCATTGCCCCAAAGAAATCAGCTCTTTTACCTGAAAAAGAAATACAAGCAACCCCCAACAGTAAAACCCACCACCCACACAACCAACCCCATTAGGGGTTAATAAGTATAATGTAGGTGGCAGCGATGTCAGGGGCAGCAGATTAGGGGTTAATAAATGTAAGATTAGGGGTGTTTAGACTCGGGGTTCATGCTAGGGTGTTAGGTGTAAATATAAAATGTGTTTCCCCATAGGAATCAATAGGGCTGCGTTACTGAGCTTTACACTGCTTTTTGGCAGTTGTTAGACTTTTTCTCAGCCTGCTCTCCCCATTGATGTCTATGGGGAAAACAAGCACGTATAACCAGCTCACGGCTCACTTAAGCAGCGTTGGTATTGGAGTGCTGTGTGGAGCGCAATTTTGCTCTACGCTCACTTCTTGCCTGTTAACGCCGGGTTGATTAAAACCCGTAATACCAGCGCTGTGGGAAAGTGAGCAGTGAGAAAAAACTGCAAGTTAGCAACGCACCCCTCATAACGCAAAACTCGTAATCTAGGCGAAAGTTTTTAAACATATATATTTTTATCATAGATTCTGCAAAAGAGCACATTATAAAAACTTTCTAAAATTTTCAAAAATAATCTGTCCCACCTTAATAAAAATTTTATTGGGTCATTTAAAAGTTTACACCAAGCATCAGAAGTATTTGATTCAACAAAACAATCAAGTCTTATTTATGTTAAATTCATGAAAATATTGATTAATACAAAGAGATTGAGTGTGCAGGGATCTAGTGCTTTTCATCACTGAATCATGTAGTACATTTTTGAAAAAAAATCAAATGATTATTTATTGTATGGCTAAGGTTGAAAGTTACTTTTGCAAGACAAAATTAAATGTAGTTCAACAGTTTAAGATGGAACCCCCAAGACAATATTGTACTTTCTGCAAAGAAAAACACATTTAAACATGTTTGCTTATGTAAAGTGTTTGCTTTACAATCTTTGAATATCATGAATGGATTTAATGCATAGTAACATAATGATTATCAGTAACATTTAATAACCTAGCTAATCACAATGCACACTTGTGTCTTACTTGCAAATATCATCTTCTGGATCCTCCAGCCCAAATCTTTCATCAAATGTTAATTGTATCCGTAAGTGTTCCTCCAAAGCTACTAGTCGCCACACCATCACTGTGCTGCGTGGGTAAGAGTGAGGAAACCTTGGACTGTGAATACTTCCATTAAGTGAAACTGAAACAATCTTCTCATGCTGAGAATCTTGTACCCCTGGAGAGAAAACATACAATATTGGACATAAATATAATTCCAAAAGTTTGCATATTATATTCTAGTATATAAGATGCCCCATGTTTGAAACATATTTGTTTTCCTATCAAATATAAACTGTCTGTACATTCATGTTTTTTTGAATAAAAATAAATTGAACAGTGTGGAAAGGGTTGACTCTTGTGAATATCACAATAATTACTCTTAGAGGAAAAATGTAGTAATTCAATAGTCATCTATCTAGTCTAAAAAAATGTATATATATATATATATATTATGAGTTCAAATCAGCATGATTTTATGAGAAATAGATAATGTCAAACTAATCTAATTAGATTATACTTGGAAGTAAGTAAATAAATAGATAAAGGGGAATCAAAATTAAGGGACTGGGAATAGCTGAAAATGTTAGTTCATGGATAAATAACTAGATAAAAGACAGGGAGATACAAGTAGTTTTGCAACTCTAATGGTTGCTTCATCAGAGGTGACCTCTGATGAAGCAACCAATAGAGTTGTGAAACGCTTTAGGCTCTGCCCCCCCGCCACACGCATTGACTTTTAAATCTTACACGGAGCGAAATAGTGGGTCAGCTGTTTTACACGAAAATAGTACATTCAGTGCTGAAACACTCACGCCCAGTATTTTACTCTATCTACGAAGCGGATTAACGAACCCTCAGCTATAAATCAGCCTTGCTCCAGGGTGGTCACGTTCACGCTTCATTACTTTCACAGCCTTTATAAAGGATGTCCTTACTTTTAGGCTGCAAGTGTTTTATCCCAGAAAGGGATTGATTTTTACTTTCAATTGTTTTGTATTTTATATTCCGTATTTGATGCTGTATTTGGTTCTACCCTTTGTAAAATAAATATACACTTTTTTACTTCACTTGGTCACTGGTCCACTAGCCTATCCTTTCCTATAATAGCTAACTGATCTTGGCAGTGAGCTGCCATTTCTATATCCCTTCCGATTCCGGTGTATTAGCAAGGAGAGGAGGAAAAAGACTACAAGTGCCTGGAGGACGATATTGAATAAACACCATCTCTACTACTGAGCCTTTTTTATACCTCATACTGGATGAGGTTAAACCAAGTGAGTGTGCATTTGTCTTTTTTACTATAGCCTAACGGGGTACAAACATATTACACTAGGAGTGTATTCTTGTGAGCTTGTCCACTCTTACAATATTTCAGAAACCTTTGAGGAGGAACCTTATTTTGAAGAGGATCTCTTTGTACCGGACACAGCTGCCGAGACCTGGGGCATATTGGAACTGTTTTTGTGAATTTTAATAGACTTACAGTACCATGGACTACCCCACCACCACCATTGCAGGATCTGTCTTTAAACAGCGGTGTTGTCCACATTTATATATATATATATATATATATATATATACATACAGTATATATATATATATATATATATACACACACATAATTCCTATATTATACACATTATCTACCTGAGGCTGTTAATAGATTTCTGCAGAATATCCCTGAGCGCTGACTCAACCCATTGTATCTATCTATCTATCTATCTATCTATCTATATACTGTGTATATATATATATATATATATATATATATATATATATATATATATATATATATATATATATATATATATATATATATATATTAGGGGAAAAAAAGTATTTCAGTTTTATAGTATTCTCAACTGGTAGTCAAAAAAATACAAACTATCTTTCCCTAGAAAGAATATAAATAAATACATATAGTACATATATACACATATACATATAAATACAGATGTACACACTTATGAACATATGTATAAATACATACACATATTTAGACATGCATATGTATCTATATATTCATTATAGCCCTTTCCATTCCAATGCCTTCTCAAATACTATATACCTTTTAACCCTTATAATTATTTCTTTTAATATTTATACAAATCATTTTTATTAGATAGTGTATATATGAGTGTAACACTTTCTTTGGTGTATTTATTTTGTGTTTGAAGCATCATTTTATTTAGCCCTAATCCTTTAGACAAGGATTTCAGTTGCACTAACCTGACAAGCACAAATGTTGTTTGCGCTTGTGCAGTCACGTTTACTTTCAATTTGTAACACGAGCAAGTTAGCACAGGCACAATATTTCGATATCATGCATGGCTAATGTTATAACACCACTTGCAGTTATTGCAGCTGCATAGTATTACATGTAGGAAATATTGTCATTGGTATAGTTTGTTGTATGAGACAGTGCTATGGCCAAATGCCTAACTCAAAGGGATATTAAGCAGTGCTCCTATAACAAAAATAAATTTGTTAAATCAATGTAAATATAAAAAGAAAATGAGGACTTAGCCCCTGCCCTAAGGATGATAAGAGAGCTGACATGTTTTGGACTTAAGTTGCATTCTGCCTCTACTGGGCACAAGCAAAACAGACTTACTGGGGTCTATTTATTATTGTGCGGACAGACATCAAGTCTCAAAAGATCCAGTGATAAAACACCAAAACAGGTGTGTTTTCACATAATAGCATTGTTAGTAAGTTGTGTACTTCTTAAAAGTAATAACTTTTTACTATCAGTGATGACGTACATTTCACTTTATTCCCAGATATTTTTTGCATAGAGTTTCACATAATATGAACTTTTTGAATGTTTTAAACTACTAACAATGTATATATAACACAGTATGATCCTCAATATGGACCCAGTTAGATCGGTTTGATCAGCTGTTTATTCAGGTGTGGGTAGTGTCCACGCTTTATCTCTTAACAAATAGCATACTTGTATCCAGTATATAGGCTTGTAAGAGCATTACAATAACCAGGCTATGAATACAGCGCAAAGCCGAAACGCGTAAGCCAGCTGTACAGCGTTGGACACCACCAAGTTTGGCTGCTATTTTCCATGTTTTTTGTAGTCGTTTTAACTTGCATTAAAATTAATTGCTAAATAAAGGCTAAAATTTATACTACAGTTTTGAGCGGAGTACAAACTTTTCTTTTTTTGCTACCTATACACAGTCATGAACTAATGCCCTCTAGTGGTGAAAAACCGTCAAAATGCAATTTAGATAAGAGGCAGCTTTCAGGGTCTAAGAAATTAGCATAAGAGCCTACCTAGATTTAGCTTTCAACTAAGAATACCAAGAGAACAACGCAAAATTGGTGATAAAAATAGATTTGAAAGTTGCTTAAAATGACATGTCCTATCTGAATCATGAAAATTAATTTTGGACTAGACTGTCCCTTTAAATTATGGGAAAAGGGGGCAAAAAATACTAAAAGTATGTTGTAAAGATTGTTACTGTCTATAATTAAACATTTTGGCCTAGATTACAAGTAAAATGCAAACATATTACCATTATTGCAAGTTAACATTGCTTAAAGGGATATGAAAACTCACAATTTCATGATTCAGATAGAGCATGTGATTTTAAACAACTTTCTTTTTTATTTCTATTATCAATTTTTCTTCATTCTTTTGGTATATTTTGTTGAAAAGTAGGGACGTATGCTTAGGAGCTTTCCCATTTCTGAAGCACTATATGGCAGCAGTTGTTTAAAAGAATGCCATCTATTTGCAAGAGCACTAGATGGCAGCAGTTGTTTAAAAGAATGTCATCTATTTGCAAGAGCACTAGATGGCAGCAGTTGTTTAAAAGAATGTTATCTATTTGCAAGAGCACTAGATGGCAGCAGTTGTTTAAAAGAATGTCATCTATTTGCAAGAGCACTAGATGGCAGCAGTTGTTTAAAAGAATGTAATCTATTTGCAAGAGCACTAGATGGCAGCAGTTGTTTAAAAGAATGTCATCTATTTGCAAGAGCACTAGATGGCAGCAGTTGTTTAAAAGAATGTTATCTATTTGCAAGAGCACTAGATGGCAGCAGTTGTTTAAAAGAATGTCATCTATTTGCAAGAGCACTAGATGGCAGCAGTTGTTTAAAATAATATAATCTATTTGCAAGAGCACTAGATGGCAGCAGTTGTTTAAAAGAATGTCATCTATTTGCAAGAGCACTAGATGGCAGCAGTTGTTTAAAAGAATGTCTTCTATTTGCAAGAGCACTAGATGGCAGCAGTTGTTTAAAATAATATAATCTATTTGCAAGAGCACTAGATGGCAGCAGTTGTTTAAAAGAATGTCATCTATTTGCAAGAGCACTAGATGGCAGCAGTTGTTTAAAAGAATGTCTTCTATTTGCAAGAGCACTAGATGGCAGCAGTTGTTTAAAATAATATAATCTATTTGCAAGAGCACTAGATGGCAGCAGTTGTTTAAAAGAATGTCATCTATTTGCAAGAGCACTAGATGGCAGCAGTTGTTTAAAAGTATGTCATCTATTTGCAAGAGCACTAGATGGCAGCAGTATTTTAAAAGAATGTAATCTATTTGCAAGAGCACTAGATGGCAGCAGTTGTTTAAAATAATATAATCTATTTGCAAGAGCACTAGATGGCAGCAGTTGTTTAAAAGAATGTCATCTATTTGCAAGAGCACTAGATGGCAGCAGTCGTTTAAAAGAATGTCATCTATTTGCAAGAGCACTAGATGGCAGCAGTTGTTTAAAAGAATGTCATCTATTTGCAAGAGCACTAGATGGCAGCAGTTGTTTAAAAGAATGTCATCTATTTGCAAGAGCACTAGATGGCAGCAGTCGTTTAAAAGAATGTAATCTATTTGCAAGAGCACTAGATGGCAGCAGTTGTTTAAAAGAATGCCATCTATTTGCAAGAGCACTAGATGGCAGCAGTTGTTTAAAAGAATGTCATCTATTTGCAAGAGCACTAGATGGCAGCAGTTGTTTAAAAGAATGTCTTCTATTTGCAAGAGCACTAGATGGCAGCAGTTGTTTAAAAGAATGTAATCTATTTGCAAGAGCACTAGATGGCAGCAGTTGTTTAAAAGAATGTCATCTATTTGCAAGAGCACTAGATGGCAGCAGTTGTTTAAAAGAATGTTATCTATTTGCAAGAGCACTAGATGGCAGCAGTTGTTTAAAAGAATGTCATCTATTTGCAAGAGCACTAGATGGCAGCAGTTGTTTAAAAGAATGTAATCTATTTGCAAGAGCACTAGATGGCAGCAGTTGTTTAAAAGAATGTCATCTATTTGCAAGAGCACTAGATGGCAGCAGTTGTTTAAAAGAATGTTATCTATTTGCAAGAGCACTAGATGGCAGCAGTTGTTTAAAAGAATGTCATCTATTTGCAAGAGCACTAGATGGCAGCAGTTGTTTAAAATAATATAATCTATTTGCAAGAGCACTAGATGGCAGCAGTTGTTTAAAAGAATGTCATCTATTTGCAAGAGCACTAGATGGCAGCAGTTGTTTAAAAGAATGTCTTCTATTTGCAAGAGCACTAGATGGCAGCAGTTGTTTAAAATAATATAATCTATTTGCAAGAGCACTAGATGGCAGCAGTTGTTTAAAAGAATGTCATCTATTTGCAAGAGCACTAGATGGCAGCAGTTGTTTAAAAGAATGCCATCTATTTGCAAGAGCACTAGATGGCAGCAGTATTTTAAAAGAATGTAATCTATTTGCAAGAGCACTAGATGGCAGCAGTTGTTTAAAAGAATGTAATCTATTTGCAAGAGCACTAGATGGCAGCAGTATTTTAAAAGAATGTAATCTATTTGCAAGAGCACTAGATGGCAGCAGTTGTTTAAAATAATATAATCTATTTGCAAGAGCACTAGATGGCAGCAGTTGTTTAAAAGAATGTCATCTATTTGCAAGAGCACTAGATGGCAGCAGTCGTTTAAAAGAATGTCATCTATTTGCAAGAGCACTAGATGGCAGCAGTTGTTTAAAAGAATGTCATCTATTTGCAAGAGCACTAGATGGCAGCAGTTGTTTAAAAGAATGTCATCTATTTGCAAGAGCACTAGATGGCAGCAGTCGTTTAAAAGAATGTAATCTATTTGCAAGAGCACTAGATGGCAGCAGTTGTTTAAAAGAATGCCATCTATTTGCAAGAGCACTAGATGGCAGCAGTTGTTTAAAAGAATGTCATCTATTTGCAAGAGCACTAGATGGCAGCAGTTGTTTAAAAGAATGTCTTCTATTTGCAAGAGCACTAGATGGCAGCAGTTGTTTAAAAGAATCTAATCTATTTGCAAGAGCACTAGATGGCAGCAGTTGTTTAAAAGAATGTCATCTATTTGCAAGAGCACTAGATGGCAGCAGTTGTTTAAAAGAATGTCATCTATTTGCAAGAGCACTAGATGGCAGCAGTTGTTTAAAAGAATGTCATCTATTTGCAAGAGCACTAGATGGCAGCAGTTGTTTAAAAGAATGTAATCTATTTGCAAGAGCACTAGATGGCAGCAGTCGTTTAAAAGAATGTAATCTATTTGCAAGAGCACTAGATGGCAGCAGTTGTTTAAAAGAATGTCATCTATTTGCAAGAGCACTAGATGGCAGCAGTTGTTTAAAAGAATGTCTTCTATTTGCAAGAGCACTAGATGGCAGCAGTTGTTTAAAAGAATGCTATCTATTTGCAAGAGCACTAGATGGCAGCAGTTGTTTAAAAGAATGTTATCTATTTGCAAGAGCACTAGATGGCAGCAGTTGTTTAAAAGAATGTCATCTATTTGCAAGAGCACTAGATGGCAGCAGTTGTTTAAAATAATATAATCTATTTGCAAGAGCACTAGATGGCAGCAGTTGTTTAAAAGAATGTCATCTATTTGCAAGAGCACTAGATGGCAGCAGTTGTTTAAAAGAATGTCTTCTATTTGCAAGAGCACTAGATGGCAGCAGTTGTTTAAAATAATATAATCTATTTGCAAGAGCACTAGATGGCAGCAGTTGTTTAAAAGAATGTCAGCTATTTGCAAGAGCACTAGATGGCAGCAGTTGTTTAAAAGAATGCCATCTATTTGCAAGAGCACTAGATGGCAGCAGTATTTTAAAAGAATGTAATCTATTTGCAAGAGCACTAGATGGCAGCAGTTGTTTAAAAGAATGTAATCTATTTGCAAGAGCACTAGATGGCAGCAGTATTTTAAAAGAATGTAATCTATTTGCAAGAGCACTAGATGGCAGCAGTTGTTTAAAATAATATAATCTATTTGCAAGAGCACTAGATGGCAGCAGTTGTTTAAAAGAATGTAATCTATTTGCAAGAGCACTAGATGGCAGCAGTTGTTTAAAAGAATGTCTTCTATTTGCAAGAGCACTAGATGGCAGCAGTTGTTTAAAAGAATGCCATCTATTTGCAAGAGCACTAGATGGCAACAGTTGTTTAAAAGAATGCCATCTATTTGCAAGAGCACTAGATGGCAGCAGTTGTTTAAAAGAATGTCATCTATTTGCAAGAGCACTAGATGGCAGCAGTTGTTTAAAAGAATGTTATCTATTTGCAAGAGCACTAGATGGCAGCAGTTGTTTAAAAGAATGTCATCTATTTGCAAGAGCACTAGATGGCAGCAGTTGTTTAAAAGAATGTAATCTATTTGCAAGAGCACTAGATGGCAGCAGTTGTTTAAAAGAATGTCATCTATTTGCAAGAGCACTAGATGGCAGCAGTTGTTTAAAAGAATGTTATCTATTTGCAAGAGCACTAGATGGCAGCAGTTGTTTAAAAGAATGTCATCTATTTGCAAGAGCACTAGATGGCAGCAGTTGTTTAAAATAATATAATCTATTTGCAAGAGCACTAGATGGCAGCAGTTGTTTAAAAGAATGTCATCTATTTGCAAGAGCACTAGATGGCAGCAGTTGTTTAAAAGAATGTCTTCTATTTGCAAGAGCACTAGATGGCAGCAGTTGTTTAAAATAATATAATCTATTTGCAAGAGCACTAGATGGCAGCAGTTGTTTAAAAGAATGTCATCTATTTGCAAGAGCACTAGATGGCAGCAGTTGTTTAAAAGAATGTCATCTATTTGCAAGAGCACTAGATGGCAGCAGTTGTTTAAAATAATATAATCTATTTGCAAGAGCACTAGATGGCAGCAGTTGTTTAAAAGAATGTCATCTATTTGCAAGAGCACTAGATGGCAGCAGTTGTTTAAAAGTATGTCATCTATTTGCAAGAGCACTAGATGGCAGCAGTATTTTAAAAGAATATAATCTATTTGCAAGAGCACTAGATGGCAGCAGTTGTTTAAAATAATATAATCTATTTGCAAGAGCACTAGATGGCAGCAGTTGTTTAAAAGAATGTCATCTATTTGCAAGAGCACTAGATGGCAGCAGTCGTTTAAAAGAATGTCATCTATTTGCAAGAGCACTAGATGGCAGCAGTTGTTTAAAAGAATGTCATCTATTTGCAAGAGCACTAGATGGCAGCAGTTGTTTAAAAGAATGTCATCTATTTGCAAGAGCACTAGATGGCAGCAGTCGTTTAAAAGAATGTAATCTATTTGCAAGAGCACTAGATGGCAGCAGTTGTTTAAAAGAATGCCATCTATTTGCAAGAGCACTAGATGGCAGCAGTTGTTTAAAAGAATGTCATCTATTTGCAAGAGCACTAGATGGCAGCAGTTGTTTAAAAGAATGTCTTCTATTTGCAAGAGCACTAGATGGCAGCAGTTGTTTAAAAGAATCTAATCTATTTGCAAGAGCACTAGATGGCAGCAGTTGTTTAAAAGAATGTCATCTATTTGCAAGAGCACTAGATGGCAGCAGTTGTTTAAAAGAATGTCATCTATTTGCAAGAGCACTAGATGGCAGCAGTTGTTTAAAAGAATGTCATCTATTTGCAAGAGCACTAGATGGCAGCAGTTGTTTAAAAGAATGTAATCTATTTGCAAGAGCACTAGATGGCAGCAGTCGTTTAAAAGAATGTAATCTATTTGCAAGAGCACTAGATGGCAGCAGTTGTTTAAAAGAATGTAATCTATTTGCAAGAGCACTAGATGGCAGCAGTTGTTTAAAAGAATGTCTTCTATTTGCAAGAGCACTAGATGGCAGCAGTTGTTTAAAAGAATGCTATCTATTTGCAAGAGCACTAGATGGCAGCAGTTGTTTAAAAGAATGTTATCTATTTGCAAGAGCACTAGATGGCAGCAGTTGTTTAAAAGAATGTCATCTATTTGCAAGAGCACTAGATGGCAGCAGTTGTTTAAAATAATATAATCTATTTGCAAGAGCACTAGATGGCAGCAGTTGTTTAAAAGAATGTCATCTATTTGCAAGAGCACTAGATGGCAGCAGTTGTTTAAAAGAATGTCTTCTATTTGCAAGAGCACTAGATGGCAGCAGTTGTTTAAAATAATATAATCTATTTGCAAGAGCACTAGATGGCAGCAGTTGTTTAAAAGAATGTCAGCTATTTGCAAGAGCACTAGATGGCAGCAGTTGTTTAAAAGAATGCCATCTATTTGCAAGAGCACTAGATGGCAGCAGTATTTTAAAAGAATGTAATCTATTTGCAAGAGCACTAGATGGCAGCAGTTGTTTAAAAGAATGTAATCTATTTGCAAGAGCACTAGATGGCAGCAGTATTTTAAAAGAATGTAATCTATTTGCAAGAGCACTAGATGGCAGCAGTTGTTTAAAATAATATAATCTATTTGCAAGAGCACTAGATGGCAGCAGTTGTTTAAAAGAATGTCATCTATTTGCAAGAGCACTAGATGGCAGCAGTCGTTTAAAAGAATGTCATCTATTTGCAAGAGCACTAGATGGCAGCAGTTGTTTAAAAGAATGTCATCTATTTGCAAGAGCACTAGATGGCAGCAGTTGTTTAAAAGAATGTCATCTATTTGCAAGAGCACTAGATGGCAGCAGTCGTTTAAAAGAATGTAATCTATTTGCAAGAGCACTAGATGGCAGCAGTTGTTTAAAAGAATGCCATCTATTTGCAAGAGCACTAGATGGCAGCAGTTGTTTAAAAGAATGTCATCTATTTGCAAGAGCACTAGATGGCAGCAGTTGTTTAAAAGAATGTCTTCTATTTGCAAGAGCACTAGATGGCAGCAGTTGTTTAAAAGAATGTAATCTATTTGCAAGAGCACTAGATGGCAGCAGTTGTTTAAAAGAATGTCATCTATTTGCAAGAGCACTAGATGGCAGCAGTTGTTTAAAAGAATGTCATCTATTTGCAAGAGCACTAGATGGCAGCAGTTGTTTAAAAGAATGTCATCTATTTGCAAGAGCACTAGATGGCAGCAGTTGTTTAAAAGAATGTAATCTATTTGCAAGAGCACTAGATGGCAGCAGTCGTTTAAAAGAATGTAATCTATTTGCAAGAGCACTAGATGGCAGCAGTTGTTTAAAAGAATGTCATCTATTTGCAAGAGCACTAGATGGCAGCAGTTGTTTAAAAGAATGTCTTCTATTTGCAAGAGCACTAGATGGCAGCAGTTGTTTAAAAGAATGCTATCTATTTGCAAGAGCACTAGATGGCAGCAGTTGTTTAAAAGAATGCCATCTATTTGCAAGAGCACTAGATGGCAGCAGTTGTTTAAAAGAATGTCATCTATTTGCAAGAGCACTAGATGGCAGCACTATTTCCTGCCATGTATTGCTTCAGAGCCTACCTAGGTATCTCTTCAACACAGAAAATCAAGAGAACAAAGCAAATGTGATAATAGAAGTAAATTGGAAACTTTTAAAAAATTGTGTTAACCATCTGTATAACAAAAGAAAAGGTTTATGTTTCATATCCCTGTAAGCTCAATCAATAGCCCTTCTACTTTGGCCTCATATTACAAGGTGAAAGTTATTTTTTTATAACTTAAAGGGACAGTCTAGTCAAAATTAAACTATCGTAATTCAGAAAGGGCATGCAATTTTAAGCAACTTATTAACTTTTATCATCAAATTTGCTTTGTTCTCTTGGTATTCTTTGTTGACAGCTAAACCTAAACCTCTTATTTCAGTGCATGTTGACAATTTTTTTACAACTATACAGCGCTAGTTTATATGTGCCATATAGATAACATAATGCTCACTCCTGTGGAGTTATTTATGAGCAGCAGTTGTTTAAAAGAATGCCATCTATTTGCAAGAGCACTAGATGGCAGCAGTATTTTAAAAGAATGTCATCTATTTGCAAGAGCACTAGATGGCAGCAGTTGTTTAAAAGAATGTCATCTATTTGCAAGAGCACTAGATGGCAGCAGTTGTTTAAAAGAATGTCATCTATTTGCAAGAGCACTAGATGGCAGCAGTTGTTTCAAAGAATGTAATCTATTTGCAAGAGCACTAGATGGCAGCAGTTGTTTAAAAGAATGTAATCTATTTGCAAGAGCACTAGATGGCAGCAGTTGTTTAAAAGAATGTAATCTATTTGCAAGAGCACTAGATGGCAGCAGTTGTTTAAAAGAATGTAATCTATTTGCAAGAGCACTAGATGGCAGCAGTTGTTTAAAAGAATGTCATCTATTTGCAAGAGCACTAGATGGCAGCAGTTGTTTAAAAGAATGTCATCTATTTGCAAGAGCACTAGATGGCAGCAGTCATTTAAAAGAATGTAATCTATTTGCAAGAGCACTAGATGGCAGCAGTTGTTTAAAAGAATGTCATCTATTTGCAAGAGCACTAGATGGCAGCAGTATTTTAAAAGAATGTCATCTATTTGCAAGAGCACTAGATGGCAGCAGTTGTTTAAAAGAATGTAATCTATTTGCAAGAGCACTAGATGGCAGCAGTTGTTTAAAAGAATGTCTTCTATTTGCAAGAGCACTAGATGGCAGCAGTTGTTTAAAAGAATGCCATCTATTTGCAAGAGCACTAGATGGCAACAGTTGTTTAAAAGAATTCCATCTATTTGCAAGAGCACTAGATGGCAGCAGTTGTTTAAAAGAATGTCATCTATTTGCAAGAGCACTAGATGGCAGCAGTTGTTTAAAAGAATGTCATCTATTTGCAAGAGCACTAGATGGCAGCAGTTGTTTAAAAGAATGCCATCTATTTGCAAGAGCACTAGATGGCAGCAGTTGTTTAAAAGAATGTCATCTATTTGCAAGAGCACTAGATGGCAGCACTATTTCCTGCCATGTATTGCTTCAGAGCCTACCTAGGTATCTCTTCAACACAGAAAATCAAGAGAACAAAGCAAATGTGATAATAGAAGTAAATTGGAAACTTTTTAAAAATTGTGTTAACCATCTGAATAACAAAAGAAAAGGTTTATGTTTGATATCCCTGTAAGCTCAATCAATAGCCCTTCTACTTTGGCCTCATATTACAAGGTGAAAGTTATTTTTTTATAACTTAAAGGGACAGTCTAGTCAAAATTAAACTATCGTAATTCAGAAAGGGCATGCAATTTTAAGCAACTAATTAACTTTTATCATCAAATTTGCTTTGTTCTCTTGGTATTCTTTGTTGACAGCTAAACCTAAACCTCTTATTTCAGTGCATGTTGACAATTTTTTTTACAACTATACAGCGCTAGTTTATATGTGCCATATAGATAACATAATGCTCACTCCTGTGGAGTTATTTATGAGTCTCCACTGATTGACTAAAATGCAAGTCTATCAAAAGAACTGAAATAAAGGGGCAGTCTGCAGAGGCTTAGATACAAGATAATCACAGAGGTCAAACATATATTAATATAACTGTGTTGGTTATGCAAAACTGGGGAATGGGTAATAAAGGGATTATTTATCTTTTTAAACAATAAAACTTCTGGAGTAGACTGTCCCTTTAAGTGATAGTCTAGGATGTGTTAACATTTGTATGTCAGATGAAGCTGGTATGCTAAATCCTGCACACAATAGACTTCTAACGGGGCAAAAAAAGCAATTGTGATATCGCAAAGCAGACGGTGTGTTAAGCTGAGGGTGTGCTGCGTTGTGGCATGCAAGTAGTGGAGTTCTTGATGTAGGTCTATGCTATATTTTATATCATTTACTTCAGGTCTTAAAAGCACTACATTTTACAGCTGTATTTTTGATTACACTCAAGTGCAACACTAAAATGACCACTCATAAAGCAAGCACAATAAGTGCACTAATAGAATGGAGTGCACAAAAATGTTTCAGCCACGTTAAGATGCTTTGATAAAACTATTTGTAATAGCATATTGTACATTATTTTTTGTGCAACGTCGCACAAAAGATAATGCACTGTGCATAATCGATTGTGCTACACTTGTAATGTAGCCCTTTATATTACAATTTTTGTAAGTCTTTACTGTCCCTTTAAAAAGAGGCATGAAGAGTCCCCAATATACCTTATAGAATTGCATTTCAGACACTGTTCAACAGCACTCCCACATGTAATGAGGTAAACCAGAAAATCGTGTAACACTGCTTATCTAAAACTGCTTTCTCTTTTGAGAATAATCACAGTGGGAATAAAGTGCTGATAAGAAATCCAATGCTTTATTCCAAATGAAAGAGGTCTAATGTGTTTTGGCAACACCAGCTTGGACCCACCCACAGGACTGTTGTTAAAATTTGCATTAATGAAGAAAAAGAACTTTGTATTAGGAATAATGCTGTAGAGTAAATTTACTAATTAATGCAGAGATATATTTGCTCTTCTTAGAAAATGAGTGTATCTATTACTGATAAAACAAGTCTTATATACCTTCACATAATTGTTTCACGTCATAAACTGCCATTTACAATGTTTATGCTGAATGAATTAAACTAAGTTTCTAATTTTATTTATCACATGGTTCCAAAACTATAGTCTTCTACTAGTCATTTCACTCTAGCCTTTAGTAGGCAGCTGTTATTCACAATGTTGGTCAAGAAAAGCACTTAATTAAGGGCTAGATTACGGACTGTGTGCTATTTAGCTCTTCCGCTCGAGTGCGGGTTTGTGCGCGTATTACAAGTTCGAAGTAAAAGTTTTGCACATAAGGGAAAAGTTCAATCAAATCCAGCACCACAGGCAAACAGGTGTGCACGCCAGCAGGTTACTGCAAACACCTTGGCAATAGAATAAGGCAACACCAGCAGTCATGATATACAGAAAATAATTAGGTGGCATTGGCATATTATTAAGAACTGTCACCCAGAAGTTAAGATTTTTAAAGAACCTCCTATGCCAGTTTAAACACGTCCATAAAACTTGAGGGACATGTTAGTCAGGGCAGATGTGGGTAGTCTTAAAAGAGATTTGACTAGCTACCTTAGTGCACAAAAGAAAGGTACCTTCCCATGTTTAGGCTGCTCTAGCTGCAATAGTGTAATTAAAGGTGATAGTTTTTTTCAACCTACAACAGGCAAAAGATTTAAAATTAAGGGGTATTTCACCTGTAATGCCACCTTTGTGGTGTACCTGATTAAATGCCCGTGTGTCAAAATTTACATTGGTGAAACGACACAAAGGATAAGAGATAGAATGGTGCAAAACAAGTCTGGTATTAGAAGAAAAGACATAGAAGCCCCATGTAGCCTGCCATTTTCTTGAGGCAGGACACAGCATTTCACAGTTAAGGTTTCAAGTTATAGACTGGGTCCCTGTCCCCAGGAGAGGGGGTGATAGGGAGCTGCTGTTGAAAAGAAAATAATTATTCTGGATTTATACCCTAGATTCTTTAAATCCAAAAGGTATGAACAGAGATTTGGGTATATTTCTGTAATTTGTATTTAAAAAGGTTAAAATCATTTCCCCATTAGGAATTTTGTAATGGACTAACCCGCTACATATCTGTATATATTTGTGTGATCCATTTTGATTTTCTATGAAAACGTTTGTCTCCTCTACCAATAGAGGGAGCTTGATTGATTTAAGAATGTAATAGATAAGAAAGAGTTAAAGGGGAGGAGTTAGTGCACCTGGTTTAGGTATTTAAAGGTGATGTGCTGTACTTTTGTAATTGACATGACTAAGGGTATGTGACCCGAAACGTAGTCATTTATACCTGCTCCTGTATATGGAATAATAAAAGAAGATTTCTGCACATAAGGGAAACCCACTGGGTACTAACTTCTGGACCTTGGGTATTGTGACCACTGTAATTTTTTTTCACAAAATACTTCAATGAAGAGCGCAGAAGAAGAAAAAAATGACATATTTTTTAATATTTTATGTTTCATTAACGTGCCTTAAGATAACTAATTCTGCTTGTGCGCTAACCCGACACTGAGTTAAACATAAAGCGCAAAACTTAAAGTGTGTTACACATATTTTACATTCCTATGTTCCTAACATGGAATTTTTTTTTCTTCATTTTTATTATTAAATATATATTTCTCTATATATCTGATAATGTTAATGCTAAATATATATCTATAAAGGTATAGATATATACAGGTGGCCCTCGGTTTACAACGGTTCAATTTGCGCCGTTTCAGAATAACAACCTTTTTTTCCAGTCATGTGACTGCTATTGAAAAGCATTGAGAAGCAGTGCATTGATTAAAATAGCCATTAGGTGGAGCTGTCCGCTTGTGTTGCAGCAAAGATATGCAAGCCAAGCAAGCTGAAAATAATTTGTGTAACTAGACCTGAGCTATCTAGCAGTTTTCAAAGGAACAAGATCTTCCTGTCTATAAATCAGTCCAGATTGAAATGCATAGAAAGAACTGTTTGCAGAAAAATGCAAGTAAAGTCTGTGTTGTGTGATTATTTTATTAAATTTATAATGCTGTTTAGCAAATGTTTTTGTTTATTTAACTTAGTTTAATTATATATTCTGTGTTGTGTGAATATTTTTTTAGGTTTAAAATGCTGTTTAGCATTTAAAGTCTTCATTTCAAAGCTTTAAAAATAATGTTTAGGTGTTACTTATGACAATTTTGAGAGGGGCCTGGAACCTAACTCCCTTACTTCCCATTGACTTACATTATAAACTGTGTTTCAATTTACAATGGTTTCGATTTACAACCGTTCCTTCTGGAACCTAACCCCGGCGTAAACTGAAGGCTAACTGTTATATAGAAATATTTAACATAAAAATAACAATTTCCTGTATGTGAAGAACATTGGAATGTTAAATATTTACAGTAAATATACAGTAGTGTTATTTAATTATTATTAAGACACACACACATATATATATATATATATATATATATATATATATATATATATATATATATATATATATATATATATATATATATATATATATATATATTATAGTCCTTTGCAGTCAAATACATGGTCATAAACCAAATACCTTTGAACCCTTATAACTTTTTTTATTAATATTTATGTGACTCCTTTTTATCACATAGTGTTTATATGAATGTAACAGTCTATTTTTATGTATTTATCTTGTATTTTTTGCAACTTTTATTTTTAGTCCTAACCCTTTACATGGGGCCTTCAGTCCCGCTATCCCTGCGCACATTAAATTTGATTGCGCTCAAGCAAATGCATTTACTTTCAACTTTTATAATGTGTGCGCAATATCAGAATAATGCTAATGTTAGAGTGCCACTTGTAATCTAGCCATAAGTATGTAAATATAAGAAAAGAAAATTAACCATTTCATAACCTTAAAATGGTAAAGCAGAAGAGTATTTTATGTTCAAAGACTTATTAAACTAACATCCACAAGATACATTGATGATTTGCAGAGATCATGAGAGATGTTGTCTTATCCATATTCTGCATTTAATATTTTATATTTTACTCATTGCATTTGTGCTTGTGTTTTTGTTACGTAAGACAATCTGTTTTTATAAGTCAAGTATAAGTGTTGAAAGCCCAGTGTGTTGCTTTTGTGCATTTGAGAGCTCAGTATGCTACTCTTTAAATTACACTGGTTGCCCATCATTCTTTGTTTTTATGTTATTCATTAAATGCACAGTAAAGTTACTTTCATGATTCAGATAAAGGGCCCCATTTACTAAGGCCGTACAGACAAGCTTCTCAACTTGAGAACCTGTCTGCACGGTTTTGCACCTTACAGGCGGCGGACCCTGAACGTCTACTGCCTGGGTGTATCATTACACACTCACGTGAGTGTGTAATGCTGCCCCTTATTTTCCCATGACCAATCTTGCAAGAGAAGGGCCTGTCAATCACCCTGAGCTTGCAATGTTAAACAACTTTACTTCTTTTATCTAATTTGCTTTGTTTTGTGGATATCCTTTGTTGAAAAGCATACCCAGGTAGGCTCAGGAGCAGCAAAGCACTACTGAAGTCTAGCTGCTGATTGGTGGCTCCACATATATGCATATTGTCATTGGCTCACCTAATGTGTTCATCTAGCTTCCAGTAGTGCTTTGCTATTTCTTCAACAAAGGATACCAAGAGAACAAAGCAAATTTGACACTAGAAGTAAATTGGAACAAAAATAGTATACGCTGTCGGAATCGTGAAAGAAACATTTTGGTGTTATACGTTAAGGGACTATTTTAAACTCAAGATATGTTAAACACCAGTTTTTTTTAAATACAGTATAATGTACAAATTAATGGAGTTTTGAGTAAAATCATCTCTATACACAATCAAGGTATAAAATGAAAGCTTCAAATCGAAATACATTTGATTTAATAGAAGAATTTGCTCATTAGCTGCCCCATTTTCATCCCACACAGTGTGCTCACCCCATCTAAGGTGCCCAAGGCGTTATTGATGCTTTTTAGTCATTATAGAGAGAGAGAGAGGCATGATGCAAAATCAGTGGGATCCTCTAATTTCACGTTATGCACTCACTGTAAATTAATATTTGCTTTATTAAAGTTTCCTAATAAAAAATTAGTCACTGTGGAAATAATAAAGTTTTTTTAAAGGGTGAATAATGAAGAAATAGATCCATGTGCCTAACTTAGACTATAATAAGAAACTCAGCTGTTCTCTAAAGTCTGTAGATTACATACTGGGAGGTTTGTGTTTCTAAGGCTAATCAGAAAGTTTGTGCTGCACCTGCCCATATTGTACATATTCTTCAGATAAAAAAAGTGTCTAAAGTCAGTCCAGTATATAATCTGATAATAGATGAAAAACGTTCCGATAGCTTTATTCATGACTTGTGTTAATCTCTCTGTGGACCTTATATTCCGCAGCTAAGATAAACAAACCATTTCACAGTGAATAAGGAAAAAGGTAAACCAATATGAGCTCTTACCTTTTAATCTAGACAGCAAACATTATACAACATCATGTACTTAGCAGCAAACAAAAGAGCTTTATTAGAATTAATACTTGATTAAACTACCATTCTAAATATTTATAAAAACAAATACTTTAATAACTATATTTTTGTCCATTGTATTTAAATAAAATTGAAAGTTAAATACAATAATTCAGGTCATATTACTAGTTTTTATGGGAAAAAGAAAAATACATTTTTCCAGTACTTTATGGTTGGAAATATTTTTCTACTGCACTTTCCTTGCTACTTTGCCTGCTAATTATAAACTACATATAAATGACCAAACATTGAGAAGTAATTGCAAGGTTTTAGTCTACATTTTTACATTCAAAATGTAAGGTCTAACTGAAGATTGACAGGGTTGGCCACGTAAATTGTCCAGTGCAGTTTCAGTCTGTTAGGTTGTGTCTGGAGAAATTATTATGTTCAACTACAGAGGCAATAAAAATGTTATAAATTCAATATGATGGAAAGTGAAGATGAAAAGTCTTGACTACATGTCTAGAAATTTCCCAGAATACCTGCGGCCAGCCTCTCAGACACCTGTCATACTATCCAGCAAGACTACTTTATCGTAAGAAAACAGAGATGCAAACCTTTATGTAAACCTTTTTGCAAGACTGTTTCCAGACTGATGTGGTTTGATTATTGTTTTTCTGTGTTGATAGCAATTCTCATTTAATATGTAATAATTTATGTACTGGGCACCTCACACACCTATAGATGTTAAATGGCAGGAATGCCCGCTAACAAAACTCTTAAAAACATAATAAATAATTATAATTAATTATAATAATTATTAAATATAATTATTATAATAATTATAATTGAGATCTTGTGGTCGCTTTATGAAGGCCTGTATTCAGTCTAATGCTGTTCTTAAGACCGCGGCTCCTTAACTTGTCCGCTGCCTCTGAGGCTGCGGACATCATTCAGTCCGATCACATATGATCGGGTTGATTGACAACCCCTGCTAGCGGCATTGCACAAGCAGTTCACCAGAACTGCTTGTGCAATGTTAATTGCCGATAGCGTATGCTGTGGCATTCAGCGATGTCTGGCGGACATGATACGCTACAGCGTATCATGTCCACCAGGCATTGATAAATCCTGTTGAAGCTTTTTCTGGTATATAATGTAATATGTAATGTTTCAAATTTCTAGGGTTTTGTGTGACATAGAGAGCACATAAATCCTTGCAATCGCATGATTTTGTACATTTGATTGAGAGCTTTATACAGTGGATTTAAACATATCTTTACCATATATACATGCAGGAATTCTACCTTGCAAAAATAGAATTAGATGTTAGATAATCCGCTAAATGTTTCCAATGTAATATGGATTGCTGTGAAAAAAATTGGCAATAATATCAAGGCCATATAAAATTTTAATGGCCATTTTGTAGTTTATATAGACATATCATCCATCACAGTACATAAAAAGCATTAAGGATTCCTCAATGAAGAAATTAAGGGTTTAGATTAACAGACAGAGTGAAACACTGTGTTCCAAAGTATTATTTGCCTATTCCCAAGAAGAGTAACTTGATAAATTCCCATATGGAAAACTCTGTTCTATGTTAGAGCTATGTTGAGTTAGATTCAGAATTCCTGATTTACCACAACAGAAACATGATAAAAGATGTAGAAATGCTTGCCAAGCAGTAACTGCTTTTAGTAAATCTGGCGCTCATCCCTGAGCCTATTATTGGAGCCTACAGCATTCCTTTTACGCGCTACAGTTCATTGAAATTAAAGGGATCTCATTAAATATCAGTCAAAAGTTTTATTTTGTTAAAAGATTAAAATAACTATTTTAACTATAGAGATCAAAAACAAGATATTCTGATATAATGAAATGTTCTAATTTAATAGTAAAAATACAAGACAATATGCGAGTACATTGATCTCCACAATGCCTTGTTCATCCTAAGCAGGATAGTGCAGGTGAGCCAGCCAGGACTGTCATACCCTTTGCAGAGGTGAAACACATAGGGGTCAATTCTCTAAAGCTCTCTTTTCTGGTACCAGGGCCGGTGCTAGGATTTTTGGTTACACAGGCGAAGACACATTTTATCACCCAACCCCAAATAAATTATTGTAGTGATGTGTTAAGTAGATATATATAGCTATTTCATCTATAATGATAGAGAAAATAGATTTCCATGATCATATAACATTTTTGAGTGTGGCTCTGCACAGGAAATCAGTGGTGGCTCTACATAATTATTCAAACAGTGGTGACAGTATAAAAAGCACATGAATCTGGAAGCAGGATAACCTTTTTCTTTTTAACTATTATACCTAGACTGATACTAGCATGTCTAACATGAAAATGTATCAAGTTGCAGGCAGACAAGTTCTTAAGACAGTGGCCTGTTGTTCAATCCTGCCCCCTGCTTTTAGGCAACAAATTGTGTGAGAGCTGGCCCTGTCAATCACCCCGAACAAGCAATTTTGAGGTGATTTATCTTTGCCACCTTGGATAAGAAGTAGAGACTGCTTCTTAAATATGTGATTGCAGACTCACTCTTGTGAGCCTGAACTGCAAGTTCTCAGAAGCTGTGAATGCATCTTGATACATTTTCCCAGTAAATATTTTTCAAACACTACAAAAGATTACATTAACTTGCAGTGGACTACTGGCAAGCTTTGGTCAGTGGACCAGTCTAACTCCCACTTATTTTGAACAAGTGTCAATGCATAGTGAAGATAATGACATTTATACATTAATAAACACTCTGCACTATATGATAATGCAAGGTATCTATACACTGAAAACATATATGCTGCACTGTATAATGATGATTGGTGAGCACTCTGTGCTGCATAATGATACCAAACATTTATACATTGAAAATGAGCACACTGTACTGTATAATTATTCCAAGTATCTATACACTGAAATAGGGCAAGTTGTGCTAAATAATGGTTATGGCCATCTATACCCTTTAATGAATAGGTACCGTGCAGGAGAAGATGTGCACTAATATCTTGCAGTATATTAAAACTTGGAGAATTGTTAGTGCTCCTGCAAGTTCTATTCAGCCATAGTAATACCCATTAGGCTGCGGGTAGAAGTGAGTCTCACAGCTGTCACCGGTTCCATCAACTTCTATAAGGGCTTCTAAAGTTTTGCAGAGAGAGCAGGGACTGTGCAGTGAGATATTTCAGCCAGATACTTCCAGCTGTTCTGCACTCTCTGTCTTCTTATGTTTAAGGGAAGTCCCCTCCTTTTCTAGCCATTATGCCACCACATATGGCCACTACTATGAAGCCAAACTTATTCATCAAAAAAATAAAGATACACATTATTGTCATGCACCAAATATGCACCCCCTCTGCAGGGGCGCTCTTAGGCAGTACTCTAGTCTACCTCTATTGTAGTTGTAGCACCAGCCCTGCCTGGTACAATAATCTAAGAAGTTGCATCAGTACTGGAAGATCACTCAATAAATTCAAGAAGGCGAAGGAAAAAAATTGCATGGGAGCTATTCCCGACGCACACTAACTTGAGGACATTGGATATCGCGACCCCACTAATGCATTATCCCAATAGATTTCAATGGAGAGCGTAGAAGAAAAAACACAGGAATTTTTTTATTGTTATTGTAAATATATCTATCTATCTATATATATGTATATATATATATACAGTATATATATATATATATATATATATATATATATATATATATATATATATATATATATATATATATATATACATCTGTACTCCTATGTTGAAAGTAAAATGTCTGCACATAAGAGAAATCTGACACGAGCTAACTTTAGGACTTAGAATATCAACAATTATCTGTTGTAAAAAGTGTGTGACAAATAAAAAGAGGATTTACCGCTAGAAGAGTGCTATTTCTGCAGAATACTTGTGGAAACATTCTAAATCTCTGTGTATGGTGAAACAAATCATTTATATAAGAACAGTGACAAGTGTTACCACTGAAGTTTTTCACACCTACAGGAGAAGTGGATGTATACAGCAAGAACACTGCTTAGTCGTGTTTTTTTTTTTTTAAAAAAAGGGAAATGATTGAATCTGTGACAACTTCTCTGTTTTGTTTTTTTTGCACAAAGACAATTATAGACACTTTTTGTTTTTGTGATGACTTGGTTACTCCTCGGGACGCCTTGGGAATTTTTTTAGTTCTATTTATGCCTGTGGATGTGATTGCAGTTGGATGGTTTTAGTGAATAAGTTGGGGCCCTCACTGTTATAGTTCATGATATTTTCCTTTTTGCATTTATGTGAATCAATGTGTTTTATTTTTGAGTGCTGAATATATTTGTAGACATTTATATTATGTTCTATCTTAACTGACATAAAGTCATATTCAATTAGTTTACTTTCTCCATAGGTTCGATTATGTTCCTTGCTATGAATCTAATGTAAGATAACTATTAATTTGATTAGAAGATAATGGTTATTATTGGTTATTATTGACTTGCTAGATTAATTATTTGACGTTCTCACAGATCATATAACATGTTTACATATACAGGGTTATTTGTGTTTCACTTAATTGTATTCATATCAAGTTTTTTTACCTGTCACTATGGCAATTTATGATTGCGGTGAGATTGGAAGTGATGTAACTTCTAGTCTGCGGCCATTTTGGAACATGATTCAAACGCATAGCATTGTGTTCCGATGTTAAATCACGGAGTCACAGAGAAGGTGAGTGTTTATGGAAAATGTTGGTATATATGAAATTTTTGGGATATATCTATAAATTTGTTTCACTTATTTGTCTGAAGATGGGGATGTTCTGAGCCCCAAAACATCACAATAATTATTATTTTTTTTTAAATCCTGAGAGTACTTTCTTAGTATTTATATATATATATATATGCACACAATCACACACATGTATGCTCACAGTCATACACACAGTCAGTCACATTTACACAAAAATCAAACACCTGTTTCACTTAGAGTACTTTCTTAGCATATATATATATATATATATATATATATATATATATATATATATATATATATATATATATATATATATATATATATACTTTATATTCATGCACATACACAGTCACACACATTTATGCTCACAGCCATACACACAGTAAGTCACATTCACACAAAAATCAAACACTTGTGCTCAATTAAATATATCATGAAATGTTTGTGACCCTCTAGGACTGGCATAAATATAAATATCTGGGGACGGCAAGTTATGCTGTTTGTAATAAAGTTTTGTTAAAGTTGATCACCTACAAGGTATTCACGTTCATGATATATTCTGCTTTCTTCCCTGTTAAGAGAAGTGAATAAATAATTTGTGATAAATAAATATGGATTAGTGTGGTGATTAGAGCATGAAAACCTCTTCATTGATTTACTAGGATCACACGTAAATTGTGACAAGCAAGATAACTGCTTTTTCTTAGGGAAAAATAAATGAGTCTATTTTTTCTTTGAAAAGTGAACAGCAGCACAACTTTTTTTTTTTATACCCAGTACATCATGATAATACCAAAGTAATTAAAAGTAATTCCTATAAATCATGTACTGTTACGGCTTAACCAACCTGGAATAGCGCCAGTTTTCAATTAATCTGTAACTCCAGTTTCTAATCTTAATGTAATGCCTTTGCTTAGTGTACTTTGTAGATTTAATGGCCCATCTATTGATCAAGTATCAGGATGGATAAGATGTGACGTTCATATATATCTGTTCAAATAATTATATTTAGCTCCAGGCTTCTTATTTGCACCAGAATGTTATTGTAAAATGGCATCAGCTTTTACCAATAACATTTGACAAACCTGGAATAATAAATAAACGTTATGCAAACACACTAACCCAGATGCATGATATACCCCTGGTACGGAACTATCCTTGTTTTGGGGGATAGCTTTTGGTTTGGGAGATCTGTCTCTCCTCCTGTCACTCATTTTTTTTAAAAAAAAATATTCAGGTGAATCTGGGGACCAACTAGAGGTTCCTCTCATGAAACAATAAAAAAGAAACTGGAACCCACCTGCAAGGGAAGCCACAAATATGAACTCCACCAGGTTGTTAAATGGATGTATCCACAATATCATTCATAAATACACAGTGTATTATAGTGTATATTATACCAGTAGAAATTGAACTGTGGCGTATAATGAAAGATGATGAGTGAATGTTAAACCAACATTCATTCCCAATCTAAGGCTGGGTGTGGAGGCACAGCAGTGAAATGCGAGCGTCACCGTGAAGGTGGAGAGCAGTTGTGTCTGTGTGGAGGAAATGAGATAGGTGACACAGAGATGCAGCGCTGGGATGAGGCACAGGGAGAGGCAAACAGTTGTGCAGCTTATCTGGCTGATTTGAGGTCTGGGGCCAATACAAATTGAGGGAATAAGGGGACATGGCCATCAATACCAATTAAAGGGATTAAATAAAAGGTCAAAGTAAAAGTTATTACTGTTTTTCAGTGGCTTATTCACATATCCTGTGCACCAGTATTCAAACACCATGCCTGAGCAGTCGCTTGTATGACAACAAATATATTTTTAGAAGCAATACACACCCCTGCTAGCTCTCTGAGAAAGTGTGGCATTTGAATACTAGTGCACAGATCTTTATGGGATATGTGCGTATGCCATTGAAAAACAGTAATAACTTTTACTTACTTTTTTTAGTATATTGCAAAAATTCTTCTATTTCAAATTGAAATGTACCTGTGTGCATTTCGTTTTTGACATTTCTTTTTGTATAGTGTCTCTGATTTCAAGTGGGAGAGTTTTGGAGCTTTATAAATAAAAACTTGAGCAACAAAGCTTAAGAAAGTGGGAGGGTTTTTCAGATTTTTTTGCTTTCAAATTTCTTAGGGCTAGATTACGAGTGGACCGGTAATATCTATAGGAATAGATATGCAGGTATAGGTATATACACAGTACACACATATATAGAAGTATGTATTTGCAAAAAAGGACATTAGCATACTGATGTTATTCACTCACAGGATAAATATACAGTTATACACATATAAGTATATATATACAGTTATACACATATAAGTATATATATATATATATATATATATACAGTTATACACATATAAGTATATATGTATACATTTATACACATATAAGTATATATATATAGTTATACACATATAAGTATATATATATACATTTATACACATATAAGTATATATATATACAGTTATACACATATAAGTATATATATATATACAGTTATACACATATAAGTATATATATATACAGTTATACACATATAAGTATATATATATATATATACAGTTATACACATATAAGTATATATATATATACATTTATACACATATAAGTATATATATATAGTTATACACATATAAGTATATATATATACATTTATACACATATAAGTGTATATATATATATATATATATATATATATATATATATATATATATATATATATATATATATATAAATATATATATATGTGTGTGTGTGTGTGTGTGTGTGTGTGTGTGTGTGTGTGTGTGTATTGCAGCCCTTTGCTGTTAAGTAGCTGAAAAAAAGTGAAATCCTATTTATGCAATATTATTTTTTTTAATAAAGTTTAACTATGTATTTTCTGTAAATATTCAACATTATAATGTTCTTCTCACAGAAGGGAATATGTTCTAAGTACTTTTAAATAGATATTCATAACTATATCTGTATATATATATATATATATATATATATATATATGTAATAATCTCTCTATATATATAGGTATAGATATATATTTGACCAAAATACCATCAGATATACTGTATGTAAAAATATGTATTTATGAATAAATAGAACATATTCTTGTGAAGAACAATGGAATGTGAAATAATCTTATTTCATGTCCGGTTAGTGAACTTGAGAAAATGCGATTAGGTTTATGCGGGAGTAAGGTGTTGGGGTTTTTTTTCCACTTTTCGCGCTCCATTGAAGTCTATGGGGGAATATGTTAACATGATCACTATATTGTAACTGGCTATTTGTGTGCCTTGATTAGTGCACAATCGAAAACTTTTTACTTTCAACTTGCAATATACGCATTATCCAACGTGTGCACAAAATCTAGCCCTAAACATTGTGTGTAATACCTTTTTAACTTATCATTTACTGCAAAACAATAAGTAATCAGTAAGACAAGTAAGATAATATAAATATATATATATATATATATATATATATATATATATATATATATATATATATATATATATATATGCTATTTTCTGTGTTAAATTGTATAGTGGTACAGAAATGACTAGATGACTTTGTTACGAAATTTAAAAATATGATATTATTCACTCAGTAGTGACTAACTAAATTACCTTATGAAATAACCTTGTCAAAATGATGATAGTTTTGTACCGCAAACATTACTACATTTCCTAGAATCTGTACCATACTGACTTTTCCGAAAGGATGGAATTTTCCCCAAAAAATTATGGTGTCTATCTTTCTGTGTCTTAATGGTTCATAAAATAATGTCAGGTTGTTAAAAAAAATAACAACTTTGAACCAAGGAAAATAGCTTAAATATTACCAGACAAATATTAAAGTGGTGAATTTAAGACTGACAGCCAAGAAAATGTCAGATTCACGATTCAGACTATACATTGTATGTGAATATCTCTCACCAGCTATTTGTGGAAACTGGTATGTTGTATATCTCATCTTTATGGCTTCTGCAATGTGTAAGTCTTCTGTGAACAAAAGCTAAACACTGTTCCTAGAGGAAACAAAATAGAAATGTCTGTAAATATTTATTCATTTTAGTACAAATGGTCCTGTGGGGATAGTGCAGTATATTATAAGCAATATATGATTTTTTCTTCTAGAGAAAATGTTTCCAAGTATTGTAGAGCATGGGTTTCTCAATATGATGTCTGGAATCCTATTCAATGCAATGGAAATAAATAAAGATCGTTTGTCTATGCTCTTAGTTACTTCTCTCTAAAGTTCTGAAAAGTGAATTCAATTTATCTGTCATACTCATAAAATACAGACACTCATAGCTAAAGACACTGCAGACCACACATGGAAAAATGTGCTGAATTCAGAATTAGAGAGACAAATTAGATATCTGTGAGGATAATTGCTTTTACACTAAAAACAAAATGTATGTTTATCTATTAAATTATTTTCTTTCGGAATGAAGATGGTCCACAGTCCTCCATAACATATGGGATATATTTTCTGCCACCAGGAGAAGGTCAAGATCCCATATCAGAGCTTAAAATCCCTCGTATCTCTCTCTTAGTTTAATGTATAGCTGAGTAGAGATTAGGAGATGTATAGAAAGGAAAGAGAGAGCAGGGTATATAGAGGTGTCATTAGAACCCAAAAATCGAAACGGGTGGGGCCTGTGGACCATCATCATTCTGAAAGTAAAGGATTTATCAGGTAAGCATACATTTTGTTTCTTTGTGATGGTCCACAGTCCTCCATAACATATGGGATCAATACCCAAGCAGATGGTCTATGTTATGGAAAGGGTGGGACAATTTTTCTGGCAGTTAATATTTAACTGATACTGCAGCCAGGAAGACTTTCCTGCCAAAAGTACTTGTGAAGATGCAAAAAACATAAAAATGATAACATTTGGAAAAAGTATGCAGAGAATACCATGGGGCATATTTATCAAGCTCTGTACGGACCTCTGCTCCATAACCTGCCCGCCTGCTCTGAGACGGCGGACAGAAATCAACCCAATAGAATACGATTGGGTTGATTGACACCCCCTGCTAGCGGCCGATTGGTCGAGAATCTGCAGGGGGGGAGCATTGCACCAGCAGTTCACAAGAACTGCTGGTGCAATGATAAATGCTGAGAGCGTATGCTGTCGGCATTTATCGATGTGCAGCACTATATTGGATCATGTCCGCTCTCACAATCATAAATATGCCCCCATGTGTCAGCTTTGTAAATCTGCTCCATAGTTGCATATTTTTTAAAAGCCTACAATTTTACAACTGCTCTTGTAGAAAACGCTTTGGAGGTGACTTTCCTGCCAACAAGAAAGCCTTGTAAATCACTTGTTTAAGCCAAGAAGCAAACACTACCTTAATAGCTTCTTGACCTTTACTGTAACAATCACTCCCTAGAGTTAGAAGGATCTGGACACAATGAAGGAATAGCAATTTCTTAATTGATATTTTCCGTAGAAACTACCTTTGGAAGGAAATCATTTTTGATACAAGGGTACAGCCTTATCCTTTAAAATGGAGAATCACAAGACGGTGCTGACAATTCAGAAACTCTCTTTGCAGAAGAGATTGCTAACAGGAAAAGCAATTTCCATCTTGGGCGGAGAAATAGATTTTACAACTGGCCTAATTTGAACTAACACCTGGACAACAGTCTAAAAAATTAGGAAGTTTAGCTAACTTCCTATGAAAAAGAATAGCTAAAGTAGAAATGTGACCTTTCAGGAAATGAACGGACAAACCCTTGTCTAGGTCATCCTGCAAAAATGGAAGGATTCTAGGAATCCTAAAGAAATACCAAGAAAACCTTTTGGAAGAGCACCACACAAAATAGGCATTCAAAAACTTGTGATAAATCTTTTGCATCACAGGCTTTTTAGCCTGTTTCATAGTTTCAATGTGCAAATCTGAGAAACCTCTATGTCTCAAAACTAATTATTCAACCTCCACGTCATTACATTTAGAGATTTGAGATCCTGATGTAAAAAAAAAGACCTTGAGACAATAGGTCTTGTATTAGAGGAACAATCCATGGGGAAGATTAGGACATACCATGTCCTGCGGGGCCAGGCTGGAGCAATTTATAAAAAAATTAGAAAAATGTTTTGGATATTAAAATTGCAAACCCATTAGCCTTTAGGAATGAATAAAGCATATGACATTAATTACCTAATTGATAACTAATAATAATGTATGCCTTATCCAATATGTTACAAAGTTACGAGATCCATATTAGCTCTGTAATCCCTGAAGAAATTTCTTCTGTGCTAAATCAGCATTTCAGTACTGTATGTATATACATATTTATACGTGATCACGCAATATTGATTTAAAGTTCCATATCAATGTCCAATTTGTAAACAACAGCAATTAGAAATATTTTACAAGGGGAGGGCACAATATACACACACCAATAATTAGCCAAAGTGTCCAAATAGTGAAATGTCCACTAAAATAGTCTGCAGCACTCTCCAAATATCAAAAGATCCAAGAATATTTTCCTATAAAAAGAAGCAAAAGAAGAGGCGCCTCATGGTGCAGTATGTCCAAATCAAATAGAATGTTGGTTATTATTGTACTCACTTGTTGGAAATCATATGTGCTAGTCGAGCATGCTAGTGCTAGTCGAGCACGCCGGGACGTCAGAGCCTCTCGGCTGGCTCCTTTCCAGGATTAGTAGCAGCGTCCTTGCTACATACAGCTGGGCTAAGCAACCATCAGGAGAGATGTGCACTGGAAGGTAACTGTATTCTCACCTCACACAGGTGAGCCATGACGGAAGGATATATCTACCAGAGGAGGAGGGGGTTTACTCCACAAATGAAAAGACGATTCCACTAATAGATAAGATGACCCACCGTGGCACAGTGTGGTGCGATTATCCAAGTGGCAGCTAGGTATTATTAATGGACAGAGAGCAGTCAAAAGTTAAAACATTTATTTAAAACAAGCACAGCAAAGCGTTTCTCGGTGAGCATCGCCATTTCATCAAGCTGTAATCACAATTTAAAATCCGCTCTCTATTTAAAATCCCAAGAACCAATCACATTTCCTTAAAATTACACACACCCTTAAAGGATCAGTGATATGTTAAACACATAACAATTAGGAAACAAATACAGTTTATAATTTAAACATTCTGCAATATATTATAATAGATGAAAAAGAAAACATTTTACTAAATGTGAACAAACAAAATATTCATGTTTATATTATGAAAATAATCCAGATAGATACTTGTATATACAATGCTAAATCATATCTCAAGACACCGTGACAATCAGGAACGATGTCTCGAGTTCAATATTATAAACTAATAACCAGGTTAGATAGATTTAAATCCCCATATATATGAAATAGCATATAAAAGATCAATTGTTTTTATTAAGATTGATTTAAAGTGCGTGTATATATGTATCAATGGGCACACATTCTATAGCTGAATCTGCATAAGCTCCCAATTAGAATGTGTGCTACTATTAAAATCTCTAGTACGTAACTGAATGCATAATAAAGTTATGCCAATATAATCCAATAGATATAAATATATAAAATTGTGGGAATGTGTGTGCGAGAAATAGGGCTATATGTCCATATACATATAGACATATACATATAAACAAAAACTTATGAGGGGGAATGGGTAATAAACTAATAAACGTTGTGTTAAATTTTTCTCAAAATAGAAGTGTAATAAATCTAATATCTAGAACTCCTTCTAAATGTTTAATAGTGAATAAATAGTGAACTAAACTATAAATGGCAGAAATCTGAGGTCTGTGATAACATTTGTATGTGCTAAAACTATGTATCAATCTAAAACTGTTATGACTATGTTACTATAAATAAATTGCCAATAATGTGACATAAATGTATCTTCTGATAGTTGTCACAAAAGTGATGAAACACCATAGTGTGGTGTGGTCTATATGTGATAGAGTAAAAATGGGTGTGAGATTAGTGTTATATTAAAAAAAACTACATTAATCAAAGGCTGTCAAATCCATGCGTATATTGAGCCCCAAGGGAGACAAAGTGTTCAATTTGAGAATTTGTAAGCCATTTGTTTTATTATTAGTGTTTTTAAACTTGTACATAAATGGTTAATTTTTTTCAATCAAGCTTGCCTATAAATAGTATGGGAAATAGCATTGTAACTAGACTATGATTAAGCGCCACCAGGGGGCGTGAAACGCGTAAGCCTGTCCTTTTTTTATTTTGAACTACCACCATGTCTGTTCTATTATTTATGTTTGATCCACAATAAAGCTGATAGCTCGTTTTATACATTTTTGTGCACATCTCTGCAGTGCCTGCCTTTTTCTTCCTGGAGCAATTTATATCACTGACGCTGACTCCTGTCTGATCCAAGCAATAACTCTTGGAAGAAGAACAGATGGAGGAAACAGGTGCGCTAGATGAAACTCCCATGGACATACCAAGGAATCTATCATGTAAGCCTTTGAGTCTCTCAATGTTGTACAATACCTTAGAAACTAATTATTTAAGTGAGAGGCCATCAGATATATGTCCTGCAAGCCCCATTTGATCACTAAGAAAGAGCATACAATTTTAAACAACTTTCCAGTTGACTATTATTTAATTTATTAGGAAAGCTCCGGATCAGCAAAGAACCTAGGTTCTAGCTGCTGATTGGTGGCTGCATATATATACCAATTTTCATTGGCTCTCCCATGTGTTCAGTTAGAAACCAGTAGTGCATTGCTCCTCTTTCAACAAATGATACCAAGAGAATTAAGCAAATCTGATAACAGAAGTGAACTGGAAAGTTGTTCAAAATTGTATGTTCTATCTAAATCATGAGAGGAAAATTTTGGGTTTCATGTCCCTTTAATGGAGAGACCATTATCTAGGATGGACTGATTGACTGCTGAGATAATCCACCTCCTAGTTGTATTCATCTGGTATGTGAATTGCCGATAGGTAGAAGTAATTTCTCTCTACCTAAGACTCTGAAACACTTCCTGCATGGTCATTGCACTGCAGGTACCCCCCCGTTGATGATTTATGTAGGCCACTGCCATGATATTGTTTGACTGGAAATTTATCAACTTTTTCTCCTTTAATATCGGCCAGGGTTGAAGAGCCCAAAGAATCACTCAAAGTTGCAGAATGTTAATTGGTAACCTTACCTCTAGAGGAGACCTAACTCCTTGCACTCTTCGAGAAATCCAGCCCGCCCCCCAGCCTGAGAGACTGGTATCCGTCTGGACAATTGCCCATGACTGAGTAAGAAATGATGCTCCAATGGACAAAGAAAGATTTTTTTACCCAAGGGAAAGATTGTCTGATGGAGAAATCCTAAGCAATCTGTTATTCCAAATGTAGATAATTCTTTGGCCACTGAGGTAGCATAGACAAATAAAGGAGTCTTAAGTGAAGAGGGGCAAAAGGAACTGTGTATGAAGTAGTTACCATAAAAAACACTGCCTCCATGCACTGAGTGCCCTCTTAATATTTAGTTTGCAAAGTTCCATCAGGAACTAGAAGCATAATAATTGGGTTTATTATGACTCCTATAAATGCTACCCTTATAGCAGGATTATCTGACCATGGTCGTTAAGAAAAAAAGAACCTTGGAAGTATGTGCAATAGTTAGTGACAGATATAGGCTTGCACTAGTATGTCGTCCATATACGATGCCACTAAAATGCCATGAATTCTGATCTCCACCGAGATTGTACCCAACACAGATTGGCAAACTGGCAGTGTTTTGCAAATATGCAAACCTATGGAACTAAAAGTGATCCCTGTGAATAGGGATGCACAGATATGCTTTATTGAGGTCTATAGTAGTCATAAACTGACCTTTTTTGGATTAATGGTGATATTGCACAGAATGTTCCCATTATAGAAAAGGGAACCTTGACAAACGTGTTAAGGGCTGTTAAATCTAGGACAGAACTGTTAGTCCCTTTGGACAATAAAAAGATTAATAATTCCCATATAATCCAAATCCTTTTTGCCTTTTTTGCCGCATCTGAAGGATTTTTGGCAAAATGCGATAGGACCACTGGTCAATAAGGAGAACTCTGTTCAAAGAGAACTCTAAATCTCTTGAACAACAAAAATAATCAGTCCAGATATCTGAACTATTATACATCAGAATGTAGAATACAAGTATATATTTAAGCATACACACATATTTAGCCTTTCATGTGGCCTTATTGATTAGAGAAGCACAACATATAGACCAATAGGTGCATAGTAGATACTTGTAAATCCATGTCTAGAATAAGCAGAGGGTTTATATACTTACAAAGTGAATAAATAATGTACATTGTTAATGAAAATTATATTCATAATTAATGCTCAGTATCTGCAAGATAAACATATGTGCTACATATAAATTACCCATACAGTAGGTATACAATAGATACCAATAGATCTTATCTCTAAAGGATCTCCACTGCTGATAAAAATATTTATGATCAATGTTCAGTATTAGATAATAAAATCTTTGAGCATAGATATAAATTGCACATAACATTGGTATAAAAGAGATTCCAATAGATTTTATCTTCTTTGTATATGATACTTCCTAGGGATTCTGGGTCTCACATAGGTTTGAGCTCCCAAATTTAAATCCATAAGCAAGTACCTGGAACAACCTCTATACTCAACCTACTCGTACAAGGCCAATATTAAAACTAAAACGAAGAGAGAGATGTTGGTGGGATGGATTTTAAGCTCTGATATGTGTTCTTGACCTCCTCCTAGTGGTGGGAAATATATCCCATATGTTATGGAGGACTGTGGACTATTATCATTTTAAGAAATAAATTACAATACATAAATTCAGTGTGATAACAGATACCAGTGTCAAGTGAGACTTCAGATACCTAGTGAGCATATTATTTGATGTTATTAAATGGGAGATGATATATTACTGGAATGCCCGCCTCTGGACTTCTGTCTCTCTACCCCATACTAAACCACTTTAAGTACTGGCATGGGTCACTGCATTTTTGGCTGGTTGGTGCCCTGGTGGATCTCATGGCCCAGATTGCGAAAAGAGTGCTATTGATTGTGCACACTGGGTGCTCATGATCTGAATAGAGCACAATCTTGTATTACAAGTTAATGGTAAAACAGAATTAGCAGAGAATGTTTAGTGAGGCTGACATCCCATAACAACAATAAAAAAGTTTGTGCGACTTGAGACCTGAATTAAAGTGTTAGAGTTAGAATAAAAGTACAGTATAATACGAAACATGTAAAACATATTAAAATAATGTATTACACTCATATAATATAATTTATATACTGACATTTCTTTTGTAAAATGATGATGGTCCACAGTCCTCCATAACATCCACTAGGAGGAGGTCAAGAACCCATATCAGAGCTTAAAATCCCTCCTACCTCCTATCCCTCTCTTAGTTTTGTTCTTTGCCTCCTAGGAGTTGGTTAAGAATAAAGGTTGTTCCAGCTACATGCTTATGGATTATATATAGATGGAATGGTGGAGCTTCACTGCCCCATGGCATTCTTTCCAACTTCCTTTGGAACTGCATTTTGGGGATAAGAAAATCCAAAATAGTATAATATCTCCAGGTATAAGAAAACATTATATGGAAGACTCTTATCAAATAAATATGTATAATCCACTTTTTTGTCCAAGTGAATAGTGGCTTTCCCAATCTGAGAAATCTTAAACAATACAATTGTATGTGCATATAATAAAGCAAGCTTAATAAAAACTGAAGAATCAGCTTAGAATTAAAAGCTCTACACATTTCAGCCAGTGGTGATTCTATGGGGATACTATAATCCTCCAAATGCACATGTAGCACCTCCATTGAGCTGCAAAGGACTGTATATTATGTGTGCTGTGTCTTTAACTTTTTCCCCACCTTTGCTAGCCCCCCAATTAGCCCCCCAACTATTGTCCCCCAATCAGCCAATAGAATGCAAGCTCAATCCTATTGGCTGATTGCATCGGCCAATAGGATTTTTTCTATCAGCTAATCGGAATCTAAGGGACGCCATCTTAGATGATGTCATTTAAAGGAAACTTCATTCAGTAATAAGACTCTCCACGTCAGATGTCTTGAAGATGGACCCGCTTTGCATCAGATGGATGAAGATAGAAGATGCTGTCTGGATGAAGACTTCTGCTGCTTCCTTGAGGATGGATGTCCGGTCAAATCGATCTTGACGGGGTTAGTGTTAGGTTTTTTTTAAGGGTGTATTGGGTGGGTTTATTTTTTTAGGTTAGGGCTTTGGGCTGCAACAGAGCTAAATGCCCTTTTAAGGGCAATGCTCATCCAAATGTCCTTTTCAGGGCAATGGAGAGCTTAGTTTTTTTTAGTTAGTATTTTATTTGGGGGGTTGGTTGTGTGGGCGGTGGGTTTTACTGTTGGGGGGGGTGTTTGTATTTTTTTTACAGGTAAAAGAGCTGAATACTTTGGGGCAATGCCCCGCAAAAGGCCTTTTTAAGGGCTATTGATAGTTAGGCTAGGTTTTTTTTATTTTGGCAGGGCTTTTTTTTATTTTGATAGGGCTATTAGATTAGGTGTAATTAGTTTAAAGGTCTGTAATTTGTTTTTTATTTTCTGTAATTAAGTGTTTGTTTTTTGTAATTTAGCTAATTTAATTTAATTTATTTAATTGTTTTTAATTTTGTTAATTTATTTAATTGTAGTGTAGTGTTAGGTGTTATTGTTAGGTTAGGTTTTATTTTACAGGTCAATTTTGTATTTATTTTAGCTAGGTAGTTATTAAATAGTTAATAACTATTTAATAACTATTCTACCTAGTTAAAATAAATACAAACTTGCCTGTAAAATAAAAATAAACCCTAAGCTAGCTACAATGTAAATATTAGTTATATTGTAGCTAGCTTAGGGTTTATTTTATAGGTAAGTATTTAGTTATAAATAGGAATAATGTAGTTAATGTTAATAATTTTATTTCGATTTATTTAAATTATATTTAAAGGGACATTATACACTCATTTTTTCTTTGCATAAATGTTTTGTAGATAATCTATTTATATAGCCCATAAAGTTTTTTTTTTAAATTAATGTATAGTTTTGCTTATTTTTAAATAACATTGCTCTGATTTTTAGACTCCTAACCAAGCCCCAAAGTTTTATGTGAATACGCTCGACTACCTACTCCAGCTTGCTCCTGTTTGTGTAAAGGGTCTTTTCATATGCAAAAGAAGGGGGAGGGGGGGAGTGTCTTATTTGCCACTTGCAGTGGGCTTTCCAACTACCTTTTCAACAGAGCCAAACTGACAGCTTCTAAGTAAGTTTTTAAACAGTTTTATACTGGATTTTTATATCAGTATCTGTGCATATTATTCTTTATAGTAGTGTCTATTACATGCAGTTATATGAAAATGAGTGTATACTGTCCCTTTAAGTTAGGGGGTGTTAGAGATAGGGTTAGACTTAGGTTTAGGGGTTAATAAATTTAATATAGTGGCGGCGACATTGGGGGCTGCAGATTAGGGGTTAATAAATATAATGTAGCTGGCAGCGATGTTGGGGGCAGCAGATTAGAGGTTAATAAGTATAATGTAGGTGGCGGTGGTGTCCGGAGCGGCAGATTAGGGCTTAATAAGATTAATGTAGGTGTCCGTGATGTCGGTGCGGCAGATTAGGGGTTAATAAGTGTAGGATTAGGGGTGTTTAGACTCGGGGTTCATGTTAGGGTGTTAGGTGTAAACATAACTTTAGTTTCCCCATAGGAATCAATGGGGCTGCATTACTGAGCTTTACGCTGCTTTTTTGTAGGTGTAAGGACTTTTTCTCAGCCGGCTCTCCCCATTGATGTCAATGGGGAAATCGTGCACAAGCACGTACGACCAGCTCACCGCTGACTTAAGAAGCGCTGATATTGAAGTACGGTATGGAGCTCAATTTTGCTCTACGTTCACTTCTTGCCTTTTAACGCTGGGTTTGTAAAAACCTGTAATACCAGCGCTGCAGGTAAGTGAGCGGTGAGAAAAAACTGCTTGTTAGCACCGCATAGCTCCTAATGCAAAACTCGTAATCTGGCCGAATAGTTTCTAAATATAGGAGCTGAATATGAAGTGACAAGCCTGTTGGCAAAACTATTTATGGACAAAAAAGTCAGTGCTTGCATTTATTTAGATTATATAAATAGTCTAATTTTATGTACTTAAAGGGACACTGAACCCAATTTTTTTCTTTCGTGATTCAGATAGAGCATGACATTTTAAGCAACTTTCTAATTTACTCATTATCAACTTTTCTTCGTTCTCTTGCTATCTTTATTTTAAAAGCAGGAATGTAAGTCTTAGCAGCCAGCCCATTTTAGGTTCAGCACCATGGAAGCTCCTTTCTTATTGGAGGCTTACATTTACACACCAATAAGCAAGCATAACCCAGGTTCTCAACCAAAAATGGGCCGGCTCCTATGCATTGCATTCCTGCGTTTTAAATAAAGATAGCAAGAGAACGAAGAAAAATTGATAATAGGAGTAAATTAGAAAGTTGCTTAAAATTGTATGCTCTATCTGAATCATGAAATAAAAAATGTGGGTTTAGTGTCCCTTTAAGACACATTAAATACTGTGAGATTGTTGCTCTAGCAGCTTATTTATTACTGTCCTTAACTGGCCTCATCAGAGGAGATAAGATATAAAACAGGGTTTTAAACCTAGGGAGAGTACTGAAACAACTAATATATTCTTGGGTTAATATTTGCTTTAAATAAATTATTATATGACAAAACTTTATTTAGTGTTAGATGACCCTGTAAACTTTGAGTGTCCGGTATTAACTTCCTAAGTTCAGAAACAAATGTTGATTTTTCAGATGTCCACATAGTCACTATACTAACCCACATACTAAGATTTTAACTTACCTATGCACAAAGCAATTAATAACACACACATATATATATAAATATACTGTATATATATATATATATATATATATATATATATATATATATATATATATATATATATATATATATATATATATATACAGTATCTCACAAAAGTGAGTACACCCCTCACATTTTTGTAAATATTTTATTATATCTTTTCATGTAACAACACTGAAGAAATGACACTTTGCTACAATGTAAAGTAATGAGTGTACAGCCTGTATAACAGTGTAAATTTGCTGTCCCCTCAAAATAACTCAACACATAGCCATTAATGTCTAAACCGTTGGCAACAAAAGTGAGTACACCCCTAAGTGGAAATGTCCAAATTGCACCTAATTAGACATTTTCCCTCCACGGTGTCATGTGACTTGTTAATGTTACAAGGTCTCAGGTGTGAATGGGAAGCAGGTGTGTTAAATGTGGTGTTATTGCTCTTACACTCTCTCATACTGGTCACTGGAAGTTCAACATGGCACCTTATGGCAAATAACTCTCTGAGGATCTGAAAAAAAGAATTGTTGCTCTACATAAAGATGGCCTAGGCTATAAGAAGATTGCCAAGACCCTGAAACTAAGCTGCAGCACGATGGGCAAGACCATACAGTGGTTTCACAGGACAGGTTTCACTCAAAACAGGCCTCACCATGGTCGACCAAAGAAGTTGAGTGCACGTGCTCAGTGTCATATCCAAAGGTTGTCTTTGGGAAATATACGTATGAGTGCTGCCAGCATTGCTGCAGTGGTTGAAGGCTTGGGTTGTCAGCCTGTCAGTGCTCAGACCATACAACACACACTGCATCAAATTGGTCTGCATGGCTGTCTTCCCAGAAGGAAGACTCTTCTAAAGATGATGCACAAGAAAGCCTGCAAACAGTTTGCTAAAGACAAGCAGACTAGGGACATGGATTACTGGAACCATGTCTTGTGGTCCGATGAGACCAAGATAAACTTATTTGGTTCAGATGGTGTCAAGCGTGTGTGGCGGCAACCAGGTGAGGAGTACAAAGACAAGTGTGTCTTGCCTACAGTCAAGCATGGTGGTGGGAGTGTCATGGTCTGGGCCTGCATGAGTGCTGCCGGCACTGTGGAGCTACAGTTCATTGAGGGAACCATGAATGCCAACATGTACTGTGACATACTGAAGCAGAGCAAGATCCCCTCCCTTCAGAGACTGGGCCACAGGGCAGTATTCCAACATGATAACAACCCCAAACACACCTCTAAGATGACCACTGCCTTGCTAAATAATCTGAGAGTAAATGTAATGGACTAGCCAAACATGTCTCCAGACCTAAACCCTATTGAGCATCTGTGGAGCATCCTCAAACGGAAGGTGGGGGAGCGCAAGGTCTCTAACATCCACCAGCTCTGTGATGTCATCATGGAGGAGTGGAAGAGGACTCCAGTGGCAACCTATGAAGCTCTGGTGTACTCCATGCCCAAGAGGGTTAAGGCAGTGCTGGAAAATAATGGTGGCCACACAAAATATTGACACTTTGGGCCCAATTTGGACAATTCCACTTAGTGGTGTACTCACTTTTGTTGCCAATGGTTTAGACATTAATGGCTGTGTGTTGAGTTATTTTGAGGGGACAGCAAATTTACACTGTTATACAGGCTGTACACTCACTACTTTACATTGTAGCAAAGTGTCATTTCTTCAGTGTTGTCACATGAAAAGATATAATAAAATATTTACAAAAATGTGAGGGGTGTACTCACTTTTGTGAGATACTGTATATACACAGTATATATATATATATATATATATATATATATATATATATATATATATAGCAGTAGTTAGGCAGGAACAGCGCTCATAGAAAGGGAGAGAAGAAAAGCAAAAAATAGTGTAATTTGTACATACAAAGGTGATGTGTTTTGAAAAGCAAAAAACGTGCTCACCTTGTAAGACCTCAAACATGTGAGGTATGGGATGTTCACGGAGGGGATATGATAAAAAAGAGGATTTATTGTTGAATAAATCTATGCAGTAAGGTGTAAAGATCACAGTTCAAGATAAAACAAATGTCTCAGAGTAAAATATCTCACAATAGAGATTTTAAATGTTTGCTGATTTAGTAACAGTTGAATAATGCTCAGTTCAAATAGCCAGTAAAAGTTCAATAAACCTGGCTTCATGAAACACGTAAGGGACCGTCCACTTAGTGACGTCACTTCCGGTCTGACAAGACCACACGCAAACAGAGTTTGAAAGACTCAGCAGGACTGTTCATGTGTATCTCCAACAGGACCGTACTGTTTTTCATACTCACCTAAGCCAGGTTTTTTGAACTTTTACTGGCTAATCGAACTGAGCATTATTCAACTGTTACTAAATCAAAAAAACGTTTAAAATTTCCATTGTGAGATATTTTACTCTGAGACATTTGTTTTATCTTGAACTATGCATATGTGAAAGACTGGATCTTTACACCTTACTGCATAAATGTATTCAACAATAAACCCTCTTTTATATTTGCATTGTGACTGGAGAGTAATTTGTTTTCCTATGACAAGAAATAAACCATCTGAAATACTCTGATTGGGAGCCACAATTTCATCACCACTTCTATACCATACTACAAGAGGTGGAAGCAGAAAATAAAGATGCATCTTTAACACAGATAGGGATACATATCCCCTCCGTGAACACATCACCTTTGTGTGTACAAATTACACTATTCATTGCTTTTTCTTTTTTTTCTCGTACTTTCTATGAGCGCTGTTCCTGCCTCCCTAAACTACTGCCAAAGATTCCCCCCATATCCACTGGTGATAGTGGATCCATCAGTTTCAGCTGCCTTGAAAAATACATCAGAAGAGACTGTTTCCAGTTTAATTTCATGCATTGATACACAGCACAATTTGATACCCTGTATTTTTCTGTATTCTATTTGCCTTATGCATGAATATTACAGATAAGAATATTAAGACTTTTTTTTAATAATGCCAAGTCAAGATTATGTTATGAATGTATGGCTAATATTCAACATTTTTTTTATTGCCCTGTTGCACTGTAACTACACACCCTTCCTGCAAGGGCCCCTGTAAAGCCTTGTTTGCCTTATGGAAGCACCAGCCCTGATCAGGGAATTATTTTAGGAAGTCAAAATTACACTAAATATGAATAGCTAGCAAAGAATGAAAACACCACATTTACAGAAGAAGCTTACAACTGTGACCCTGGAGGACAGATAAAAGACCTTCAGAGGAATACTGTTATGCTAAAGCAACTTTGACAAGTAGCTTATGGAAAACCACCAGGTCAGTCCCAAGCAGGGCCAGGCAGGTACAATAGTCCCACGGGCTCTAATATCATTTGTATGCTGACGACACCTAAATCTACTCTACACCAGATCTAGCTCCTTCCTTGCTAACCCGTGTCACTAACTGTCTTTCTCACATCTCTTCCTGGATGCCCTCTCATTATCTCAAGCTAAATCTCTCCAAAACTGAGCTCCTTATATTCCCCCCTTCTTCCAAAATCTCCACCCCAATCTCTGTGTAACTGTCGACTACTCCATCATTACCCCTACCCCGCATGCCTGCTGTCTTGGAATCGCACTTGATTCAGATCTTTCTTTCACTCCTCACATTCAGTCCTTGGCTAAATCCTCCCGCTTCCATGTTAAAAACATCTCTAAAATTAGACATTTCCTTACCCAAGACACAACTAAGATTTTAATCCTCTCTCATTCTTTCCCACCTCGACTATTGCAATTATGTCCTCTCTGGTCTCCCTAGCTGATGCCTAGCTCCTTTACAATCCATAATGAATGCTTCTGCCAGGCTCATCTTCCTTACAAGTCACTCTTCATCTACTGCACCTCTCTGTCAATCACTTCACTGGCTTACTCTTGCCCCCAGGATTAAACACAAAATTCTCACTTTGACATACAAAACCATCAACTGCACTGCTTCCCGCTATATCTCAGACCTTGTCTCCAGATATTCTACCTCCCGTCCCCTTCACTCTGCTCATGACCTCCTACTCTCCTCCTCTCTTGTTACCTCCTCACATTCCTGTTTACAGGTCTTCTCCAGAATGGCTCCCATCTTGTGGAACTCTCTGACTCTCCCCTAGTTTTGAAGCTTCAAGCGCTCCCTAAAGAGTCTGCTGTTCAGGGATGCATACAACCTGCACTAAACTTGCTTTATACCAGTCCCTCTCCTTCATTGCTATCCCCTTGAACCCTGTTAGCATGAAAGCCTAAGAGCCCAGCTGTAGATCACATTCTTAAGAGCTGACTACAACAGTGCGACTCTTGGCAGGGCCCTCTACCCATTTGATCCCTATAAATGTTTCCTTGTATACCGCCTATGTTTATAGCACTGCAGAATCTGTTGGCGTTCTACAAATAACTGATAATAATAATAATAATAATAATAATAATAATAATAATAATAATAATAATAATAATAATAATAAAGAGTTATAGGAAAAATAAAAACAGAGTAGGGTATGGAATATGTTCTTTTACATAGAACATACAAAATACAAAGGAATACCAGCATTATAGAAATGTCATTATATGGGGAAACAGAGATTTGAATGTGTCTAATGTGTAATTCAAAAAGGAGTAAAATCACAAGTCAAAACTGTCTGCAGGCAGGTAAGCATCCTGCCACCAGAGGCAGTGATGGGACAATTGTGTCATGTACATTGCCCTGTGAACATAGGTTACTGCTAAGACAAACCATTAAATTAACATTTCACAAAAACAGTAGCAAGTGTGTACTCCCAATTTAGAATAATTAAAAAAACAATAATTGTTTATCACAAAAAGCCATTCAAGACCAATTTACCCTTTCTGCACATTTACAAGAGGGTTAAAAACAACTTCAATATATTGTGGAAAGGATATGACTTCTTATTGTAATACAAAAAAACCTTAAAGGGGCAGTCGAGTCCAAAAAAACCTCATGTTTTAAATAGGGCATGTAATTTTAAACAACTTTCCAATTTACTTTTCTCACCAATTTTGCTTTGTTCTTTTGGTATTCATAGTTGAAAGCTAAACTTAGGAAGGCTCATATGATAATTTCTAAGCCCTTGAAAACCACCTCTTATCACATGCTTTTTTATTTGCTTTTCACAAAATGGGAGAGCTAGTTCATGAGAGCCATATAGACAACATTGTGACCACGCCCGTTGGCTAGTGGCAGACACTGCACTAATTGGCTAAAATGAAAGTCAATATATAATAAATAAAATGTCATGTGATCAGGGGGCTGTCAGATAGGCTTAGATACAAGTTAATCACAGAGGTAAAAAGTATATTATTATAACAAAGTTAGTTATGCAAAACTCGGGAATGGGTAATAAAAATAAATGGATTATCTACCTTTTTTAAACAACAATAATTCTGGTGTTGACTGTCCCTTTAAAGGGACAGTATACTTTAAAATTGTTTTTCCCTTAATGTGTTTCCAATTACTTTTTTTACCAGCTGCAGAGTATACAATGTATGATATTTGCTATTTAAGGCTTATTTGTGTATATGAATTAGCTGATTTTGTGTTTTGAAGCCACAACCTAATATAATGGGTTGAGCTTGTAGGTATAATCAGATCTCATTACTGTATCAAATTGTGTACATATACCTGCTTCTTTATCTTATATCTGTCCATAAAACAATCACCAATACTTGGAGAGAACAATGGAAAATTTACATTTTATTTCCTTATCTCTGCTATAACCCACTGGGAGTGTAATCTCTTCTACTGGCTGTAATTACACAGCTTGGCCTCGTGGCCAAAAACTTTCAGGATGGGTGGGGATACCACAGGCTAAATAAACTATTGCAAATGCCAATATAAGGTTAATGGAAATAATTGTAAACAATTTAATACACTCCTGCAGGTAAAGTGGATCATTGGGAACAAATTAAAGGGGAGAACATTTTTGAGTAAACTGTCCCTTTAAGTAGACGTGGGGTATTGTTAAAAAAAATGTGTTAAAAATGTGTTTTAAGTGACAATGTATTCAGGCTGAGTTCATTGTATTCAAAGCCATTGCAGAAGCACATGGGCACTCTCTCGCTGACATCCTACTGGGAAGCTAATTTCCACTACTATATCTTATTTCCATAGCTTTTCTATCACCAATACTTAATAATTAAAATGTCCAATACATGTGCAGGCAAAAGTAGATATTTCTTAGGACAAAATTAAAGTAAATCTGTTATTTGTAAAGAATTTAATGCATTCTAGTAGGTAAACTGGATGACTGGCAACACATAAAATGGGGAAAGGAAATTTCAATGTCCTTCTAATATAGTACCTACATGCCTGGGTAGTTATTTATGTAACAACAGTGTAATGAAGGTAACACAAAAGGCAATTCCCTAGAAATCAAGAAGGTTACTTAATAAAATATGTTTTTCTTATCATCTATTCTATGAGACCAAGACATTGCAAGGTACGTTAGGAGTGTGCAAGTATTGCCGCTTTTGTTCAGTGAATTCCTTTTGAGGCATAAAACACTGGAATGTATTCAAGAATTTTTCTCTTCAAGAAGGCAAGAATATATTGGCAAGAATTGGAGCTAAGAAAGATCCTAATCTATCGACAAGTCTGACAGTTTAAGATAAAATCACTCACCACGCTGAAAGCATCAATTCAGTTAGCACAAGTCTAGTCTCACTGGAAAAATATTCATATTCACAAGACCAAGTTACAGACGGATATTACAAGCTGCTCAGATTGTACTAGTGTACAGTATGATATTTATTAATGAGAACAATGTGTCAATAAAACTATTGTCCCTTCAAAACATTGTTGAGTTGTATAAAATATTTTATAAATGGCACAGGAATACAGATCTTACACATTTTGCCTTTCAAAAAGTATAGAACCAAGAAATACAGACCTGAAACCAAGCAATGTGTAAAATGGCCACTCTTCCCTGTAAAGGAAAACACTACCAGCCCTGGTCACTCCCTAACCATATTGCAGAAAACAGTGATGCATTGGTGTGCTGCTACTCCAAGGGTATGGGACCGCTCCTATCTATGTTCTATATGTATACAATTTTACCTTAAAAAAGATAATGGCATCTACCTTCCAGTGGACCTCAGAGACAAGGAACTGACACTAGTGCAAAACAACAATTCTTGACAATTGCAATAAATGGAATACACACACAGGTATATAGGTTATCAAGTTCTAAACTGGGACACACGTGTGTTAAAAGAAAAAAATACAGCTTTACTTAAAAAACAATTAAAAGTATCTCAAGTGTTTCAGTAGTAGCCTCTGCCTTTCTCTAGAGATAACTAAACCTCAAAAAAAGAGCTGAGAGAAGACAGATCCTCAGATGTGAAACATATGTCATTTCAGTACACTGAGTAAATTTGTTAATGCCCATCACAAATGACAATGCTACATTTTCAAATAAAAGAACTCAAAGTCTCATAAGATCTACAGGCTCTATGCACAGCAGCAGGAATATGCTCAGCTTAGATTCTATAAACAGGCAATAAAGAATCTGATTGGCTTTTTCACCCACCTGCTAAAAAGTAAAAAAAAGAGGGGTACACACAGTACATAGTGTCTTCTGAAACATATGCAAGAAAGCATTTTAAAATTAAAGAGAAGGAGTACATTTACATTTTTAATCAAAATAATTTTGCAATATTCTTCTATTACCAAAAATGCTTTTAGTATAATTTATTACTGCTTTTCGTCTGCATACAGAAATATCCTGTAAGTGCCCTGTGCACCAACTTTCAAACATCACAAGTTCTCAGAGAATCAGTGGTGGCTGGTATGACACAAATTATTAAGTCTTCACTGACGCAATTACATACCACCACTAGCTCCCTGAGTTCAATTCCTTGTCATGTGTGCATATGCAGCTGAAACAGTGAAAAAATTCACTATAAGCATTTTTGCTAATGGAATTATATTGCGAAAATGTTTCTAATTAAAATGAAATGCACCCATGCACATTTTACTTTTTTATAGGGCTGCAACTAATGATTATTTTCATAATCGATTAATCGGCCGATTATTTTTTTGATTAATCGACTAATCGGATAAAAAGAGAATCAATAATAGTTTCCTATGTTTTAAATAAAATCCACATAATGAGTGTTACAAATATAAACTTCAGACTAAAACTTTACATTAACACAACTGTTTATTCAATTTTTAAGCAGCAGAGCACAGTTTTATAATTAAACAAAACAAAACCACAAACTGTTTGAAAAGAGGTAGAACTAGGAAGAGTTAGGCTATCAGTGTTAATAACATTCTGTTATTCACTCTTTCAGAAACTTTGCATTGAAATGCAAAAATCTCAACATGTCCACATGCTTCTGGCTAAGGCTGGTTCTCTGTTTGCAGCTATATTTCCTGCAGCAGACAAAAGGCTGTTGAGGTGTATAAGTAGGGTTTTGCCAATTTCACCAAAGTGGGATATTTATCTTTGTTAGCTCTTCACCAATGCTAAGTGTTTTCCACCTTGGCAAGGGGCCTCTCAATAAAGTAACCCTTGACTTCATTCTAACATAAAAAATATCTTGAATATCTATATGCAATGGTAAATAACCAGCTATAAGGTTAGGGGAAATATCTAGTCTGCTCTAAAAATAACGGATATATACTTATAAAGGTTGAATCTGGTACATATTATCAAAATTATTAAAAATATAAAAAAACAATAAAAAACAAAATCAAAAGCGCTAAGGACTATATATCAATAGCAGGACAAAGCCTTTACACATTTATTTATACAGTACATATAATTAGCAATAGCAAGCAATACGCTAATAATTGTGCAAACAGATAATAGTGCACATTAATTTAAATAACTCCCATCAATCTAGGGGCAAGGTGTAAACAACAAGCTTGGCACTATATCATGAAAAGCATAGTTCCAAATCCCCAGATTTAATATAAACAATCCAAATGATGACTATTATATCTGGGTTGCACATAAGCCAGGGGTAGTTTTAAACGTATACTGTCCTTAAAAAGTGAAAAGTAGACGTCTGTAGACGTCCTTTAGGCTAAGGACATAACCATAAAACACAATACCATTTGAGTGAGAGTTCATTGGAGTGAATCAGCTGGTGCTGTACACAGACCAACTAATTGCAAACCAACTAATCGATTATCAGATTCGTTGACAACTATTTTCATAATCGATTATTATCGATTATAACGATTAGTTGTTGCAGCTCTACTTTTTTATCTTTCTGTCCCTTTAAGTTTTTTAAATTTGTTACAAAATAAAAGATAATAATAAACATTGTACTGCACTGTTTGCTAGTGCTGTGTATCCTCAGCTACTGGTGCATATACATTGTGCAAACGATTGATTAGCAGGATTGTGTACAGTGAGGGCATACCAATCTCTATGAGTCCAGAAAGATTGGAACCAGGACCATTCATTTTTAATATTCGCTACTGCAGTACCAAAAGCATGGACAGGGAGACTAGAGAGCCTCAGATTGATGCATGCTCATATATATACATAAGTTTGCCTGTCAATCAAGTGCATAAACCTGCACTCTTCATTAGCCCATTGTGACAATTCTAAAATATCTGAAATTTGTTTGAATACTAACTTATCCAAGCTCTTAGGGACAGGGAACATAAAAAGTGTTTTTTTAGTTTACATGCATTTGTAAAAATCCATCTGCACTGTGATACCATCTCATGCGCATGCACTAAGTTGTTTAAATGCATATTTATCTGGAACACAGGGTGTAAAGTTACCTGAATATGGAGCATACATATTAGACAATTGTGCATGTACACAATGTATGGCCATATTGTTACTCTAGTGATGACAACATTTAAAAGGCCAACCTAGAATCATTCTTTGATATAAGTGCTTTTTTTGTGGTATTTATTATAAGAACTTATTTTTGAGCGTGTGAATGTAGCATGATAATAGAATAAGTTAGAATAAATAATGAAACACGAAATGTGTACCGCAATTGTATTACCTGTTTGGCTGCTGATTTAGGTTAAAAGACAAAATATTATAATTAATTATTTGTATGAAAAGGTTCCTTTTATTCTTCACCATAACTAAGCAAGCAGAGTTGTGTATTGAATAATAAAGTTGTTGTACCTTTGATGACCACTAGATGGGAGACTCAAACCTTTGCAAAAAAATATCAAATTTAAAAATCACTAAAAAAATCAAGAATTAAATAAAGTGCTTTGAGTGAAAACCACAGTAAAATGTCCATATTTAGGGGCATCTATCTATTGATTATCCTAGTAAAATATGTATTGAAATGTATAAATTACAAAAACAATATTATTATTATTATTATTATTATTATTATTATTATTATTATTATTATTATTATTATTAATAATAATAATAATTCCAAGGTCTCCAAAATATATAAGTGAATATGTACAGATCTGCTTAAACTGCATTTTAATTACACTGCACCACAATCCAGTTCATTAAAATTAATCCCACTTACTATAAAACACTTGAAAAAGAGACCATTGAAGAACTTACAGAACATTAAAAATTTTACAAGCTAGACCTTTTGTTTAGCAGTTTTCATAATTATGACTATGAAAGAATTTTGTATATGTTTAGATTTAGATTAGAGTCTGATACACATATGCACACACATTCGTACTTGTGCGCTCAAACATACACACACGTACACACACACACAGGTACACACAGGCACACACAAGCAAATTCACACCGCCCCCACATGCACACTCACACAAAAGCACACACATACACACAGGTACACACAAGCACATTCACACAAGCACATTCACACCACCCCACATGCACACTCACACAAAAGCACACACACACACACAGGTACACGCAAGCACATTCACACACACACACACACAAGCACATTCACACCACCCCACATGCACACTCACACAAAAGCACACACACACACACAGGTACACGCAAGCACATTCACACACACACACACACAAGCACATTCACACCACCCCACATGCACACTCACACAAAAGCACACGCACACACACACACACACAGGTACACACAAGCACATTCAAACACACAAGCACATTCACCCCCCCACACACACATGCACACTCACACAAAAGCACACACACAGGTTCACACACACACATAGGTACACACAAGCACATTCACACACAAGCACATTCACACCCCCACATGCACACTCACACAAGCATGCACACACAAGCACACACACAAGCAAAGGCGTGCGCACACATGCACGCACGCACACACACAAGCACACACACATGCTTTGTGAGTAGGTTTCTATAAGTACAGATTTTTTAGAAAAAAATATTTATATTTTGTTAAAAACAAATCTCAGCTCATCAGATTTGGTTAGTACAAATTCTTTCCAACATGATGCTACTGCATTTAGGACTTGAAAGATTCCAAAGTACAATTACACTATACGCACAGGGGATATCTTAGGGTCAACAGTATATGAGCAATGAGTTTTGCAGTCTGCATGGAGACTTTTATATTGCCAAAAAGAAATGAAACTCTGTGCTTTTTTTATTTGAGCTTAATGCTTTGTTAAGAAATAGACTCAAATGGAAGGTTTGTTACAGTAGTGAGAATAGCGTACTGAAATCCCTGCATTTAATATTAAAGATATAAAAAAATATATATTCATCTTAAAAATCATTTCTTGTTTTGTAGAAATGTGCACTTTGATGTTCTAATCTTTTATTTATGATTGTAAAGTTAAAATGAATCGCTCTCATGGTAATATAATTCATTTATAGGGCCATATCATATACTAGTGCTTCGGCAGCCATATTTAATTTAATGCCTACCTCATCAATATACGGAAGTTAAATTAGAAATAACATGGGTCAGCTACAGTTAATTCACTAGCTATGATTATTTGTTACTTATGCAGTGGTAGCTGGTTTCACTATGTCTAGAACAGATAACATGCATCTGTTATCTTTTAATAATCTTAATATGGGTAAATGGGTATCTGTTTTGTAGAATGTATTAAAGCCACAATGTTTGCTTCATTTAGCAACAGTATTTTATCATATATAAACCTGCATTTAAAATACATGTCAATAAGTACCTGTATTTACTAAGTTATAGGGATAATGAGATGAATGAAAGAGAGAGAGTAAATGACAAAGAGAGAATGAGGGAGCGAAAGAGAGGGAGAATGAGATAAAGAGAGAGAGAGGGGGAGAGAGAGAGAGGGAGAATGAGAGAGAGAGAGAGAGAGAGAGAGAGGGAGAATGAGAGAGAGAGAGAGAGAGAGAGAGAGAGAGAGAGAGAGAGAGAGAGAAAGAGAGAGTGAGAAAGAGAAAGAGGGAGAACGAGAGAGAGAGAGAACGAGAGAGAGAGAGGGAGAGAGAAGGAGGGAGAGAGAGAGAGAGAGAGAGAGAGAGAGAGAGAGAGAGAGAGAGAGAGAGGGAGGGGAAGAATGAGAGCGAGAGAGAGCGAAAGTGTGTGTGAGAGAGTGAGAGAGAGAGAGAGGGGAGAATAAGAGAGAGAGGGGGAGAGAGAGAATGAGAGAGAGGGGGAAGAATGAGATAGATAGAGAGAGAGAGAGAGAGAGAGAGAGAATGAGAGAGAGAATGAGAGAGAGAGAGAGAGTGAGAAAGAGAGAGAGGGAGAATGAGAGAGAGAGCGAGAGAGAGAGAGGGAGAGAGAAGGAGGGAGAGAGAGAGGGAGAGAGAAGGAGGGAGAGAGAGAGAGAGAGAGAGAGAGAGAGAGAGAGAGAGAGAGAGAGAGAGAGAGAGGGAGGGGAAGAATGAGAGCGAGAGAGAGCGAGAGTGTGTGTGAGAGAGTGACAGAGAGAGAGAGAGGGGAGAATAAGAGAGAGAGGGGGAGAGAGAGAATGAGAGAGAGGGGGAAGGATGAGATAGAGAGAGAGAGGGAGAATGAGAGAGAGAGAGAGAGAGAGGGAGAATGAGAGAGAATGAGAGAGAGAGAGAGAGAGAGAGAGAGAGAGAGAGAGAGAGAGAGAGAGAGAGAGAGAGAGAGAGAGAGAGAGAGAGAGAGAGAGAGAGAGAGAGAGAGAGAGAGGGGAATGAGACAGAGAGAGAGAGGGAAGGGAGAGGGAGAATGAGAGAGAGAGAGGGAGAATGAGAGAGAGAGAGAGAGAGAGAGAGAGAGAGAGATGAAAAGAGAGTGGGAAAGAGAGAAAGGGAGTACACTGCTAGGCAGTATAGATAAAATAAAAGCAATGGTGTCCTTAAAGGGACAGTACACTGTAAAATTGTTTTTCCATTAATGTATTTTCCATGACTTGTTATACCAGCTGCAGAGTATAAAATATTTGAGAAATTGCATTTTCAGGTTTATTTGTGTATATGAAGTAGCTGGTTTTGTGCTTTGAAACCACAGCCTATTACAATGGGATGAACTTAAAAGTAATATCAGATCTCATTCTGTTATCACTTTGTGTGCACACACTTGCTTCCTTATCTTATATTTGTTTGGAACACCAAAGCTCAATACATAGAGAGAACAATGAAAAATTATCATTTTATTGCTTAACTATCCTGCAGCCCACTGAGAGTGTAATCTCTTTTGTTGGCTGTGTTTACTTAGGCTTGTCAATATCATATACTCCAGTATAGAAACTTTCAGTATAGGAGGCTATAACCCAGGCTAAATCAGCTATTTCAAATGCTTAAAAACGACTAAAGGAGCTACTTGTAAACAATTTAATACACTCTAGCAGGTAAAATAGGTAATTGGGAATAATTTACAGGGAAGACAAGTTTGGGGTGAACTGTCCCTTTAAGCAAAAAAGAACTACAGACTTTTGCTTGTTGCTTTTCTGGAAGAGGTAAGCAAATAAATATACATGCCTCGGATAAGCTATCAGACCACATATTTAAACCTGGTTCTAGGTTTGCTAAGTATATAGCACAAAGAGCCTTCTTAGCCATAAGACAACTTTATCAGCTTATGCTACCAACAATAATGTTGAGGGAAATATTTGATAACTGTAGCTGTAACTGTATTGTAGTGATATAAAAAGGTAGTTACAAGTCCTACAGAAGTCATATATATAGCAATGCATGGCAAGTAGAGATGGAGCAATTACCCAAAATTTACTATGAGAAAACTATAAAGGTGATAAAAGATTCACCTTAACAAAACAGCATCCTGCAGTCATGGACCTATTAAAAAAAACCTGTGCCATCAAACAGTTTATTCACTGCAATTGTGGTTAGGAAACCAGTATATAGAGGTTGCATCCAAAAAAAGGTATTGGCATTATACCTTGTAAAAGTCCAAAAAGGAGCACATTCTGTACCCAAGGCTGGATTGGCCAGATACAATTTAATGAGGTGGTGCTGCTGGTAGGGTAATGCATCTGTATCACCTCTATTTTCTCCTCTAAGGTACAAGTATTAAAATCATAAAACTGTCTTTTATTTCCTAGACCATGTACCATTTTAGTAGCCCTCCTTTGAATTGGTTTTAGTGTCTAGTCAAGTCACACTGTGAAACAGTAACACACGCTCCAGATCACACCATGGATAATGATTTCCACACTGTGAAAGTGACTCATGGATGAGATTGGTTATAACACCAATGAGGTATTTTTATATTACAAACTAATATCATTTCATTCTGAAAACAAAATTGAGAAAAGAAGTATGCCAGCAATCCCCTTGAGAAAATGGGGTATGTGCATACTATGGACTCAACGGAAAATAGTGCTGATCTTCATTTTTTCCAGGGCTGCTTTGTATCCCCACTCTGGTCCTGTCTGTTCCATTACCGAGTGAGTGCACACAGAAATAGAGACTTTCAGACACAAAGAAATTAACAGTCCACATACCCAAATGCAGTGTCATTAATGAGGAACAAAATTAAAACTTCTACCTGAAGAACAAGACAAAAGAACAACGTGCAGATGACCACCACGTGCCTGAAAATAAAAACTGGCATACAAATCCCTATAGGTCTGAGATCCCTCATTCATGTCCAGTTTTGCAGAGACTGAAATATCCCCACTGTATCCCATAATCCACTTTCACTAAGCAATGCACTATGTAAATGTAATCTCTCATTCCAATAAATATGACATGAATGAGAGCATGAGAGATTTAATGCTGTAGTATTCCCAGTAGAGTTTTTTGTGCACAATATATAATTCATAAAGTTTTTTTTTTTCTTCTTTAAAGCCAGCAATACAGTTTAATTTGCACCGACTGTAATTATAATTAACTTTTTTTAGAGTGGCTTCATTATATCGCATCACAGTTATGAATTTCAGACACATAATGCACAAGTGAGTCTGTTAAATAAACTTACAAGTAACTAATGGCAAAATCAACATGACATACTGTAAATAGTTGTTCAAATAGTGATTTGTGGTCAACAGCTTCTGCTGTAGATTCAAGGTTGGTGGGTGCCAGAAAGACTGTAAATAACTGAAAGCTTAGCAAAAAGGAGGGAGCTTTTTGTTTTAGTGAAGCGAAAAAAAAGTGACCATGGGGCATATTTATGATTGTGCGAGCTGACATGTTCCGATATAGTGGATTATATCCGCTGCACATCGATAAATGCTGACAGCATACACTCTTGGCATTTATCATTGCACCAGCAGTTCTTGTGAACTGCTGGTGCAATACCGCCCCCTGCAGATTCGCAGCCAATTGTATTAGATCGGGTTGATTTCTGACGATTTCTGTCCGCCGCCTCAGCAGGCGGACAGGTTATGGAGCAGCGGTCTTTAGGCTCCCCGGAAACACGGGGCATCAAGCCCTGTACGGAGCTTGATAAATATGCCTCAAAGGCTGTGATTAGACATAAGGTGATGAATAATCCATTGCCCATACTAACTAGTTCCTTTCTTACTCTACTTTGGTTTTATTTTATCCGCTTTAGTTTTTATGATAAGTTTTTGTAACCATATGCTGTATATACTTTTTCTGAGCAGCTATAAATATTGTTTTCATTATTACCAATCTATAGACTTATAGACCTGATAACCTGCCTACATGTTGTAGCATGAACTGAGAAATAAAAAATATTTGTATGTACCTCCCAACATTTCCCAGAGACTATCTGGAACAGGGAGGCTGGTGACTTAGTCAGGGAAATTGAAGCAGAGTCTAGTCAGGGTGGGAATAAGGTTAAGCTGGATAAATAGATGAATGGGCAGAGATGGGCAGTGAATAAGTGGATTAGGCCCATGTCTAGACTGCCCTCGGTAGACCAGGGCTTTTATAAGGACCTGAAGAACTGAAAGAGGGAAAACTGGCAGAGCTTCTAAACTGATACAAAATGTGTAAACAGTTTTAACTTAAAGGGACATTAAACACTAAATACATTTTATAAGAATAGTTTTGAGGTCATTCCTGGCCTACCTCTAGTCATGCATGCCGCCATGTTGGAATGTGACTTTCTCTAAATTCCAGTGGTAACTTGTGCATATGTGCAGCAACTCTCCTTCAGATACCTGCAGTGAAATCTAAGTTACAAAATAAAGTTTCTAGTCAGGAAAGAACATACAAGTCTCCTGCAGTGAACCCAACCAGCAAAGCAGTTGCCCGCAAAAGGCCCTTACTCGCTCCTTGTGTGCCATTTTCCAGCCACCTTGACTGTCTACCATTATGAGTTAAAGAAAGCACTGTGCCCCTAACTGTTTTCCATGGGGCAAATATAAAAAAATAAGTTTGACATAAAGCCATAAAGCACATACGTTGCTTATTAATTGTTGGAATTATATTACATGTTAGTTTATTATTATATTTGATATTATTTATTTGTTTATGATATCTAACATGAAGCACCCCTATCCTCACTGTAACACACCCCTGTAAGAATGCTAACGTATAGCTTCATCAAATGAAGAGGTTCCAAACAGTGTATCATGTTGTGGTTCGATGTTGCATTTATGTAAAAATATAGCTTATTGCATGCATGTTTACAGTAAAATTTCCATATAATCTGTACATAAAATAACATTTGGTCTTCATACTGGAATTATTTTGTCTATATATTTATCTATGATTTAAAAATAAATACATAAATATATAACTAAGATATTCCAGATGTCAATATCTGTGACAGAAACTGTTCTAAACATATTCAGAGTTCAACCACAAGCTTCAAACAGTATACATAGGAAACACGGCAGGATTCCAGTCACCATAACTCCAAACTTCTTAACAAAAGATTGCAGGAATATCTCAGTCAGCAGACCTGGATAAATATATTTCCAACCACAGAACTGATGAAAAATCAGATAAGAACTGGGACATGCTGTAAGAAAATATTATAGAGACAAACTGCTCTTGGCTGACTGTATTTACTACTCAGTGGGCTCCAGCATTTACTGGCAGCCATAGGGTTAAATTAGATACAAATGTGAGATCCTCACAAAAAGAAGTGTTTACATATTGTACTAATGGCACAGCAAACAGACCGCAGCATTTCAGTCATAAGTAGTTCAAATGACGGATAATACACAGTCTTTATATAGAAATAGATAAGAACATTCAATTTGGTAGACTTCATCAGTAAATCAACTGGTTTGTGCTAACAAGAAATCAATTCACTATTATGAGCAAGAGGTTTAATCCTTGGTCAGATCTCCCTCATTTTTAGAAGGTTAACTAACTGTTTAGCATTATTAAGCTTTTTCTAAAAGCTTAAAGGGACACAAAATACAGCCAAATTGCATAATTAACAAGTGCATAATAAAATACAGTGCAATAATATTTACTCTGAATTTCAAATAGGCAGCAGATTTTTCTAACAAATTGATTTTTCCCTTTTGCCGGCCCTTGTATTATGTGACAACCATCAGCCAATCACAGACTAGTATGCATGTTCTGTCTGAATCCCAATAGTTTTATTTTGACTGTAGTGTCCCTTTAACACAAATTAAAGAGAAAAAATATATTTTTTTATATATGCTTCAGAAATTACTGCATTGCAACAGATCTGCATACTAAATAAATGTATTAAAAGCATTTAATACAGACGTTTTGTTACAAAAATTTGCAGTGTGTTTCAGGGATAAATTCCTTAAAAAATGTTCTTTATCAGTTTTGCTGTGACGAATTAGTGACATACATATTATAGCAGGCAATTATTGTGCAGCATGAGGTAGGATCAGAATTCTGTATTCAGCATTTTTGGGTACATGGGGAAAAATACAATTTTACAATTTACAGAACTTAAAAGAATTATAAGATTTTTTCTGCAGTCTTTAAGGTACCAGGTGAATATTAACATTTTTTGAATGTGTTAATACCTTGCTTGCTGCATTTGTAATTCAATAGCTAAACTCCTCCTACCATTTGCCTTATATGGAGGAACTTGGTCCAAAAGCAGAAAAGGCTTACAGCTATCATACATCAGCGTCTGCAGCTTGTTAAATAGAGCCCAAGGATTTGCAGAAAATGTTAATTTTTCACCATTTGTTAAAAGATTAAATTATAATTTTACTGTAGATTATATTTATTCACATTTTAATTCAACAATTGCTCAGGGCATTTTTTGTTGATTATATCATAACATTATACTACTTTTTTTTTTTTTTTAAAGGTACTACAAATCATTGCCTTAAATTTCAGAGTTATTAGTCATTATAAAAAAAATATTGATTTTGCCGTCACATTCATTATATGGATGTAAATAGAGGACAGAAAAATTATGCCTGACAACAAAAGATTTATATGAGGCTAATGGTCTCAAGATCAGGAAACTAACCAAGATTAAGAACTCTCTGACTTTTTTAAACAAGTTGTCTGAAAAAAGTGGGCTAAAGGGAGTCAGGTTGGTTTTAAATAATCATAGCAGCGGTCACTCGCCTATTCTGTGTCTTTTCTGTATAGTGTTCTCCTTCCTTAGGTTTGTACTCCATTCATCTTCCTCTGCCCGAAAAATGAAACAAATTTTAACACATGGGTTCATTCGAATCGAATTTCGAATGTTTATATAACATTCTAACATTCGATTTTTTAATGTTCGGTTTTGAATTTTACGATTACATTCGAAAATATTAGTTTCAAAAACTTTGAATTTATATATTTGTAATAGTATTTCTAATGCTTTCTTTAAATGTAATATTCGAATGATGCAATATTCGAATTTGAAAAATTTGAATTTATATATTTGTAATAGTATTTCTATAATGCTTTATTTAAATGTAATGTTCGAATTATGCAATATTCGAATTCGAAAAATTCAAATTTATATGTTTGTAATAGTATTTCTAATGCTTTCTTTAAATGTAATATTCAAATTATGCAATATTTGATCGAAATAGAAACATTCAAATTGATATATTTGTATCTATTATGTATCAATTTACTAGATTCCTTACCACATGAACTATTGAACGTCTGAATAGTATTTGTTAAATAGAATGTTAAATCCGAAATTTCGAATGTGGACATTCAATCTAATTATAAACATTCGAATTCGAAAGTGACATTCGAAAACTGTAAATAGCATTCGATTATAGAATTTTTAAGAATATTCGTTCATATCAACATTCGGATTTGTAAATTCAAATTTCGGTAATAACATTCGTTCTAACATTAAAATTCGGAAATTTACACATTCGCCCATCCCTAGCTTTGACATCCATAATTACTTCCTATGAGCTATGAGTGGGCAGTGACAAACCACGCTAAATAACACTCATCTCCCCAGGTGCTCTTGAAACAAAAAAACTGTTAATAGTAATCCATGATCTGATGAAAGATGTTTTTACAATGCCGAACCAGGTCGGCATTAGACTTATAGCATGGCAATAAAGGCAAAAGTGGATAAATAAGTATGGCCGCGTTCAGGCAGCGCTCAGGAGCTAGTGGAGGTGCTTCACTTCCAGCGATGACGTAGCGCTAGGTGACATCACCAGCAAGGGAGCATAGAAAAAACGCTTGCATACACAAAGGGATCTGCTGCACAATACTGGACTTTGCGCATGCAAACGTTTTTACTAAGCTCCCTTGTAGCTCACCGTACAAATTGTTTAAATTGTGTCTCTCTTTTAATTTGTATATGTGTCTAAGTGGATGATTATGTTTATCTAAGCTGTTACACAACACCGTTGTCCGAGAATGGTTTCCCCTGCCTCTAGGCAAACATCGGAACTCTGACCCACCTCCATTCAGCTGCTCTCAGCTCAGCTCCTGTAGCTTATCCTGCCCCATTCAGCTAATACTAAATAAATATATAAGGGCTGCAACTCCCATCACTCACATAGGGCAGGTTAAACTACAGGTGATGAGCTGAGAGCAACTGAATGGAGGTGGGTCAGAGTTCCGATGTTTGGCGAGAGGTAGGGGAAACCAGAGACACTGGGGAAACCATTCTCAGCATAACACTGGATAAGCCTGACAGCAGCATTTAGTACAGGGAGATAGGTTAAGTGGAGATACTTAACCTATCTCCACTTTGCCCTGTACTAAATGCTGCTGTCAGGCTTATCCGCCTCACCTGTCCCTCCTCTGCTGCTTAAAAAAACATGGCAGCCTCCACAGCAACACGTGTGTGGAGGCTGCCATGCTGCCAAGCGTCTGAGCTTGCTCTGAAAAGTCCCAGCTTTTCCAGCACGCTGGAAGCACTGGGATTTACGTCAGCAGAGCACTCAAAAAACGCCCAGCCTCTCACTTACTAGGGTGAAGAAAACACTCCAAGCAAGTCCCAGTTCGCTTGGAGCGCTGCCCGAACGCAGCCTATGTGAGTTTGTCTTCTCTTCCCGGTGCATCTGTGGAAATGTCTGCCTGTTAAAACTCAGTTAGATCTATCAACCTGCCAAATTTAAAGGGACATGACACTCCAAAATGTTATTTCATGATTTGAATAGAACATACATTTTTAAACAACTCTGCAATTTACTTCTATTATCAAATTTGCTTCATTATCTTGTTATACTTTGCTGAAGGAACAACATTGCACAGCTGGCAGCTAGTTGAACACATCTGAGGCGAGATTACATATACGGCCCAGGCCGCCCGTAATTTCCCCTCGCACATCGGGGTATTACATATACCGTACCAGCAGTTCATAAAGTGCCATAAGTCAGATAAACTAGCGATGTCCAGAAATGAGTGTAAATACAAATTTATGGAGTCGCCAGTGACTTACGGCACTTTAGAAACTGCCGGCGCCTAAGAAAATTATAAAAAACAAAAAATCTCCTGTAAAAGTCTAACCCCCCTCCCAAAAATAAACCTGACACATAAAAAAACCTATATCTGCCATCAAACCCACATCGGAACTAATAATACGTATATTAACCCCTAAACCGACAAGCCTACAACGCAATAAGCCTGATTAAACTATTACCCCTAATCCGCAATTCACCCATATCACAAAACTACCTAATAAAACTATTAACCCCTAATCCGCCATTAACCCACAATGCAATAAACCTATTAAAGTATTAACCCCTAACCTGCCAAACCCACACAAAGCAATGCTAATAAATCTATTAACCCCTAAACCTGCCAAAGCCCACAATGCAAATAATTAAACACTAATGGCTAGATTTAGAGTTTTGTCGGTAAGGACCCGCGTAGCTAACGCTGGCTTTTTTCTGGCCGCACCATAAAAATAACTCTGGTATTGAGAGTCCACATAAAGGCTGCGTTAGGCTCCAAAAAAGGAGCGTAGAGCATATTTAACGCAGCTTCAACTCTCGATACCAGAGTTGCTTACGAACGCGGCCAGCCTCAAAAACGTGCTCATGCACGATTCCCCCATAGGAAACAATGGGGCTGTTTAAGCTGAAAAAAAACCTAACACCTGCAAAAAAGCCGCGTTCAGCTCCTAACGCAGCCCCATTGTTTGCTATGCGGAAACACTTCCTACGTCTGCACCTAACACTCTAACATGCACCCCGAGTCTAAACACCCCTAACCTTACACTTATTAACCCCTAATCTGCCGCCCCCGCTATCACTGACCCCTGCATATTATTATTAACCCCTAATCTGCCGCTCCGTAAACCGCAGCTACTTACATTATCCCTATGTACCCCTAATCTGCTGCCCTAACATCGCCGACCCCTATATTATATTTATTAACCCCTAATCTGCCCCCCACAACGTTGCCTCCACCTGCCTACACTTATTAACCCCTAATCTGCCGACCGGACCGCAGCGCTACTATAATAAAGTTATTAACCCCTAATCCGCCTCACTAACCCTATAATAAATAGTATTAACCCCTAATCTGCCCTCCCTAACATCGCCGACACCTAACTTCAATTATTAACCCCTAATCTGCCGACTGGAGCTCACCGCTATTCTAATAAATGTATTAACCCCTAAAGCTAAGTCTAACCCTAACACTAACACCCCCCTAAATTAAATATAATTTACATCTAACGAAATTAATTATCTCTTATTAAATAAATTATTCCTATTTAAAGCTAAATACTTACCTGTAAAATAAATCCTAATATAGCTACACTATAAATTATAATTATATTATAGCTATTTTAGGATTAATATTTATTTTACAGGTAACTTTGTAATTATTTTAACCAGGTACAATAGCTATTAAATAGTTAATAACTATTTAATAGTTACCTAGTTAAAATAATAACAAAATTACCTGTAAAATAAATCCTAACCTAAGTTACAATTAAACACTACACTATCATTAAATTAATTAAATAAAATATCTACAATTACCTACAATTAAACCTAACACTACACTATCAATACATTAATTAAATACAATATCTACAAATAACTACAATGAAATAAACTAACTAAAGTACAAAAAATAAAAAAGAACTAAGTTACAAAAAATAAAAAAATATTTACAAACATAAGGAAAATCTTACAACAATTTTAAACTAATTACACCTACTCTAAGCCCCCTAATAAAATAACAAAGCCCCCCAAAATAAAAAATGCCCTACCCTATTCTAAATTAATAAAGTTCAAAGCTCTTTTACCTTACCAGCCCTGAACAGGGCCCGTTGCGGGGCATGCCCCAAGAAGTTCAGCTCTTTTGCCTGTAAAAAAAAACATACAATACCCCCCCCCCAACATTACAACCCACCACCCACATACCCCTAATCTAACCCAAACCCCCCTCAAATAAACCTAACACTAAGCCCCTGAAGATCATCCTACCTTGTCTTCACCATACCAGGCTCACCGATCCGTCCTGGCTCCAAAATCTTCATCCAACCCAAGCGGGGGCTGGCGATCCATCTTCCGGCGGCTGAAGAGGTCCAGAAGAGGCTCCAAAGTCTTCATCCTATCCGGGAAGAAGAGTAGATCCGGACCGGCAACCATCATCTTCCAAGCGGCATCTTCTATCTTCATCCGATGAGGACCGGCTCCATCCTAAAGACCTCCACCGCGGACCCATCTTCATCCGGCGACGTCCAACTGAAGAATGACGGTTCCTTTAAGGGACGTCATCCAAGATGGCGTCCCTCGAATTCCGATTGGATCAGCCAATCGGAATTAAGGTAGGAATATTCTGATTGGCTGATGGAATCAGCCAATCAGAATCAAGTTCAATCCGATTGGCTGATCCAATCAGCCAATCAGATTGAGCTCGCATTCTATTGGCTGTTCCGGTTAAAGGAACCGTCATTCTTTATGTTAGGATTTATTTTACAGGTAAATTTGTAATTATTTTAACTATTTTAGCTATTAAATAGTTCTTAACTATTTAATAGCTATTGTACCTGGTTAAAATAAATACAAAGTTACCTGTAAAATAAATATTAATCCTAAAATAGCTATAATATAATTATAATTTATGTTGTAGCTATATTAGGATTTATTTTACAGGTAAATATTTAGCTTTAAATAGGAATAATTTATTTAATAAGAGTTAATTAATTTCGTTAGATTAAAATTATATTTAACTTAGGGGGGTGTTAGTGTTAGGGTTAGACTTAGCTTTAGGGGTTAATACATTTATTAGAATAGCGGCGAGATTCGGTCGGCAGATTAGGGGTTAATAATTGAAGTTAGGTGTCGGCGATGTTAGGGAGGGCAGGTTAGGGGTTAATAAATATAATATAGGGGTCAGCGGTGTTAGGGGCAGCAGATTAGGGGTACATAGCTATAATGTAGCTGGCGGCTCTTTGCGGTCGGCAGATTAGGGGTTAATTATTGTAGGTAGGTGGCGGCGACATTGTGGGGGGCAGGTTAGGGGTTAATAAATATAATATAGGGGTCGGCGATGTTAGGGAAGCAGATTAGGGGTACATAGGGATAATGTAGCTGGCGGCAGCGTGCGGACGGCAGATTAGGGGTTAATAAGTGTAGGTAGCTGGCGGCGACGTTGTGGGGGGCAGATTAGGGGTTAATAAATATAATATAGGGGTCGGCGGTGTTAGGGGCAGCAGGTTAGGGGTACATAAGGATAACGTAGGTGGCGGTCGGCAGATTAGGGGTTAAAAAAAATTTAACTACTGACTTTTTTCTGCGGCTGGAGTTTTGTCATTAGATTTCTAACGCTCACTTCAGACACGACTCTAAATACCGAAAAATCCCATTGAAAAGATAGGATACGCAATTTACGTAAGGGGATCCGCGGTATGGAAAAGTCGCGGCTGAAAAGTGAGCGTTAGACCCTTTTTTGAGTGACTGCAAATACCGGAGGTAGCCTGAAACCAGCGTTAGGAGCCTCTAACGCTGGTTTTCACGGCTACCGCCAAACTCCAAATCTAGGCCTATGCTCCCTAACCTAACACCCCCTAAACTAAACCCATTACATAAATTAAACTAAAAATAAATTACAATTAAAATTAAAAAAAAAACTAACATTACTTTACAAACATAACATTACAAAAATAAGTTTAAATTAAGCTACAATTACAGAAAATAAAAAATCTAAAATTACAGAAAATTAAAAACAAAATGATCAAAAATAAAAAAAGTATACCTAATCCCTATCAAAATAAAAAATCCCCCACAAAATAAAAACACCCCCTAATCTATTGCTAAACTACCAGTAGCCCTTAAAAGGGCATTTTGTAGGGCAGTGCCCTAAAGAAATCAGCTCTTTTCCTTTAAAACCCCCCACCCACCAAACCCCCCAAAATAAAAGAACCTAACACTAAAAAACTTAAACTATCCATTACCCTGAAAAGGGCATTTGATGGGCATTGCACTTAAAAGGGCATTCAGCTGTTTTTAAGAAGTGCCCATCCCTAATCTAAATAAAACAAACCCCCCAAAAATAAAAAAAAAACCTAAGTCTAACCCCCAAGTTGGTACTCAAGGGGTCCTGAAGTCCGGCGGAGAAGGTCTTGTTCCAGGCAGTGAAGTCTTCTTCCAAGCGGCGACCTCTTCTTTCTTCTTTCAGGAACATGCTGGTGCAAAGCAGAGGGCGGAGCTGAAGACCGATGACCGCGGAGCTGAAGAACGGCGACCCTGGAACTGAAGACCGGCGACCACGGAGACATGGAGAGTGGAGGATCCTCTTCGTACGATCTCCATTGTACACTGAATAGTGATTTCAAGGTACGCGATTAAAGATGACATCCCTTGAATTCCCATTGGCTGATTTGATTCTTCAAATTCAAATCAGCCAATAGGATGAGAGCTACTGAAACCCTATTGGCTGTTTAAACAATGGGTAGTAACTGCAAAAGAGCTGTTTAACTTAGGGCAATTCCCTGCAAAAAGCCCTTTTAAGGGCTATTGGTAATTTAGCATTAGATTAGGGGGTGTTTTTATTTTGGGGGCTTTTTTATTTTCATAGGGATTAGGTTTAATTTTTTTATTTTTGATAATTTGTTTATTATTTTCTGTAATATTAGATTTTTTTATTTTCTGTAATTTTAGCTTAATTTAAACTTAGTTTTTTATTTTTAAAGTAATGTTATTTTTTTTTATTTTAATAGTTAGTAACTTTAGTATTTTTTAATTTAGGTAATTTGGGTTAATTTAGGGGGTGTTAGGTTAGGGGGCTTAGTACCAAAACTGCATAAAGACCGGCGTCGCTGGCTTTTTCGGGCGACGCCACATATGTAATAGTGCCCCTGGTTAGCCAATCACAAGAGATAAATGTGTGCAGGCACCAATAAGCAACTAACTCCCACTAGTGTAGTAGATGTGTGTATTATTTTTCAACAAGGGATACCAAGAGAATGAAGTACATTTGAAAATAGAAGTAAATTCTAAAAGTAAAAATGTCTTAAAATTAGATGCTCTATCTGAATCATGCAAGTTTAATTTTGACTTTCCTTTACTAATTGCAGTAGTTTTGACTGTAGCATTGGCTAAAAATTGGAAAAGTATTTTCATATTTAATGATTGCCAGGTCCAGGTGAATAGCATAGTTATGCCCATTTTTTTCTCCTATTTAAAAGGACACTAAAGTCAAAATTAAACTCAAGATTCAGAGAGAGTATGCAGTTTGCTTCCATTATTACATTATGTACAGTTTATTTACATTAACACTTATGAGGCACCAGCTCCTAATGATCAGAGCACTTGGTCTGTGATTAGTATTCTTTTATGCACTTTTTAATATGCAGTTTTACTGTATTTAATGATCCTTTAAGAGTTATACAGTATTTGGAAACAAAACAGCATGGCCAGCCTTTACAGACTTCTTTTAAATAGAACATGTATTTCTAATCTATATAACAATTTTCAAATTATGGATCAATGAGGATGGTCTAGATCTGCCAACCTTGAACAAATATTATACCCTTGCACTAATTTACATATCAGTAAATCACAGAAAGTGCCATCACAACTTTTTCATATATGCAGGGGGATTCTGAAAACGGAATACTTGCTCTCTTCTCTTTGAAGTATATTTTCGTTGTCAGACACAAATTGTACTGCATTTTTATGCATGCTCATTACACATGTTTAAAGGAAACTTTTTTATATATTTAAAGAGAGATTAAATACATTTTTATACAATCATATCACATATCTGCAATTAACAACTGCATTGCTTTGCATTCAGAGACATGCAGCTTGAAAAGCATCTCAAGTATTATTTATCTTACCGACTTTGCTCTGTCCAATTAGGGATAGATTTAAATGAGCAGAAAAAAATAGCAAATGTGAGCGCCCTCTGTGAACCAGTGGCTTAAGATCTCAAAGGCTGGCAATAGTTATAAAAAATAATTAGAAGAATCTGTTTAGTCGAATTTAAAAAGATTTTTATTTCTAATACAATCTAAAATGATTTAAAAAAAAAAAATATATATATATATATATATATATACAGTATGTATATATATATATATATATATATATATGTATATATATATATATATATGTATATATATATATATATATATATATATACACACATATAAAATTCATCCAATATACATAAATTCATTGATTTCCCCAAAATATTAAAAGAATTTCCTTAGTATAAAACTATCGCCTAGATTTAGAGTTCTGCAGTAGCCGTCAAAAGCAGCGTTAAGGGGTCCTAACGCTGCTTTTTACCGCCCCCTGGTATTTAGAGTCAGCCAGGAAAGGGCCTAACGCTCACTTTCCAGCCGCAGATCCCCTTACGCCAATAGCGTATCCTATCTTTTCAATGGGATCTTCCTAAATTCAATCGGATTGGCTGATCCAATCAGCCAATCAGATTGAGCTTGCATTCTATTGGCTGTTCCGATCAGCCAATAGAATGTGAGCTCAATCTGATTGGCTGATTGGATCAGCCAATCCGATTGAACTTGAATCTGATTGGCTGATTAAATCAGCCAATCAGATTTTTCCTACCTTAATTCCGATTGGCTGATAGAATCCTATCAGCGAATCGGAATTTGAGGGATGCCATCTTGGATGCCGTCATTTAAAGGAACCTTCATTCGGCGAGTAGGCTTCGTGGAAGAAGGATGGATCCGCGTCGGCTGGAAGAAGATGGCTCCGCTCCGCTCCGCTCCGGATGGATGAAGATAGAAGATGCCACTTGGATGAAGATGTCTACCGGTCCGGATGTCCTCTTCTGCCCGGATAGGATGAAGACTTCTGCCGCTCCGGATGTCTTCTTTTGGTCCATCGGTGCCCGGCTGGGTGAAGACGACTCAAGGTAGGGAGATCTTCAGGGGGGTAGTGTTAGGTTTATTTAAGGGGGGTTTGGGTTAGAGTAGGGGTATGTGGGTGGTGGGTTGTAATGTTGGGGGGTGGTATTGTGTTTTTTTTTCAGGCAAAAAGCTGATTTCTTTGGGGCATGCCCCGCAAAAAGCCCTTTTAAGGGCTGGTAAGGTAATAGAGCTGTTAACTTTTTTAATTTAGATTAGGGTAGGGATTTTTTTTTATTTTGGGGGGTTTAATTATTTTATTAGGGGACTAAGAGTAGGTGTAATTAGCTTAAAATTCTTGTAATCTTTTTTTATTTTTTGTAATTTAGTGTTTGTTTTCTTGTAATTTAGTTTAGTTTATTTAATTGTAGGTAATTGCACTTAATTAATTTAATTTGTTTATTGATAGTGTAGTGTTAGGTTTAATTGTAACTTAGGTTAGGATTTATTTTACAGATAATTTTGTAATTATTTTAACTAGGTAGCTATTAATTAGTAAATAACTATTTAATAGCTATTGTAGCTAGTTAAAATATATACAAAGTTGCCTGTAAAATAAATATAGATCCTAAAATAGCTACAATATAATTATTCGTTATATTGTAGCTATATTAGGGTTTATTTTACAGATAAGTATTTAGCTTTAAATAGGAAGACTTTAGTTAATAAGATTTAATTTATTTCGTTAGATTAAAATTATATTTAATTTAGGGGGTGTTAGGGTTAGACTTAGCTTTAGGGGTTAATACATTTATTAGAGTAGCGGCGAGGTCCGGTCGGCAGATTAGGGGTTAATAAGTGTAGGTAAGGTAGCGGCAACATTGTGGGGGGCAGATTAGGGGGTAATAAATATAATATAGGTGTCGGTGATGTTAGGGACAGCAGATTAGGGGTACATAGCTATAATGTAGGTTGCGGCGATGTACGGAGCGGCAGATTAGGGGTTTATAATATAATGCAGGTGTCAGCGATAGCGGGGGCAGCAAATTAGGGGTTAATAAGTGTAAGGTTAGGGGTGTTTAGGTGCAGACTTAGAAGCTGTTTACCCATAGGAAACAATGGGGCTGCGTTAGGAGCTTAACGCTGCTTTTTTGCAGCCCAAACTGCCCCATTGTTTCCTATGGGGGAATCGTGCACAAGCATGTTTTTCCAGCTAGCCGCTACCGTAAGCAACGCTGGTATTAAGAGTTGAAGTGGCGGTAAATTATGCTCTACGCTCCCTTTTTGGAGCCTAACGCAGCCCTTCAGAGAACTCTAAATACCAGCGTTGTTTAGAAGCAGCACTAGAAAAAAAGACGTGTAGCTAACGCACCCCTTTGGCCACAAAACTCTAAATCTAGGTGTATATATTGGTACCAAAATAGAACTTTTTTCAACAAAGTGAAAAAATAGAAAAAATAAAGATATTTTTCTATGTGTCTCAAATAAGCATCAGCTGTGCCTGGTAGTTGTATACATATGTAATTGTCAAAGAGATACACTTATTTCACTTTCCAGCGTGTATGGTCTTATAAATCTCTTGTCGATTTTTATGTGTAAAAGACAGAGGAGGGTTAGTTCAATTCTGTGTTACTTTCCTACCCCAAACAAGCGTTGGTTGGTCTCCTAGGTTTTTTTTACCCTCGATTGTTTGATCTTGCAATATTCTTTTGTTATTGACACCTTGCTCCTTCCGTGGGAAGTGTTTGTATAGGTAATTTCTCAATACGTCTTTGGAGATGCGTCGGGATCAGCCGTGCTAGTCTAAACACGCCCACTAATGCAGGATGACATCAGCTCGTCTAGGAAAAGTAGTCCGCTTGTGCGGCAATGCGTTTCAGCTCCAAGCAGCCTTTCTCAAGCCATACTGGACCTACTTCTTGTGCCTCATTAAATGTCAGGAATCCACTCCATGATTTCTCTCTCACCTAAACTTACCTGCTCAGCTACACCACTCCCCTATTTAAGGCTTCTGTGCACATTAAACAGGTGCTTAGTTATTGTTGATTCCAGCTAGATACTACGCCATTCTTCCTGTGTTTTTCATTACTCAGGATCAAGCAAGCTTTGCTCCATTTACAGGATTACAGAGTATTTAATTCCTGTTTCAAACACCAAAAGCGCAAGTGAATTTGTGTGACAAACTTCTGCAGCACTGACCGCAGCTACAAGCAGCTGGTATCAAATACAGCAGTGAACCGCTACAAGGCATAACTGAATTCCCTCAATTCTCAGGGAACAACTCCAGCATTTCTACATATCTATACCCCGGATTTCTAACCACCATCTAGAGAAACAGAATCAGGACTTACTTTAAGGAAAAGACTCCGGTTGTTCACGGAACTCAGCCACGCCCACCAGGCTCCGTGTTAGCTACTTCAGGATTATACACCCAGAGCTCTGAGGTAACTTGCTATTTAACATCCACTGTTTCCCTGCTTGTATGTTGCTGTTGTACTGTACCTATTCAGAGCAACTCCGGTAACGGACTCCAGTTACGCCCCTTAAGGGTGGGTCTAAAGTGAGACGCTGTCACTCAGAACACACAGACTGAACAGAGACGCAGGCAAAGCTGCAGCATCTAACCTCTCAGCTACAATTTGTGCAGTCTCTACCTGAATTCTTTTTTGCATACTACGCCACTTACTCTAAACCTGTCTGCCATACAGTGAACTTTGCTGAACTTATTGCTTTGTAAATATTGTGAACTCAGAACTTACTTTATCCTTAAACACATAACACTGCTGACAACTTAAGTCACAGTAACTCCTGGGTTGTTAACTGGACACTCAAGTTAATACAACTATTATTTTGATTCAAAACAAAATTCACTACAAGTCATTCTGGGCATATAACTTATATTAGCACAGAGACTCAAGTGATACATTCCATCATTTAAGGAGATTGATCTACAGTTGTGATTCCCTAAACTCTAAGCAAGATATTTCTCACATATCTGACATAATAACTAAGCCTCTTATATGGATCCAGTAGATCTTCCTCAAGTGGTCTATAACCTCTCACAAAGAGTGGACCAACTCAGCCAGGGCTTAAGAGAACTCCAAGTGGAGAATGAAACCCTGCGCAAAGTAATTAAAGACACAGCTCCCACTAAGATCCAAACTATTGAACATTCACCTGAACCCTCGGTGTGTCCCCCGGATCTTTTTTATGGGGATAGAAGTCAGTATCGTCACTTCAAGAATGCCTGCCTTCTAATGTTCCATCTTAAACCCAGGACATATCCGAATGATAACATCAAGGTCCTCACTTTGATTTCTTATCTTCGTGCAGAACCCAGGGTTTGGGCTGATAACTTGTATGAAACACATAATCCAGTCCTAAGCTCTCTTAACTCCTTCCTCACAGCAATGGATGAATTCTACTCAGACACCAACCTCCAACTCAGCGCTGAAGGAAAAATGAGAAAGTTAAAACAAGGGACAAGACCTGTTGAACTATATATAACGGAATTTAAACAGTTCGCCACGGATTCACAATGGAACGAAATAGCATTGAGGAACCAGTTCAGACTGGGTCTCTCTGAGTCCCTCAAGGATGAACTCGCCAGAGTGGTTCTACCCGAAAACTTAGAGACACTCATGAAATTGAGTATGCAAATAGACCGAAGACTTCGTGAAAGGAAGAGCGAAAGTCATAATCTTGATGTGGTTTTCAAGAAACCCTCCTATACTCCACAAGCACCACCCATACCTACTCCAAAACAGGCTGAAGCCATGGACATTGGCTTCATTGGTTCTCTAACTGCTGAAGAACGTTCCAGACGCAGAAATAAAGGGTTATGTATGTACTGCGGATTAGAGAATCACACCGTCAGAGATTGTCCTTCTCTTGAAAGGAATAAATCCCGTAAGTGCTCATCTAATATAACCTCTCTAATTGTTCATAATAAACCAACTCACTGTAGTCTATTACTCTCTTTACAGTGGGATCGAAAGCTACTGAAGAAAGAAGCAATCGTTGACACAGGAGCTCAGGGCAATTATATAGATCACTCACTTGTAACTCTAAATAAAATACCACTAATTAAAAAATTGAATCCTGTGTCTATTCGTGTAGTTGATGGTTCAGAAATCTCCTCATGTCCCATCACTCACCACACCATCCCTATTCTCATTACAATCCAGGGTTCACATCAAGAATTAATAACGTTTGATGTAATACTCTCCCCTCTATTTCCTATTGTTCTGGGGTTACATTGGCTACAATTGCATGAACCTTCAATAAATTGGAAAACTTTGCATTTCACTTTGGATTCAACATATTGCAAGCAATCTTGTTACCAACAGTCTTCTATTCCTCTGTTACAGATTAATGATGTACAACCTGAACCTGATATACCCCTTATCCCAGAAGTCTACTCCAAGTTTATTGAAGTCTTTAGCAAAAAAGAGGCAGAGACGTTGCCACCACATCGCTCTTACGACTGTCCTATAGATCTAAAACCCGGGACCACACCACCCTGCGGACGTCTCTACCCTCTCAATAAACATGAATTGGACCACCTCAAGGAGTACTTGGAGGAAAACCTAAGAAAAGGCTTTATACGTCCTTCCGTATCATCTGCTGCCGCCGGAATATTTTTCTTGAGAAATAAGGACCAGTCTCTTCGTCCAATAATAGACTATAGAGAACTGAACAACATCACCAAGAAGAACAGGTACCCATTGCCACTCATCCCTGAACTGATTGAAAGACTTCAAGATGCAAAGATATACACAAAGTTAGACTTGCGAGGAGCCTATAACTTGATTCGCATCAGAGAGGGGGATGAGTGGCTCACTGCATTTAGGACAAGATATGGCCTGTATGAATATCTAGTCATGCCCTTTGGCTTAACAAATGCACCAGCAACCTTCCAATTCTTCATCAACGATGTCTTTAGAGATCTTCTGGATATCTGTGTCGTGGTATACCTCGACGACATCTTGATCTACTCCTCCACCCTAGAAGATCACATAAAGCATGTCAGTTGGGTTTTATCCCGCCTACAAGTCCATCGTTTATATGCGAAGGCTGAAAAGTGCTTATTCCATACTCAAGACATCACATTTCTTGGATACCGCATTAGTCCTAGAGGTATACAGATGCAACAAGACAAAGTTGATGCAGTTAAACTCTGGCCTCAACCCACAACCAGGAAACAACTACAACGGTTTTTGGGATTCAGTAACTATTATAGAAAATTTATTAAAAATTATTCTAAAATAGTAAAACCTCTTACAAGACTAACCAGCTCCAACATACCCTATAGATGGAATGATCAGGCTAACCAGGCCTTCCATTTTCTTAAGGAGTCATTCACTTCAGCCCCTATATTAAATTTCCCAGATTCAACTCTCCCATACATTTTGGAAGTTGACTCATCAGAATACGCCTTGGGTGCAGTCCTATCCCAACGAAAATCCTTAAACTCACCTCTTCATCCAGTTGCCTTTTTCTCAAACACTTTATCTCCTGCAGAGATGAATTATCCCATAGGGGAAAAAGAACTGCTTGCTATTAAAAGGGCCTTCGAACATTGGAGACACCTTTTAGAGGGGACCAAAGATCCGATTATTATTTACACTGATCACCGCAATCTTGAGTACCTGCAAAAAAACAAGTCACTCTCAAGTAGACAAGTCAGGTGGAACCTTTACTTCAGTCGCTTCAATTACCAGATTATCTATAGACCTGGATCACGGAATGGAAAAGCGGACGCACTCTCAAGATTAATAGACAAGCCACCTTCTTCTTCTCCACCCACTTCGATAATTCCTCCTGATAGATTCCTTGGAGCAATGATGGTTTCGAAAAGTGACATCCAAACAGCACTTAAATCTGATAAGCAGATACCATACAACAAAGTCTCCTTCAACAAGGATCTATATTTCCATGGCACCAGACGATACATTCCAGGATCACTTAGGAGTCTACTGATAAGAGAATTCCATGAACCACCTCTTTCAGGACATCCAGGAATCCAACGAACTCTGGAACTCTTACAAAGATACTATTGGTGGCCAAACATGCTCATCACAGTACAGGATTATATAAAGTCTTGTAAGATTTGTACTGTTTCAAAGGCAGAGAAGAAACCTCCATACGGCTTTCTAATGCCTTTGCCCATTCCAAACTCTCCGTGGAACCATTTAGGAATGGACTTCATAGTCGATCTACCTCTCAGTTCTGGGAAAAATACCATCCTAGTTATTACAGATCTTCTAACTAAGATGGCACATTTTATTCCTTTTCATAAGATCCCCTCATCTTCTGAAACGGCTCAACTTTTCCTGGATAATGTAGTACGTCTTCATGGTCTACCCTCCATCTTGACAACTGATAGGGGAAGTCAGTTTACCTCCCGTTTTTGGAAACATCTCACCACAGCCTTACAAATTGATCATCGTTTAACTACCTCCTATCACCCGCAGACAAACGGTCAGTCAGAAAGAATCAATCATTGGTTAGAGCAGTATTTAAGATGCTACTGTGCTTTTCACCAACAGGACTGGTACAAATTTCTAAGTATGGCTGAATTCTCCTACAATAACACTTTAAACTCCTCTTCTCAAATGACACCTTTTTATGCTAATTATGCATATCATCCTCGTTTATCGTTTAACTATTCTGGTGTTGAAGACATACCCTCCGTAGATGACTTACTACGTAAATTGACGGAAAACTATCTGCTACTGAAGAAGAACATACAACAGGCTCAGGCTTCCCAAAAGCGGTTCTACGATCTTAGAAGAAGACCTTCTACTAGATACTCTGTAGGTGACAGGGTTTGGCTTTCCACTAAATTCTTGCGTCTCCAGGTACCTAGCAAAAAGCTTGCCACTCTTTTCATCGGACCATTCCCAATTTCGAAAATCATAAATGAGAACGCTGTGGTTCTGGAACTTCCACCTAGCCTTAAAATTCACCCTTCATTCCATGTATCCCTCCTAAAACCTGTTGCAACTTTGGACAAAATTGAACAAGTGCTTCCTCCGGCATCTACCATCCTGGATGTGGACTCCTTTGAAGTGCATGATATTTTAGATTCCAGAATTGTCAGTGGGATTCTCCAGTATCTCATTCGCTGGAAGGGGTTTTCACCTGAGGATGACACCTGGGAGCCTTCTACCAATGTTGATGCTCCTAGACTTATAGCTCGCTTCCATAGACGTTACCCTCGTAGACCCAAACCCCAAGCCGAGGGTCGGCTTGCTTGAAGGGGGGGATCTGTCAGGAATCCACTCCATGATTTCTCTCTCACCTAAACTTACCTGCTCAGCTACACCACTCCCCTATTTAAGGCTTCTGTGCACATTAAACAGGTGCTTAGTTATTGTTGATTCCAGCTAGATACTACGCCATTCTTCCTGTGTTTTTCATTACTCAGGATCAAGCAAGCTTTGCTCCATTTACAGGATTACAGAGTATTTAATTCCTGTTTCAAACACCAAAAGCGCAAGTGAATTTGTGTGACAAACTTCTGCAGCACTGACCGCAGCTACAAGCAGCTGGTATCAAATACAGCAGTGAACCGCTACAAGGCATAACTGAATTCCCTCAATTCTCAGGGAACAACTCCAGCATTTCTACATATCTATACCCCGGATTTCTAACCACCATCTAGAGAAACAGAATCAGGACTTACTTTAAGGAAAAGACTCCGGTTGTTCACGGAACTCAGCCACGCCCACCAGGCTCCATGTTAGCTACTTCAGGATTATACACCCAGAGCTCTGAGGTAACTTGCTATTTAACATCCACTGTTTCCCTGCTTGTATGTTGCTGTTGTACTGTACCTATTCAGAGCAACTCCGGTAACGGACTCCAGTTACGCCCCTTAAGGGTGGGTCTAAAGTGAGACGCTGTCACTCAGAACACACAGACTGAACAGAGACGCAGGCAAAGCTGCAGCATCTAACCTCTCAGCTACAATTTGTGCAGTCTCTACCTGAATTCTTTTTTGCATGCTACGCCACTTACTCTAAACCTGTCTGCCATACAGTGAACTTTGCTGAACTTATTGCTTTGTAAATATTGTGAACTCAGAACTTACTTTATCCTTAAACACATAACACTGCTGACAACTTAAGTCACAGTAACTCCTGGGTTGTTAACTGGACACTCAAGTTAATACAACTATTATTTTGATTCAAAACAAAATTCACTACAAGTCATTCTGGGCATATAACTTACATTAGCACAGAGACTCAAGTGATACATTCCATCATTTAAGGAGATTGATCTACAGTTGTGATTCCCTAAACTCTAAGCAAGATATTTCTCACATATCTGACATTAAATACCCATCGGGGGTGTGTTTCATCTATTTTTTGTTTACGATTGGTAATGGTATTCGTTACTCCATGTAACTCCAAAGTAACAGTTGTCTCATAATAGAATCGTTCCATCACAAATGTCATTTGGGGATGAACAGCAGTGTAATAACTGTTGTTAAAGACTTAATCAGAAATTCATATTTGATCGCATTAAAGGGCTTGTCTGTGTGCACCAATCAGATCTTTTCTTGTTTTTTCTTATGTACAAAGTGTCTCATAACAGACGGTCATTCACTTTGTTGTGAACATATTATACAAGGATGTTAAAATTATATCCGTAGGCTTTTTACATTCAGAATGTCATAATCACTTATCTAAATCCATATATAAATTCACATATAAATGCAAGTTTTACAAACAAAAGTTTTGGAACTTCTACAACCTAATTCAATAAAAATAAATAAATGAAAAAGTGACTAACAGATGACTAAAACCTTTTTTAGAACCAAATTCCAAAAAGTATGAAAAACTAATTCATTTTTCTATTTGAGAAAGCATTCTAATTCAATTTCTAAATTCAAACCGTGTGGATTTAGTGTGTCCAAATTGTATATCCATTTGCTTTCTAACTGTAATAGTTGTTTGTGGTTATCACCACCTCTCACTTGTTTTGGCAATTTGGTGATCCCCATATAGTTAAAACACTTAAGGTTACCTCCATAGCAATGTTTAAAATGTTTTGGGACAGATAGGTCTTTATTTCTCTCTAGGTCCATATTCTATATGGATAGAATATGTTCTCGAATTCTCTCTCTTAGTGGTCTTTCAAATTTGCCAACATACTGTAGCCCACATTTGCACTGAACCACATATACAATGTTTTTATCTATACATCTGATGCAGTCACGACTTTTAAATTCTTTTTTATTCACATTTGAGATGATTGATTTACTTTTACTTGAGTGCCTACAGGCTTTACATATTAAGCAAGGTAAGAAACCTTTTATTTCCTTTCCCATCAGATCTTTATCATTCTTCCATTGTTTTTTTGGTATAGTAGGAACTAGTCTGGTCTTTAAGTTATATATAAATTGGAGTTTGTTGGTAATCAAAGGTCCTAAAATTGTATCCTGTTTAAGTACATGACAGTGTTTCCTCAAAATTCTTTCAGTCAATTTATGATGACTATTATAGTTAGTTACAAAAGGAATTCTAATTTCATTAGTTTGATTATTTCTTTGTTGTCTTTGTTTCTTCACTAACAAGGACTTTCTTTCAATATTTTCCACTTCTTGTCTAATATCTTCTACGATTTGGTCATTATACTCTCTTTCGGTAAATTTTGTTTTTAGAATTTGTGATCGAATTATAAAACCTTTGTTCTTACTACAATTTTTCTTTACCCTTAATAATTGTCCTTTTGGTATGTTATCCTTCCAAGCTTGATGGTGACAGCTAGTGGAAAGTATGAAATTATTGCTATCTACTGGCTTAAAGTATGTTTTTGTGTTAATTTTCCCTTCTTCAATGAAAATTTTTAAATCTAGGAAATGTAATCTATCCTTACTTATTTCTTTTGTGAATTTAATGTTGTGGTCATTTATATTCATATCCTCAAAGATCATCTCAAAGAATTCCTTTGTCCCTTTCCAGATGATTAGTACATCATCAATATATCTTTTGTAGAGGACTAGGCTCACACCCATCTTTTTGATTGCAAAAAAGAGTTGTTTCCATAATCCCATAAAGAGATTCACATAGCTGGGTGTGAACCTAGTCCCCATGGCAGTGCCACATATCTGTACATAAAAAAATGATCAAACAGAAAGTACTTGTGACTTAATATAAATTCAATACTTTCGAGGATGAAATTTCTTATTTTTGGTACTTTACTGCCTCTACCCCTTGTGAATGTTTAATAGTAGTGTATAATGATGTCACATCACAGCTAATAAGCCACATACATACACTATTATTAAACATTCACAAGGAAGTACTTTTTAATGAAAGATCCGCATATAAGAATTGAACAACGAAATTTCATCCTCGAAAGTATTGAATTCCTATTAAGTCACAATTACTTTCTGTTTGATCCTTATTTTTATGTACAGATATGTGGCACTGCCATGGGGACTAGGTTCACACCCAGCTATGCAAATCTCTTTATGGGTTTATGGGAACAACTGTTTTTTGCAACCAAAAAGCTGTGTGCGAGCCTAGTCCTCTACAAGAGAGATTTATAGATGATATACTAATCATCTGGAAAGGGACAAAGGAATCCTTTGAGATGATCTTTGAGGACATGGATATAAATGACCACAACATTAAATTCACAAAAGCAATAAGTAAGGATAGATTACATTTCCTAGATTTAAAAATTTTCATTGAAGAAGGGAAAATTAACACAAAAACATACTTTAAGCCAGTAGATAGCAATAATTTCACACATTCCACTAGCTGTCACCATCAAGCTTGGAAGGATAACATACCAAAAAGGACAATTATTAAGGGTAAAGAAAAATTTTAGTAATACGAAGATTTTATAATTCAATCACAAATTCTAATATCAAAATTTACAGAGAGGGTATAATGACCAACTCATAAAAGATATTAGACAAGAAGTGGGAAATATTGAAAGAAAGTCCTTGTTAGTGAAGAAACAAAGACAACAAAGAAATAATCAAACAAATTAAACTAGAATTCCTTTTGTAACTAAGTATAATAGTAATCATAAATTGACTCAAAGCTTTTTGAGGAAACACTGGCATGTGTTAAAACAGAGTACAATTGTAGGACCTTTGATTACTAACAAACCCCAATTTATATATAGAAAGGCCAATAACTTAAAGAACAGACTAGCTCCTACTATACAAAAAAAATGGAAGAATAATAAAGATCTGATGGGAAAGGAAATAAAAGGTTTATTTCCTTGCTTAATATGAAAAGCCTGTAGGCACTCAAGTAAAAGTAAATCAATCATCTCAAATGTGAATAAAAAAGAATTTAAAATTTGTGACTGTATCAGATGTAAGATAAAAACATTGTATATGTGGTTCAGTGCAAATGTACAGTATGTTGGCAAATCTGAAAGACCACTAAGAGAGAGAATTTGAGAACATATTCTATCCATAGAGAATATGGACCTAGAAGGAAATAAAGACCTACCTGCAATCAAATACGAATTTCTGATTAAGTCTTTAACAACAGTTATTACACTGCTGTTCATCCCCAAATGACTTATGATGAAACGATTCTATTATGAGACAACTTTACAGCAAACACTGTTACTTTGGAGTTACATGGAGTAACGAATACCATTACCAATTGTAAACAAAAAATAATAGATGAAACACCCCCCCGATGGGTATTTAAGGAGGCACAAGAAGTAGGTCCGCTATAGCTTGAAAAAGGCTCCTTGGAGCTGAAACGCATCATTGCACAAAAGGACTACTTTTCCTAGCAGAGCTGACGTCATCCCACATTAGTGGGCATGTTTAGACTAGCACGTCTGTTCCAGACTTATCTTCAAAGACGTATCGAAAAATTACCTATACAAACGCTTCCCAAGGAAGGAGCAAGGTATCACTTACAAAAGAATATTGCAAGATCAAACAATCGAGGGTAAAAAAAACCTAGGAGACCAACCAATGCTTGTTTGGAGTAGGAAAGTAACGCAGAATTGAACTAACCCTCCTCTTTCTTTTACACATAAAAATCGACAAAAGATTTATAAGACCATACACGCTGGAAAGTAATAAGTGTATCTCTTTGACAATTACATATGTATACAACTACCAGGCACAGCTGATGCTTATTTGATACACAAAGAAAAATATCTTTATTTTTTCACTTTGTTGAAAAAAGTTATATTTTGGTACCAATATATAGTTTTATACTTACTAAGAAATTCCTTTTAATATTTTGGGGAAATCAATGAATTTATGAATATTGATTAATTTTATATGTGTATAGATAGATATATTTTAAATCAGATTAGATTGTATTAGGAATGTGCAGGAACCTGTTTTTTTAATGTGCAGCTTGATCTAAATCCAGCGCAAGGTTTTTCATATACTTTTTGGCTAAATAGATTTAAATGAGAACCTGCACTGATCAAGCAAAAATTGTATAGCATGTTGCACAGTGAAAAATATAAAGTATGTGTCATGCACTCCAGCCTCTCACTAGCAGTGGACAAAGACATAGTTTTAATTAATAAATTACATTAAAGGTAAAAAAAATATTTAAAGAATGCACATTGCTCAGACTCTAAACAATAAAAAATGCATTCTCCAAAAGTATACATTAAAGGGACAGTATACTGTAAAATAGTTTTTCCCTTAATGTGTTTACAATTGCTTTTTTTACCAACTGCAGAGTAAAAAATGTATGAAAATAAGCTTTTTAAGGCTTATTTCTGTATATTAAAGCTCTGATTTTGTGTTTTGAAGCCACAACCTAATAAAATGGGTTGAGCTTGTAGGTATAATCCGATCTCATTACTGTATCACATTGTGCAAATATACCTGCTTCTTTATCTTATATCTGTCCTTAAAACAATCACCAGTACTTTGAGAGAACAATGGAAAATCAACATTTTATTACCTTATCTCTACTATATCCCACTGGGAGTGTAATTTCTTCTGTTGGCTGTGTTTACAAAGCTTATCTATAGCTGGTACGCGCGGCCACAAACTTTCAGAATAGGTGGGGATACCACATGCTAAATCAACAATTTCAAATGCCAATCTAAGGGTAAAGGAGCTACTTGTAAACAATTTAATACACTCCAGCAGGTAAAGTGGATCATTGGGAACAAATTAAAGGGGAGAAAATATTTGAGTAAACTGTCCCTTTAAATAAACCAAATTATGCCTAAAAAGTCTTTGAAAATGTGCAATCAAACAATTCCAGTAGAAGAGTAGCTATTAGCTCAGACACTTTCAGTCACCACAATCAAAACTGGGAGGGTTAAACTATAAAATCCTCAGACTGACGGGAAAGCCATTTTCTTTATCAGAAATACTTTAAATGTTGTTGCTTCAATATAGATATCACCAACAAGTTATCCAATGAAACAGAAGAGACACTCAACTCTGAATCAAAAAGTACAATTAATATAGCATAAGTCTCATCATCTGTAATACCAGTTGTTCTGCTTCAGGAACATGTTGTAAGGCATTGTATACACCAGTGTTTCTTAGCCGCCAGGTCAGGTTATCATTATAACTGAACCAGTGCACAGATGAAGTAATCAGCTGATCAGTAACATCATGACAACTAAACCTGCTCTCACCCATCATCTGATTATTTCACCTGTGCTCTTGTTCAGTTAAAATGAAAACCTGTCATGTTAGCTGTACTTGAGGACAGCGGTTGAGAAACAATTGTATACACTACTAGAGTTGAATGCAATACAGGGACTAACACAGTCGGAAAAATGTACCATCCCTGCAGGTGGACAGGTTCGCAAGTAGTGAACCTGTCCGTCTGTAATCGCCACTTGCGATGCTGCATGACAGAGCGAAAGAGGTTTCTTGTGCAATGCTGCCCTTAAAGGGACAGTCACGTCCAAAAAAAACTTACATGATTTAAATAGGGAATTCAATTTTAAACAACTTTCCTATTTACTTTTATCACCAATTTTGCATTGTTCTCTTGGTATTCTTAGTTGAAAGGTAATTCTAGGAGGTTCAGATGCTAATTTCTTAGACCTTGAAGACTGCCTCTAATCTGAATGCATTTTGACCACTAGAGGGCATTGGTTCATTTGTTTCATATAGATAACATTGAGCTCATGCAAGTGATTTTACCCTGGAGTGAGCACTGATTGGCTAAAAAGCAAGTATGTCAAAAGAACTGAAATAAAGGGGCAGTCTGCAGAGGCTTAGATACAAGATATTCACAAAGGTAAAAAGTGTATTTATATAACTGTGTTGGTTATGCAAAACTGGGGAATAGGTAATAAAGGGATTATCTTTCTTTTGAAACAACAAAAATTCTGGTGTTGACTGTCCCTTTAAATATGTGGCTGTAGGCTTGCTCATCTATACCCTAAGTATATGCTGGCTGCCACTTTTGAGGAGTTTGCTGAGTAGTTAGTACCTGGATAAGGATGACTGTCATTGCATTAGCTCTGTGAGACTTTGTTAATTTTATCTACATATTTCTAGGATTCTCATATTAAATGTACTTCCAGTTTGAATCAAAGTTGTGTTTCTCTTCTGTCTTTTCAGGAATTTATGTGATGCAAAATCTTGTCTGTGTTTATTGCCCCTTTAAAGGGGTTAAAAAAAAAAGTGCAAAAATGCTCTAATATGTCAAAACATTTTAATTTTTATAATTGCTTGCACATAACTATAAATTAGATTACAATTTCGCTTATATTACAAGTTGAAAATGAGCTTGAGCGCAATAGAAGTTAACGAGCATCGGGTTATTGTGACATCATAGTTCTAGTTAACAGTCTCGCAAAACAGAACATTGTCGGAAAACACATCAAAAATACATTACAAAATACAATTACACTCATAATAACACCTTCTAATAAAATATATTTTTAAAAAATATTGCACAAATCACTTTACCTCACAGTCCTATTTAATGCATTGACAGTATAGTACAGTATTTGTAAAAAAGTAAATGTTTTAAACCTGCTATTCTTGAACATAATAGTTTATATTCATGTTTTTGTATTTTAAAGGGACATTAAACACTAAATTCTGGATATAATCATGAATTCAAAGAAAAGATAAGTCTGAGAATAACATGTAGATGTATTTTTTAAAGTTTTATTAGCTGTTTAAATAGTGACAAAATATGTGTTTATAATAATACGCTGTAGTGTCTATAAAGCAATGGGAGCTGCCATGTTGTAACTTAGGTTACCTTCTCTGCTGTGGCCAATTAGGGACAGTTATAAATATTGTAGGTCACTAGAGTGTGCAGCCAATGGCTGTGTGGAATACAACAGTGTTCTGCACTTCCATTTCTAACGGGAAATGAAAAGCTCACAATTTCAGAATGGAATTAAAGGAAAAGGGGACAAAATAAATAATGAGTTTTTTTTAAATATACAATTTAACATTTTATATTACCAGCTCAAAGTGTTTAATGTCCCTTTAATATCCATTTAAATGGAAAACATTTTAGCAATTCAAATACACAATTAAAAAAATGTTTTGTATAATCTACCATCAAGTAATTGCAAAAGGCAATAAAAATAACTGAAAAATAATCAATATCAAAGTGCAGGTTTTTATCTCATTCATGCATTACAAGTGATTAAGCTGTATAGAAGTCTATATTGCCTACATAGTTAAATCATTAGTTGAATGGAACTGTGCATTAGATCAGTAATGTTTAAAAGAACATAAAACCCATTATTTTTGTTCATGATTCAGATAGATCATGTGATTTTAAACAACTTTCCAATTTACTTCTATTACTTAATTTGTTTTGTTCTTTTAATATCCTTTGTTGGAAATGATACCTAGGTAGACTCAGGAGCTTCTGATTGTTGGTAGCACATATATGCCTCATGTCATAGGCTTGTTGCTTTCAGCTATCTCGCATTAGTACATTGTTGCTTCTTCAATAAAGGATAACAAAATAATTAAGCAAATTAAATAATAGCAGTAAACTGGGAAGTTATTTAAAATTGTATGCTCTATCTGAATCATGAAATAAAAAAAAATGTGTTTAATGTCCCTTTAAGTAGAAAGAGAGTTCAAGTCGGCTTGAAAATGAAAACAATAAGTAAATCAAATGCAGGTTTATTATGTCTCAGTCACTGAAATCTCTTTGTGAGTTTATTTGATTCAGCATACTCTCTATTAAACTTTTTAAAAGCATTCGATTAAAACTTAGCTTTCTGCCCAGAACCGCTAATCATGAATTCATATTATTTAATCCAGACAGTCGGTCAAATGTATTTAATATTCTAACCATGTAGAGCTGAGTATTAATTAGTCCCATATCTACCAATATAATGCTAACATTCTTTTCACATTTGTAAGGGCAATGATTTCATGTCTGCCTTTTAACTGCTATCAGTTAACTTCACCATGTGGGTTACAGATCTCTAATATTAATCATACAATGTCAGTGAAACGTAGGTTTATTCTGCATATAAATTATCTTTTTTATTATTATTTCACTCAGCTTTTCACCAACACCTGTTTTTAAAGTGAACTGGCCTAAGAAGGTTATTTTGGTGCTTCCATGTCGTATCATATGTCTACTTATGTTAGGGCTATTATTTCTGTGAATCATAAAGGGTATATTCAATTCAAAATATTTAAATGCCTGTGACACACATTGCAAAAAAAAGTATGCATGAATAAAGATTGCTAAAAGTGTTTACACTAAAGAATTGCATGCTTGTGTGCAAATGAAAGGGCTAGTAACATCACAATTACATTTACATGGATTGTATAGATCATGGGGTTTTAAACAACTTTCCAATTTTCAATAATCAATTTTGCTTAGTTCTTTTAGTATACTTTCCTAAAGAGTAACGGTGAGCTCAGGAGCATGAACATGTCTTTAGTGATCTGGCTACAGTGTTTGCCACAAAGTTTATAGTGGTCCAGATTACAAGTGGCGCGCTAATGCTAGCAATGCTAAAATTTGCATGCAACTTGATATTACAAGTCCATGGTAAATCAAACTTATCAGAAAAGGTTTAGTGCTGCCACCATCTCTCTAGAGCACCTATTACTTTAAATGGATATTGCGGCCACTTGTAATCCCAGCTCTAATCCGGGAGCGCTAATTTTATTCCTTCCATGCAGTTAGAGCTCATGAGTGGTAATTATTTATCCGTACACAAGTAATCTAGGCCTTTGATGTTATACATAGTTGCAATAGAATGCTAAAGACATGTGCTCCTCTCAGCCTACCTATGTTTACTCTTCAACAAAGGATACCAAAAGAGCAAATAATGTGCATTCTCCTGAGCTCCTCTCAGCCTACCTATGTTTACTCTTCAACAAAGGATACCAAAAGAGCAAAGCAAATTTAATAATAAAAGTAAATTGGAAAAAAAAAAATTTTAAATTGCAATCAGCCAATAGGATTGAGCTTTAATCCTATTGGTTGATCCAATCAGCCAATAGGATTGAGCTTGCATTCTATTGGCTGTTCCAATCAGCCAATAGAATGCAAGCTCAATCCTATTGATTGATTGGATCAGCCAATAGGATTGAAGCTCAATTCTATTGGCTGATTGCATCAGCCAATAGGATGTTTTAGCCTTTAATTCCGATTGGCTGATAGAATTCTATCAGCCATTTGGAATTCAAGGGACGCCATCTTGGATGACGTTATTTAAAGGAACCTTCATTCTTCAAGATCCAGTGAAAGAAGAGGATGCTACGCGCCGGATGTCTTGAAGATAGAACCACTCCGCGTCGGAAGGATGAAGATAAAAGATGCCGTCTGGATGAAGACTTCTGCCCGCCTGGAGGACGACTTCTTTCCGCTTGGATGAAGATTTTTCCCGGCTTCGTTGAGGACTTCTGCCCGCTTGGATGAAGACTTCTCCCGGCTTGATGAGGATGGATGTCCGGTCTTCAAAAACTGTAAATTGATCTTCGAGGGTTAGTGTTAGGTTTTATTAAGGGTTTATTGGGTGGGTTTTATTTTTAGATTAGGATTTTGGGCACAGAAAAAGAGCTAAGTGCCCTTTAAAAGGCAATGCCCATACAAATGTCCTTTTCAGGGCAATGGGGTGCTTAGGTTTTTTAGGTAGGTTTTTTTGGGGGGGGTTGGTTGTATGGGTGGTGGGTTTTACTGTTGGGGGGTGGTTTGTATTTTTTTTTACAGGTAAAAGAGCTGGCAATGCCCCACAAAAGGCCCTTTTAAGGGCTATTGGCAGTTTAGTGTAGGCTAGGGTTTTTTTATTTTGGGGGGGCTTTTTTATTTTGATAGGGCTATTAGATTAGGTGTAATTAGTTTAAATATTTAATCATTTCTTTTTTATTTTGTGTAATTTTTTTTGTAATTTAGTTAATTGTATTTAATTAATGTCATTTATTTAATTTTAGTGTAATGTTAGGTGCTAGTGTAACCCAGGTTATTTTTTATTTTACAGGTAAATTTGTATTTATTTTAACTAGATAGTTAGTAAATAGTTAATAATTATTTACTAACTAGTCTACCTACTTAAAATAAAAAAATAAAAAATTACAATCTTAGTATTAACTACTATTCAACTTCTTAGATTCTTGCACCTGGGCCCTGTGGTTTCTAGTTATGCCTCTGGACATCTCTATTACAGTAGTGCCATTCTCATTTCCCACTTTTTTCTTTCCCTGGTCCCTTTTAAGAAATAAATACAAACTTACCTGTAAAATAAAAAAAAAGAACCTAAGATAGCTACAATGTAACTATTAGTTATATTATAGCTAGCTTAGTTTTTATTTTATAGGTAAGTATTTAGTCTTAAATAGGAATTATTTAGGTAATAATAGTAATTTGTATTTAGATTTATTTTAATTATATTAAAGTTAGGGGTGTTAGGGTTAGACATAGGGTTAGGTTTAGGGGTTAATATATTTATTTAGTGTTAGTGATGTGGGAGGCCAGAGGTTTAGGGGTTAATAACTTTAGTATAGTGGCAGTGGCGATGTTGGGGGTGTTAGGTGTAAACAACATACATTTTCTTTCCCTATAGGAATCAATGGGGCTGTGTTATGGAGCTCTACGCTCCATCATGTGTTAGTTTTTTTTTAGCTGGCTCTCCCCATTAATGTCTATGGGGAAATCATGCACAAGCACATCAAAACAGCTCAAAGCAGCGCTGGTATTTGTGTGTGGTATAGAGCTCAACGCTGCCATATTGCCCACAAACGCCATTTTTTTGCAAACCTGTAATAGCAGGGCTATTAAAAGTGAGCAGTGGAAATTATTACCGAGCTGCTCATAATGGAAAACTCATAATCTGGCCGTTTTTTTTTTTTTAGCTAACTCACAGCTAGATTGCGAGTTTTGCAGTATGAGTAAGAAAGCAGCGTTAAGGCTCTTTTTCACTACCGCTGGTATTACGAGTTTTGCAGGTTTAGGGGCACCGCACACTTTTTTGGCCGTAGCCCAAAGTAATTACCGCAGCTTTCAAAAAGTCCTTTTTCAATGGAACTTCCATAGTGCCGGTATTATGAGTCTGCCTGGGAGGCCAAAAAGTGAGCAGTACAGCCTATACCGTCAAGATCCATACCGTAAAGTCAGTACAAAGCTGTAGCATAAAACTCATAACTAAAGTGTTACAAAGTACACTAATCCCCATAAACTACCTATTAAACTACCTATTAACCCCTAAACCAAGGCCCCCCGCATCATTAACACTAAAATAAAATTATTAACCCCTAATCTGCCTCTCCCGACATCGCCGCCACTATAATAAACATATTAACCCCTAAATCGCCATACTCCTGCATCGCAAAAACACTAGTTAAATATTATTAACCCCTAATCTGCTGTTCCTAACATCGCCGCCACCGACCTAAATTTATTAACCCTTAATCTTAAATAAGTGTACTTAGTAGGGGGTTGGGCTTTGCACCCACAAGAGATTTTTCACCTTTTAACACATTAATTGACATCAATAGGTTTGTCCGCAAGCTAACTTCAAAGAGGTTATTTGCCTTGCAATCAGATAACATCAATAGTAATGTTAGGGAGAATGATAATATTCAGAAACCTTTAGTACAAGAGGTTTCCTTTCAGGATGCCTGTACATTAAGTACAATGATAGACTTACAGACCTCCCATGATGTACTGTCTGAAGAGACTGTACCTCAAGGACCCAAAAAATATGGTTCAGAATTTTACCCTATTCAGTTTAGGGGAGCTGCAGTCAATATGTTCCAGAAGTAGAAAGGGAGATCTTGGATCTATCATTGTCTAAAAAGAAAGTAAAAAACAACTTACAAAAGGCTGAGAAATTGGCGTTAGAGTCTCTTAAATGCAATCAAAATATAGTCATTAGAAACTCCGACAAAGGAGGGAATATTGTTATCTTAAATAAGAGTGACTATTTTGATGAAGCATTGTGCCAATTAAGTGATTCAACAAGGTATACACTTCTAAGTGGAAACCCCACATCAGTGTTCAAACGAGAATTATTATCGTTGCTAGATGATGGCATTTATTTAGGGTTTTTTAAGCCAGAGGACATTGAATTGTTGGTTCCTGAATTTCCTATAACACCACTTTTTCACTATTTGCCGAAAGTGCACAAGAATCCAATATGGCCGCCGGGAAGGCCTATTGTGTCCGGTATAGGGTCATTACTTGAACCCCTTTCCGAGTGGTTGGATTCGATACTTCAGCCAATAGTGAAAAAGTTATTCAGCTATCTGAGGGATTCATCTCATCTCTTGGAAGGTCTTAAGGGCATAAAGTGGAGTAAAGAGTATTGTTGGGTAGTGGTGGACATAGTGTCCCTTTATACGGCCATCCCATATACAATGGGGATTATGGTGGTAAGGTATTTCTTACATAAGTTTACTGCTTATGATGAGAATATCAAGGTATACATCTGCACTATCTTACAGTTTGTGCTCACCCATAATTTTATGATATTTGATGGTAAGTATTACCTTCAGTGTTGTGGCACAGCAATGGGGGCAAAATTCGCCCCCGGCTTTGCTAACTTATATGTAGGCTACTGGGAGATTAAATACATTTATAATAGTGAATATGTGATGCACAATGACAACATACACTACTACAAAAGGTTCATTGATGATCTGATTTTGATCATTGATGAGCCTTTTGATGATAACAAATTTCAGAATTTTATTGCCTTTCTTGACAATAATGAGATGAGTCTAAGGTTTGTGGGAGGATATAATCATAAATGTGTTGACTTCTTGGATATATCATTAGAGGGGATAGTGGATACAGGAGTGATAGTGTCCAAAACTTTCCGCAAATTAACAGCGGGCAACACTATCCTACATGCAAGTTCATGTCATCCCCCTCATTTGATAAAAGCCATTCCAAGGGGCCAATACATTAGACTGCGAAGAAATACAGATAATGATCAAATATATTCCCAACAGGCAGATGAACTCACAATGAGATTAATGGCCAGAGGTTATGACCCTAGTAAGCTAGAGAAAACGAAATTGGAAATTGGAAAAATAAAAAACAGATTCAAGGACAAAAAAAGACACTCCTTTGCAATTTGATAACAGTATAGTTTTTACAACAGAATACACCAATCAGTTTTCTGATATTCTGAGAAGATTAAAGAAGAATCTCCCAATATTTGGTGGTGATCAAATTCTGCAGAACTATATAACAAATTGTAAGTTTGTGTCTAAGAAACGCGAAACTTTGCTAAGCTAGCTCCCAGTATGGTCCCAAATGTGGTGACCAATAAAAGGAATAATTGGTTAAGGAAACAAGGGTGCTTTAAATGTGGAGCAAGGACATGTCTAACTTGTAATATGATGGAAATCACTACTAACTTTAGATCTACTTTAGATGATAATGAGTATAACATTTCTTTTTATGCTAACTGCAAGACTAAATTTGCAGTATATTTATTGGAATGCAATATTTGCAAAATCCAATATGTGGGGAAAACGACTCGAGAGATCAATGTGAGAGTGAGAGAGCATGTTAACGATGTTAAAAACTATTGTAAGGACTCCACGGTGGCTAGACATTTTAATCTAACACATTTCACTAATGAAGGAAATTTTAAGGTCAAAGTAATAGATATAGCAATCCCTTTAAGAGGTGGGAATAAGTACAAAATCCTAGATAGGAAAGAATTGTACTGGATCTATAAACTTAAAACCAGAATCCCTGATGGCCTCAACCTTGAATGGGATATTAGCTACTTTGTATAAATAGTCTAGTTATACATTTAGCAAAAATGATTTCCCAATTAGGGGAGGAGATTTGGTTAGATAGTGAAAATTCAACTTTTTTTTTTTTTTATAACCAGGTTTATAGGTTAATCCCTATTTGGGAATAGAATTTAATATCTGAAACTCCACTGGACAACAGACAAACGTATTATGTATTTAATAAATATTTCTACTCTTTAATTCAGTTTCTTAGCTGGGACATAGTTTGATAAACACATCATATCTTTTGGTTACAGTGTGTAAATTTGTGTTCCTCCTTTTTTTTTAAATAAAAACAAAAATACATAATACAGTCATATATAGGAGCAGTGTATTGGGTAATTAATATTGAGCCTTTGGTAATAATTAGATTTAGTGACTGTTTAGATTATTCATTGATAGTTTTCTTCTAATTTAATTAATTGTTCTTTCTATTACATTCTGCAAAATAATGGTTTATTGACAATGTAAACTGTATTTTATGGTAGTTTACATATACTTTTAATGTGTGTTGTTAATGTTACATTAAAGGGTTAAATATGCATGCACCATTACCCTGTATAAGAGGGTCTTGGTTAGGAACACATACTGTCTCTGATGAAACGCCACTAGGGGGCGTGAAACGCGTCAGTCGTTCATTCTGTGTCACCCTTTTGCCTCAAGTGTAAAGAAAAATAAAGCTTTTGAAAATGTTGATGCAAGTGCTGCCTAATTTTTATTTTTTGATTATCCATACAAGGTAATGTGATTCGTTGCACCCTAGGCATAGCACCCTGTCAACACGAGCACTCTTTGCCAGTACAGCCGAAGTTGTGGCAACGTCTATGACGTCATCTGTTTGAGCCACAGTCGACGCCGACCGGAGGGCTTGGAGCGGCTGCTTACACACTACCTGCATTAATTTATTAACCCCTAAACCTAACCCTAAATCTAACCCTAACACCCACTAACTTTAATGCAATTAAAATAAATCTAAATAAAACCTACTATTAATAACTAAATAATTCATATTTAAAACTAAATACTTACCTTTAAAATAAACCCTAAGCTAGCTACAATATAACTAATAGTTACATTGTAGCTATCTTAGGTTTTATTTTTATTTCACAGGCAAGTTTGTATTTATTTTAACTAGGTAGAATAGTTAGTAAATAGTTATCAACTATTTACTAACTACCTAGCTAAATAAATACAAATATTCCTGTAAAATAAAACCTAACCTGTCTTTCACTAACACCTAACCTTACTTGACTAGGGACAAGTTGGATTTAGTAGCTTTATCAGAATCATGGTACCATGATTCTTATGACTGGGGTAGTCAGACTCGGATACCTCAATTAGCACAAAATAATACCAGCAAGTGGTATTATATAGGGGGCACCAGAGAACTCAATTGTTACTTATAATATACATATACAAATAGTGTAAAAAACGTAATATATGCCGATATGTTACAACATTAAGAATAAAGACTCTCCAAATGAAAGTCCACAGCAAATTGAATCACTTAAAACGAAGATCTGGCAGGTCCTCCAAGGCTGCTCCACTTGGAAATGAGAAAGGCCACAGTCTCAAATTCTGAAACAAATTAAACAAAAGAAGAGGCACCACATAGCGTAATCCTGTATTGATTAAGATTAATTAGATATTCAAAAAGTGACCATTCACAGTTTTGTTGGCACCAAAGGATAATGGTGCAAAGAAAGCAGTCTGACACTCACAGTCCCCACCTGACTGAACTCTGGTAAATTCAGTCAGACTATTATGCAATGGATCCTCCAGGAAAGTGACTTTTATGTAATTTGGGAAGATTCCTTGGTATAATATGATATATCTTTCTCAAAAAGTACCTGAAGTTACTACACAGTCACTTTCCTGGCAGATCCATTACATAATAGTCTGGAACTAAATTTACTGTTGTTCAGTCAGTTGGGGACTGTGAGTGCCAGATGGCTTTCTTTGCACCATTACCCTTTGGTGCCACTTTTTCAATATCTTATTCATCTTAATCAATACTCAATAGGATCAATTGCCTAAATATGTAAAGCTTAGAGGAGAGAAGAGAAAGAGGTGATATGATAGTTACTTTTAAGTATATTAAGGGGTTCAGTAAAGCTGAGGATGTGAGTATTTTTCATAAAAAGAAAAATTCAAGAACAAGAGGTTTGTGTTACTGTGTGTACAATCATTGTGACAGCTAGGGATGTCAGGTGTCTAGTATTCAACCTGACAATCAAGTATTACTGTACAATTAAATATCCAATATTTTTAAAGTACGAGTTCCAGCTAAATTTAAATGGCCTCCTATGCCTTTATGCATTAGAAATATAGCTTAAAAAAGAGTAACTGTGCATTTTCTATTATATATGTTAAAAGCAGCCAAGGGGGTGTTAAAACATTGCTGTGTGTGTGTGTTCATGGCAGTCAAGGGGTGCAAATCACTATTGTGTATGTGTGTTACTGACAAACAAGAAGATAAAATTACTGTTCCGTTGAGAAAAATATACATGGTGGAATCAAGAGTGTGGCCTATAATTGTGCTTTATTGTGTGACCCTGAATACCACCTGTGCCAATTAACCTATATATTGCCCAGTATTTTTATGGGGCACAGCTGGATACTCTAGTGACATCCATTCACAGTGGTTGTAGCCTAGATACTGGTATGCTGCAATGCATACTGGTATCAGGCTCATTGGGCTATCCCTGTATGCCTCTGGAGCGAGGCAGTCCAGTAATGCCCAATAAAATGCACAATGGTCATGTGATCACTGTGATAGCCAGCCATAGTGATCACATGTCAAAAATGACAAGCCATTGTTTAACAATGGCTTTTATTGACTCCTTCCCATCTCTCTCTGTGAACATATATGTGATTAAAAGTGTGACATTTATTTTAATAAAGAATATTTACATTGTTTTTATACATTTTATTTTAATAAAGTTTGTTATTTTATAATTGTATTTTAATAAATTGTTTTTGTTTTGTTTTGTATCTGATTTATTTTCTGCACTTGGTGATAAAAGGGTTTAACATATATAAAGTGTCAAAATACATGTAGATAAATACCCTGGGGTATCTACATTTTACAAATATATACTTTTGTGTAGCAGTTTTGAATTGGGTGACTGCTATTAAGCTGAATTCATGCACAGCAAATTTTAGTGTTAAATCCATCCCTGTAGTGTTTGACCTATATTTGCTATAAATTACTTGGAAACCAAGACATATGGGGTACTCCTAAAATCAGGACACCATAATAAATCTATTTGGATGTATTTTTCCTTAGCTACATTAGTTTTGTAGAAACAGTTATAAAGAAAACTGCACACACAAAAAAATCCTATTTCCCCCCATTTGTCAGTATTAAAGGGACAGTCAAGTCCAATTTGTTTTCATGATTCAGATAGGGCATGTAATGTTAAACAACTTTCCAGTTTACTTTTATCACCAATTTTGCTTAAAGTAATTTTGCTTAAAGTAATTTAAAGGGACATTAACAATAATTATTTCATTTTAAAAAATAGATTTATTATGCTTTTAAATATGAAAATGATATACACTTAGTTCAAGGGACAGTCAAAAAAATCTTTCATGATTCAAATAGGGCATGTAATTTTAAACAACTTTCCAATTTACTTTTATCACCAATTTTGCTTTGTTCTCTTGGAATTCTTAGTTGAAAGATAAACCTAGGAGGTTCATATGCTAATTTCTTAGACCTTGAAAGCCACCTCTAATCTAAAAGCATTTTGATAGTTTTTCACCACTAGAGGGTGTTAGTTTATGTGTTTCATATAGATAACATTAAGCTCATGCACGTGAAGTTACCCTGGAGTGAGCACTGATTGGCTAAAATGCAAGTCTTTCAAAAGAACTGAAATATGGGAGTAGTTTGCAGAGGTTTAGATGCATGGTAATCACAGAGGTAAAAATTGTAATATTATAACTGTGTTAGTTATGCAAAACTGGGGAATGCATAATAAAGGGATTATCTATCTTTTTAAACAACAAAAATTCTGGTGTTCACTGTCCCTTTAAATTTCTTCTTATTGTTATTTTACATAGCCATATAGTGTATCACAATAAAGCCCTGTTTGTCTGTTAAAAATGGTGCATAATATGTATGGGTGCACTTAACAAGAAAGTAAATAATTATTAACAGAGCAAAAATACCAAAATTACCTACGTCATTTAAGCACAAAAACTGAGAAAAACTTCTGTCATTAAGAGGGTTAATACAAGGATCATATTACATCTTATTTTAATTTATGCATTAGCTTATTTAGAGATTGTTAGGTAATTACCTAGCTTGGTTGATAGTGTACCCTTGCACCACTACAAATAGATCTTCATAGTTAAACATACACTCCCATGATATTGGCATGAGTAGTGTTTTAACTATGTGTTTAACCTCAATTGTGGGGGTTTAACACATGGACTTGCAGGATTGGTAATGCTGAAATTCCATGCTCTACAAATAAGAGGAATTAATACTTGCACCATAATGACCTTGTATAAATGTATAAAATGTGTACAGCAGGGGGTCGATCCGATAAAAATCGTCGCCCGCAAAAGCCGGCGACGCCAATAATTGCACGGATTTGGTATCCTATATACGGCGTAAGCTAGAAGTTACGCGCGTAGATTTCTGGCGTCGCCCGTAGTTTTTTGGCCCATAGACTGACATACAAAACACGCGCAATTTGCTATCCTATATACGGCGTAAGGACTTACGCGCGCAGATTTTTCAAAATCTACGCCATTCTCAGCTCGCCACAAATTGAAGGCGCAGGTACCCTTGCACTGACTTAGAAACCAACGTAACTCTCAGAAGTTATGTTTTAATTTTCTTTTTTCAAACCTTTGGTTTACAATGGTTGTTTAAGTTTCATATCTATATCAATATTTGTATTAGGAACCGAAGTGCTACCAAGGTGCATTCTTTCAGTCTATATCTTCTATGATATAGACTATTCTCGCAATCGTTGTCATTTCATGCACAAGCACTCAAGCTCACCAGGCATATATGTATATACCCTATATTAAAAATACAGAAATTTGATAATCATATGCACGATATCCAGACATAGTCATAGAAAAGGATACGTTGTTTGCAAACAACTTAAATATATTCTCTGTATTTATTAAAAGAAGACACAGAGCGTTCCAACCTTACCAGTGTAGTGCTCTTGCTATTTCTTGTTAAAGTAACTCTCAGAAGGCCTAACAAATGCATGCCTAACAATATACATAGCAGCAGCTTGTTCACAAATAGTTAACCTCTTAAAAGCATTTATTATTCCTGCCCCTGCAAGTGTGTCAAACCAATCACAAACAGCACAACCTCTCACCTGCAGCCTTAAAACACCTGCAAATGCACACCCTCATTAGCCACCATGTTTCCCTTGCAGTATATAGCATTTAGAGTGAGACAGCGTCGTGGGGCACAAGGGGTGCTGGAACCCCTACAAGCCCCTGTTTTGGATGGTATCCCTGCTGCTGAGGTCCCTGGTCATGGTGCTGTAGCTGTCCCTGCTCCAGCTGCTGCTGCTGCCCTCCCTGCTCCTCCTGCTGTTGTCCCTGTTCCTGGTGCTCCCCATGCTGCTGTTGCTGCAGCTGCCCATAGGCCAGCAGGGCCTATAAGACGAAGGCATCAGCAGAGGGGAAGAGCACCAAGGGTACACAGGGTTAGGGTCACCCTGTTTGGGATGACAGAAGTGGAGGTCAGGGAAAAATATCGCTTGACATCTGCAAGCCTCATTAACCTATATGAGGTGTTGAAGGATGAAATTGACCCTCAAGCGTATAGGAACTGAGCTCTGACTGGTATGCAGAAGCTGTTGTGTGTTGTACACTTCCTGGCAACTGGCTCATACCAGTCAACAGAGGGGCTTGTGTCTGGCCTAGCGCAGTCTACCTTCTCCAGGATTCTAGGGGAGGTTCTGACTGCTCTAGATAACCAGACACAACGATACATTCATTTCCCCCATACCCCCCAGGAATGGAACCGTCTTAAACAAGGCTTCTATCGACTGGGGGGTATTCCTAATGTCATGGGGGCAATTGATTGCACACATGTGCGTATTGTGGCCCCACATGAGGAGCCAATCCTCTATATTAACAGGAAAGGGTTTCACTCATTGAATTGCCAGATGGTCTGCGATACCAATCTGAAATTCTTACATGTGTATGCAGGCTTCCCAGGGAGTGCACATGATTCCTACATCCTGAGCCAGACCTCCTTATTCAATATGTTTGAAAATGGAACACTTTCGGGAGGATGGCTGCTTGGTGAGTACCTTCATTCTGTCTGTATATTTCTAATAAAGGGACACTAAACACATATTGTCATCTCATGTGTCAGATAGAGAATACAATGTTAAACAGCATTACAATTCACTTCTCTTATATCATTTTATTCATTCTTTAAATATCTTTTTTTTTTAAATTTCTAATTCACATATATGAGCCAATCATATGAGGCTTCTATGTGCAGCCACCAATCAGCAGCTATTGAGCATATCTAATATGCTTGTCATCAAGAGTTATCTATAGAATGGAGAAAATGATCTAATCAAAGTTAATTATCAAGCTGCTAACAATTGCAGGTTCTTATTAAATGGACAGTCTAGTATAAATTGCTCTTCCATTATTCAGATAGGCCTTTTAATTTTAATTAACTATCCTGATTACTTCCATTAATGTTTTGATTAAATCTATCTTTTATATGTGATTCATGTTGTGTCCCTTTAAAGCACATGATGTACCTGTAGTAATCCAAACACATATGTTACATGACAGGTGACGCAGGGTACGGCTGCAGACCATGGCTATTAACCCCCTTGGTGCACCCCATTACAGAGCCACAACTCAGGTACCAGGAGGCACACATAAGAACAAGGAATGTCATTGAAAGGAGCTTTGGCCTATTAAAAACCAGGTTCAGGTGTCTGGATGTTACAGGCGGAGCACTACAGTATAACCCCAACAAAGTGTGTTCCATTGTCAATGCTTGCTGTATTCTACACAACATTGCTGTGGACACACGTTTGTTGGGGGACATTGACCCAGAGCAGCAGCAGCAGCTGGTTCCTGTACTTGAGGATGTGGACAGGGGGACACTGAGGGGGAATGAAGTGAGGGATTATGTCATCCGGGAATACTTCACCTGTAAGTTACTTATTCATAATTACAGTAAACCGTAACATTCACATGTATTATGATGTTTGACAGTACCTCACCAACCATTGCATGTGTATATATCATGTCTTGCAGAATGTAAAAGTTTGGATTTCCACTGCATGTAAGTGAAACTACTACATCCCAACCCCCTTCCCTTAAAGGGACACTATACCCAAACATATTGTTTCATGATTAAGGATAGAGAAGATAATTTTTAAAAACCTTATAATTGAAATCAATTACCTATTTTCATTATTTATTTAGATATACTTTAATGAAGACATAGAAATGCACACAGTGAAGAAATCGCAGGAGGCATCTATATACAGCTACTAATCATCAGCTACCAAGCATATCTTGATATTGTTTTCAGCAAAGAATATCAATAGAATGAAGCTACAGAAATAATAGAATGAAATTATAGTTTATTTTTGAAATTATCTTCTCCTTCAAAATCATGAAGTAAAAATATTTGCTTTAATGTCCCTTTAACAACCCTAATTACTGTATATTTATAATTTGTTTAATTCATGTTTAGTTCACTATCATTAAGAATGAGGATAATGGATATTTATACCTTATGTTCACACCTTCTTTAAATATATTATTAGTTATATATACCAACGTGTCAATTTATATTGGATGTGAGAAACCTTGATGTACATCTTAGAAGTTAATATTACTATATGTACCGTTGAGACACAACCTTGTGATGTTGTTTATTGAGCATGAATATGTCATAAACATTATAATAATACCTTTTTGGTCCATTTCAACACAGGTATTATTATATGTTTTACCAATATTACTGTACTAAAACACAACTCACATGGATGTGGATGACAATTAGATAGTAAATAACAGAGGACAAGATTTTCAATGAAATTGAATAATATTTTTTTTTTTTTTAGGCCTCTTAGATGAGGGGCCTGGTGTGGGTCTTCTGCCTCTCCTGGGTTGTGTGGATCCAGTAGGAGTGCTGGTCACAGAGGAGATACTTGATGCCATGTCCTGCTGTTGGGTGAAATGCTCCACCAAAGCCCCCAACAGTTGATTCTGTTCCCTCCATCTTTGGTCACTTTGGATTTGCATGTCCGATATTACACGTAGCATTTGGTTCTGATTTTGGACCATAGCTGATAGCGATGCTGCCATGTCCCTTTGCAGCTCATTCGACCTCTGTTGCAAACGGTGTTGGGTTCTATGGAACCTGTGTTGTTCCCTCTGCATTTTCTGACACGTTTCCGTTAGAGTCTCACAGGTCAAAGTTTGCCTCCTCTGTAGTGAGATATATTCATCACCCATGGCAGAACTCAATTGATCCATGGGCTCTTCATCAGCAGGGACAATAGGCACTCTTTCAATGACGTGTTCCTCAGCTGGAGGTGCCGGAACAACAACCTCAGTTGGAGGTGCCGGAACAATAACTTCAGTTGGAGGTGCCAGAACAACAACCTCAGTTGGAGGTGCCGGAACAATAACTTCAGTTGGAGGTGCCAGAACAACAACCTCAGTTGGAGGTGCCGGAACAATAACCTCAGTTGGAGGTGCCGGAACAATAACCTCAGTTGGAGGTGCCGGAACAATAACCTCAGTTGGAGGTGCCGGAACAAAAACAGCAGCTGGACGTGCAGGAAGAGATATCTCAGCTGGAGGTGCAGCCACAGGGATATGAGCTGGAGGTGCAGGGCGATGGATTACAGTTGGTGGAGCCCTTCCAACTGAAGATGATGGTCCAGATGTCGGGATGGACCGATAGTCCCAATGGCCGCTGGTGTGCATCCACTCAGCCTGCTGGTATACTCCTGTAGTGCCCTGATATTCTTGGGGGGGGGGGTAAATACATCTACCCTTTGGGGCTGGTGGGGCTCCCCCTCCAAGCCATAGGAATATTCCTCCTGCCAGGGGTCCTGCCAGGTATCCTCCTCTAATGCAGGTGGCATGATATGTGGATTTTCGATTGACGCAGTCCAAGACATCTCATGCCTGGCATACTCCTGCTGTCTTATCTGTACCGGTGGTTGTGGTGGACATATATTTAGAACCGGTGTTGGGGGATTCATGGGCGTAGGCACCCTGGTGACTGGAGGTTCTGTGAAGGAGTCAAATGATGAGAGTGATTAGTACAGTCACATATCTATCCATGTGGGCATACAATTTACATGCTAGGGCCTATCCACATTCTCATGTCAAACTCTATAACATGCTTGTGCACATTGAGATTTGTGATATGAGGGTTTGTAATATGCTAATTATACATGTATGTGTTTCATACAATAGTTCTGTGTACATGTCAGTGATGGAGAAAATGTGTTCTTTAAGTGACACTATGGTTGTGATGACTATGGTGTCCATTTACTGAAAGGTCTACATGTGGCTTGTGGCCTGTGTTACTCTGAGACATGTTAGTATTTCACTATTCGACCTCATATCATGATTTTCAATGTGTTAAGTAGCATTAAATGGACATGCTAAACATATTTATTATTTCATGATTCAGCTAGACAAGCATGGAATTCTAAAAAAATTGTAATTTACTTCCAGTAGCTAATATGCTTCATTATCTTGATATTCTTAGCTGATATGCATTTCTTGATAGGCTCAGAAGCTGCTGATTGGTGGCTGTACATCAATGCCTCGTGTGATTGCCTCACCCATGTGCATTGATATTTAATAAACTAAGATTTTCAAAATAATAATTAAATATAGATAATGGAAGTAAATTTGGATGTTGTTTAAAACTATATTCTCTATCTGAATAATGAAAAAAATTATTTGTGTTTCATGTCCCTTTAATGTTAAATATCATTGTATATTTAGTTGTTAGTAATCGAAATACCATGATCCTCATTGTGTACATGAATGTGTGACAATATAGGATGTTATAACTCAAATACATATTATACTAGTGTGTGGGATGTTACTCACCAGCATGCTGTGCTGATGTTTCAGTCCCTGAGTCACGAGCCCCTGGAAGTCCACGGACTGCTGTGAGGCTCAGGGACCTACGAATGAGCTCCTGCCACTCATTGTATTCGGCCTCATAGTGAGGCCCACCTCCTGTTGCCCTCTGGGAGATTGCTTCCTGGCCCATCCTCTCCTTGACTCTCCTCTTGCAATCATTCCATCTCTTCTTAAGGCCGTCAACATTCCTCCTCTGTTGGGACACTCCATTGACGGCCTCCACCACCTTCTGCCAAGCATCTTTACGCCTCCGGGCAACTCCTTTGCCCTTCTCTTGTCCAAAGAGGGCATTATGGTTCTCCAGGACAGCCTGGACGAGAGCGAGGTTTTCGGCAAAACTGAAATTGGGACACCTCATACGCTCCTCGTCCTGGGCTGCCTGGCTCCCTCCCTGGGATGTCCCTGGTGTGGGTTCCTCCCTATCCTCTCCCTCCTCCCCCCTTCTATCCCCATGTGCACCCTCTATCCCTCTTCTCAGTGTGCCTGGCCTTTGGGCAACCCCACTCCCATCCTCCCTTCTGGCTCTCCCTCTCCCCACTCCGCTCACTCCCTGACGGGGACCCTGCTGCTCCTCCTGTACATAATCCTCTCCCTGCGACTCCCCTTCCCTCCTCCCCCCAGCCCTATCTCTCCCTGACATCCTCACACTACACACACTCACACACTCACTCCCACTTCAATCACACACAATCACAACCAGACACTCAGCCTTTCAAACTGTAAAAGATAAATAAAGAGTGTTGGGTGTTATAAAAAAAAAGTGTTGTGTATTTTGTATATGTGTGTATGCAAAATGTGTGCAATATGAAAAAAAGTGTAAGTAAATGTACTGGCTTAACAATCCAACCAACAATCCGACCTAACTAACTTGATGATGCTCCTTTCTCACTACTCTTACCACTAATCTCTATACTCGCCGTAGTGTGCTGTAGCTCCAAGAACCAACCAAACACACTAAAGAAATTGCGGCTGCGCAGGTGTTTAAGTATGATTTTTGAATCTCGTCATTACGTGGCGCATCTCTTAGAACTGGCGTTATTTTTTACGAGTCGTAGGCTAATTTGCATAAAACTACACTTTATTGAGACTTTACGTGAACAAAAAACAGGCGCAAGTACTTGCGATGACTAAAAGGTGTATTTGCGCACATTTTGCCTGCTCGTCGGTTTTTCTCACTTACGCCAGTTTAGCATCTGACGGCGGTGAATATTGGATAGCTCGAGTTGCGAGCTGAAACTGCGGGCGACGCGGGTTACCTCGCTTGCGCCGAAAACTACGACCTATATCGGATCGCGCCCCAGGTATCTGTGTCCATTTGAAATGCATCTCTTATAACAATAATTTGTTATTGGTGTTTGGAAAAAATTATTTATTACCTAAGTCACTGTAAGTTAAAAAAAAAAGTTTGGCTGGCAATGTCATTCTTCATAAAATTAAACCAGCATAATAATTTTTTTTTTTACTGCAATTGGCAGTTACATTATTTTACAATACTGTATAAACTTGGTGCAAACCCAATTTAACAAAAATACAACCAATCCAGGAATATTTTTCAAGCTTAGTTGATTTCAAACAGTTTGAAACGCAGTTTAAATTTCTAAAAGAGTTGACTTTCTCTGAACGAACTGTTCAGAGAAAGTCAACTCTTTTTAAAATTCAAACTTTGTTTACCTACCAGTCTAATCTGACAAACTTCAGCAAATGTTTCTACCAATAAGTTTGCTGGACTTTTAAATATCCCCATGCTGAAATAAAGGATTTTGTTTAAAAATTAAATGCTCTAAGGAATTAGTGCATTTTATTTCGAATAGCCCTTTAAAGGGACAGTCTACACCAGCATTTTTAATGTTCTAAAAGATAGATAATACCTTTGTTACCCATTCCCCAGTTTTGCATAACCAACGCAGTTATATTAATATACTTTTAACCTCTGTGATTATCTTGTATCTAAGCCTCTGCAAACTACCCCTTTATTTCAGTTCTTTTGACAGACTTGCAGTTTAGCCAATCAGTGCCTGCTCCCAGATAACTTCACGTGCACGAGCACAGTGTTATCTATATGAAACACATGAACTAACACCCTCTAGTGGTGAAAAACTGTTAAAATGCATTCTGAAAAGAGGTGGCCCTCAAGGTCTAAGAAATTAGCATATTAACCTCCTAGGTTAAGCTTTCAACTAAGAATACCAAGAGAACAAAGCAAAATTGGTGATAAAAGTAAATTGGAAAATTGTTTAAAATTACATGCCCTATCTGAATCATGAAAGTTTATTTTGGCCTAGACTGTCCCTTTAATACAGAAGAAAAGACAATATTGTTATGGCCTAGATTCACTAAGGGGAGCAATATAGCCAGGAAGGTAATTATGTTTATTTATTTAACTTTTTTATTTGCAAATTTCCTTAAGCAAGAGAACTCTCCAATCAAAGAGAATCTGCAGTACAGTAAAGGTGTCTACAACTTTTCTCTCAGTGGTTAAACAGCTCAATACTTCGGCAAATCAATATGATGATATCACATTCTCAATTGATTTAATTTGCAACCATAAATCTACAGAAATTACACATTTCTATAACATAAAAATTGAGACTATTTTTAAATTGCATTTTTTAACATTTAAAAATTAGAATCAGCAGATAGTTAAACATCAAAATTAATGTTACAACTTACAGCACATGCATGGGAGTCAAAAGCACATGCACACTACTTACGCCCCCAAAGGGATAACATTGCTTTTCAATCACTGCCAGCACAAGTGTGGGAATGTGACTACATTTGAATGTTAAAAACGTATTACTTAAAGGGACAGTCAACACCAGAATTTTTGTTGTTTTAAAAGATAGATAATCCCTTAATTACCAATTCCCCAGTTTTGCATAACCATCACAGTTATAATTATACATGTTTTACCTCTGTAATTACCTTGCATCTAAGCCTCAGCAGACTGCCCCCTTATTTCAGTTCTTTTGACAGGCTTGTATTTTAGCCAATCAGAGCTAACTCCATGGTAAATTCACGTGCATGAGCTCAATGTTATCTATATGAAACACATGAACTAATGCCCTCTAGTGGTGAAAAACTATAAAAATGCATATTTAGATCAGAGGCGGCCTTCAAGGTCTAAGAAATTAGTATATGAACCTCCTAGGTTTAGCTTTCAACTAAAAATACCAAGAGAACAAAGCAAAATTGGTGATAAAAGTAAATTGGAAAGTTGTTTAAAATTACATGCCCTATTTGAATCATGAAAGATTTTTTTGACTGTCCCTTGAACTAAGTGTATATCATTTTCATATTTAAAAGCATAATAAATCTATTTTTTAAAATGAAATAATTATTGTTAATGTCCCTTTAAATTACTTATATTAAGGTAATAAATATATTACAATTACTTTAACAAGTACATTATACTGATGCCGATTCAATGAAACCTATATGTTGCGTATATTATTTAACACTGATACCATATACCAAAAGATTAAACTACCTGATAACAAAAGTAATTTAATATTTAACCTTAAAGACAAGATTATACATTAAAATTATCGGACAAAGTACACAGTATGCAATATAAGTCTAAAAAAATATGAATAGTGAGAAAGTAACTTTGACCAGCTAATATTTAACCTTCTAGGAAAAAGAAACATTTTTATCAAAGATTCCCATAGTATATACAGTAGTTTATTTATCAAATAACTTTCCAAGGAGAGGTGGCAAGGACAAATAGATGAGTTAATTTAATTAAGCTTATACATCAGAAGAATCTATGCTATGGATTCTATATGTATTCTGGTTCTTATATGCCACCAAAGGTATTATCCTATTGCGTTATTTAGTAAAAGCCAACTGTCAACTCAAGTTTTCTGACACAAGCTGGATGAAAACAGTTAGCTTCCGTTGCTCAAGCTAAGTTGCCAAAACTCTGGTTGAAGTCAACCTATAAAAAAAAAGTTGTTACTAAAATCAACATCCATAAACAGTAAGGTTTGACCAACAAAGTTTGAACTTCTGCAAGCTCTCATATTATTGACTGCAATTGTAATCAACTTTTAATTGTTGTAAAAGACAGCTAAAGTTACTTATAAATAAATCTGCAGGTTTAGTTTATGACCATAGCCACTGTGGGCCAAAGCATTAATTTTTCACATATTTTTTCTTTAAATATTTTGAAGACATTGCAGACCTAGAGAAAATTCAGAGAGGGGCTACAAAGCTAATAAAGGGAATGGAGAATTTAAGCTATGAGGAGAGGTTAGCCAAACTGGGTCTGTTTTATCTAGAAAAACAGGCACTTGAGACGTGACATGATTACTTTATATAAATATATTCAAGATTCAAGATATTCATATACAGAGATGGCAGAAGCCCTGTTTATTCCAAGAAAATAGTTTGTGACAAGAGGTTACAATTTAAGGCTGGAGGAAAGGAGATTTAATCTCCTACAACAGAAATGTTTTTTTTACTGTAAGAGCAATACAATTGTGGAACTCATTACCAAAGGAGGTAGTGAATGACAATACCTCAGATACATTTAAAAATGGTTTGGATACATTTATGGCTAGAAACAGAATTCATGGATAGGATTGCTTGTGTTAAAGGGACACTGAACCCAAATTTTTTTCTTTTGTGATTCAGATAGAGCATGCAATTTTAAGCAACTTTCTAATTTACTCCTATTATCAATTTTTCTTCATTCTCTTGCTATCATTATTTGAAAAAGAAGGCATCTATGCTTTTTTTGGTTCAGACTCTGGAGAGCACTTTTTTATTGGTGGATCAATCTATCCACCAATCAGCAAGAACAACCCAGGTTGTTCACCAAAAATGGGCCGGCATCTAAACTTACATTCTTGCATTTCAAATAAAAATACCAAGAGAATGAAGAAAATTTGATAATAGGAGTAAATTAAACTTTTCTTAAAGTGTCATGCTCTATCGGAATCATGAAAGAAAACATTTGGGTTCAGTGTCCCTTTAAATCTTTTAATGGGATTAATTTAAGCTCAACTGGAGCTTTTTTGTAAGTATATTAGATTTGTATAGGTTGAACTTGATGCACTTCGGGGCTGGCCTGATTAGGAATCCCAGCTAAAATAAAGGGAAAACTAACTTTTGACATTTCCCTGTCCATGGCTAATCTACAAAGAATATTTTAAATGGGCAAATCGAGTGAGGGCAAGACTGCAGTTTCCAACACAAAAAAGAGGAATGTGTTACTGTTGTTCCTGAAAATGAAGACATCAATAGGTAAGTTATATTGGTTACTATCAGTCCCAGATATATTATTTGGTCTGTGCCTTAGCCTTCACTTAGAAGGATGTAGGCAGTAGCACCAGGACCTTGAGGTGATGTAAGGTTAGTACTGTGTCTGGAAAAGATGTTGACCTTAGCACAAGGTATAGTACTGTTCTAAATTCAGGGTGAGCTAAAGGTGATGTGGGGCTTAACTGTAGTAGCGCTAAACATAGCGCAGGCTGTGAGGCCTGTACAGAATATACTGATTTTTGTAACTAAGATGTCAAATGTGACCATGTGACAGATACTATGTTTTAAGCTACAGCGTCTGGCCACATTTAGGGTCCGATAATCAAAACTTTGCTGGGTTAACGTGAAAAAACAAATTCACACTCACAGGCTGCCCTCATGGATTTATGTAAAAAAAAAGGCTGTCCTTGGGGTTTGAGAGATGTCTCCTATAGAAAGTAATGGAGTTACTATGCTGGGGAGGGTGAAATTAGCAGGAGGTGCACTATATCACATCACTTCAGCTAATACAATTTAGATTTCCAAGATTTCAGTGTAAAATACCTAAAAATACCTCTATTTTTGTATGTGTGCGCTTTTTTATTAGTGTAATAAGTGTTATGTGTATTTTCACATGATTTTAAGAAAAAAACAGCGAGAACTGCAGGGGTAAAATGTTTTAAGAATACGCCAGACCTGGAGGAGAAATGTCAGCTATGCCCATGGAATGCCCCAGTTTAGCCCATTAGCAGAGGCGGGGAAACTCATTTTAAAATAAGGAAAGCAATACACTTTGTAATTTGTATTACAAATATGAATTTCACCACATTTTATTTAGACGTGCAGTGTAGTTTTTTATGACTTCCACGGTACAGCTTAAAACATTACCCGCATAATTCAATAACATTTTTTTTACCATTTTCTGTAAAATATGATTTTTGCAGAACATGTTTGTTAGAATTTAAATATAATTAAACAATACATTTTTACTGTATATTTTATTTACATTTCTTATTTATTATGTTTATACAATATTTAAATTGTGATTTTTGCCACATCAGCAATCTATTTCTTGTAAGTTTCACCAAATTTTCACACAATTTCTGCCACAAGGTGCCTGGAATAGAATAACTGAAAATTATGGCATTCTTTTCCTGGTCAGAGATTCTGTTACACATTTCTGTGGTTTGCTGCTTTTACATGGTTCACTTTACCTTACATATATGTATATACTGTACCTTTACCACAAATATATTTCTTGTAGCATTTGAGTGGCACAAAACGTTTGACATAAAGACCATATTCAAAGGTAGCAGTAAGTGTGGTCAACATACAGACAAGTTTAAAAATATAATGTTTCCCAGTTTCCAACCCAATGGTGCTTTTAAAGGAACATATCTCATGTTTCAAATACATTTAGAAAAATGTAATACATATAATATACACACATAAACGCTATGCAGCTATGGACCAAGTGCTCACATATTTACATCCCATGCATTAGTGACATTACATTTGTCATGTGATGTCCCAAGCACTAAGCACACAAGCAGAAGACAAACACACATGTACGTGGCCTATTGCCTTATTCATATATATGTAGCGTGACCTGAATTTGACCAGTTCTCCATATATTTTTTAAATGTAATCTAGTAATCTACTACAATGTAAAGGAGGAAGAAGGGAGATTTTGAAAAAATAAATGTTAGAGGTAGGTACTAAAAACCGAGTTCCCCCACCAGTAACAATAAGAAGAGAGCGTGCCCCTCTGCATGTTTAGGCACAATCACATTCTCAGTTCAATAAAGTTTGCTCCAAAATCTCACAAAAAATCACAGTGAAATCCTAAAAGATTATCATGAAATCCCACAAGATCACAGTGTGATGCTGATGGGCTGTTGTTTTTTCTTGACCATGCACACAAAAGTAGGAATTCGAGCTGAATGGTAAATGCTCACATTTACTATGTTAAATAGATCTTTAAAAAAATGCACCTATAAATTACATTAAATACATAAATAATATATATACATAAAAAATGTATTTCTTGCAGTTGTGTGACGAATAAAGGAGATTTTGTACTATGCAATGTTTCTTCAACTGATAATTGTATGCAAGCACAAGTATAGTATATTGTAACAATACTTCAAATAACAATAAACAGTTTTTGTGTCCATTTAAATAAAATGAATTTATTTTTATTTCATGGACTGCTTTAAATTGGGGGTTAAAATGTCTCATTAAGTTGTCTGTTTTATTAAAATAAAATAAAAAAAATGTAAATATTAGTAACACATACTTAAGTTAAAAGCCTTTTTAACTAAATTTAAATATGCTTTATTCACAATTTAAATAGAGCAACCTGAGCTATTCACAAAACACTAAGCTGAAAGACAAATGATATGGAATAAACTGTTGAAAAAGACTCCTTTATCAAGTTAGACTTTCAGAGCTCAAGTATTCTGTGACTCCTTGACCTATGACATGAACTGCAAATTGAACTGTCTAGCAAAGAGACTTAAAAACCCCAAACACTGAAATGGTTATAGCCTATTTTTAAACAATCATTAAATTCTCTAAGGAGCCTTTTGCTCATAAATTCTCTGTATGTGAGAGTGTTTGCCAAATAACTCTTAGACAAAGTTTGACTTTGAAATATTTTTTTTTTTGCATGTTGTAAAACTGCTCCCTTTGTGACTCCTGAAATATCCTGTTATGAACAACAAAAAGTTACATTTTATTTAAATAGTTTCTTTCATTTTCGTTGATACATGAAGGGTGTAAATTTTTATAGTGTTTTAAAAACATACATTAAAGGGATATAGAACCCAACATTTTTCTTTCATAATTCAGATAGAGCATGCAATTTGAAACAACTTACTAATTTGCTTCTTTTATCAGTTTTTCTTTGTTCTCTTGGTATCTTTTCTTGCAAAACAGGGATGTATGCTTAGAAGCTGGCCCATTTCTGGAGCACTATATAGCAGCAGTTTTGCAAGAATACTATCTATTTGCTCAAGTACTAAATGGCAGTACTCTTTCCTATAATGTAGTGCTCCAGATGCCTACCTAGGTATTTCTTCAACAAAGAATATCATAGGAATGAAGCAAGTTTTATAATACTGTACAAGTAAATTGGAAACTTTTTTTTTAAAATGGTATGCTCTGTCTGAATCACAAAAGAACATTTTTGGGTTTCATATATCTTTAAAACTAGTTTAAAAGGGCATTCTGCCCAATCTTACATCTACCTTATGTATCTTCAAAATCTAATATATAATATTACTTTAAAAGGCTGCAACTTTCATAAGCATTTAACAGACACTGTAATGGTTGGTAATCACTGTTTAACTGTTAGTAATCACTGGAAAGATCCCAGCCAGTAGTGATGGGGTGGATACAGTCTTAGAGTGATGTAATAAGAATTGACATCATTCCCAAAGACAAAACTGACAGCTATATTCCACTGAGCATAGAAATGTCTGATATGTCTAGGAGCTCTTTATAGTTGTAGCTGTGCTCAGCTCTGTGCATGGTCTGTATCATATTATCTGGCTGTGATGTAGGAAGTGTGATGGTAGTCATTGCCAGTAATAACTGAATAAAATAAATTATATAGATGCAATGCTACTTAATTAATCATTGATGATTCTACTAAACTGTAGAGGATTTGTTAGTGTAAAAAAGAATGTTCAGTGTGGTTAAAATGATTCAGCCAGAAGAGCTACATACATTTGTTCGCACAGTGGTGGGCAAAAATAAAAGAAAATTGATTTGAAATATGCCAGCTAACATTTATTTTTTTCCAATTCTTCTATAAATATAACAAATACACATACAAGTATGTTCCAGGGACAGTAAAGTCAAAATTAATCATTCATAATTCCAATGGTACATGTAATTTTAAAAAGAAAAAAAATTATATTATCAAATTTGCTTTGTTCCCTTGGATATCCTTTTTCAAAGAGTACAATTACCTCATGAGCTCAAAATCATAGAAATGTCCTGAGCATTTTATGGCAGCCATTTTGTAATGCACATTCTGCAGCACTGTGTGTGTAGAAGACAAGACAGGGAATGCAAACAGGGAGGTAAGTGTTACAGGGCCCTGCTCCCTACATTTAGTCTGTTTCATGTATCTGGAATTCTTATTTACCTTAATTAGAATCTTTTTTGTACCCCACTCAAACACCCAGTGCTATGGAATTTGGCAGTTCATCACAAAAAAATAATAATAACCTCAATAATAACGTATAACACATCATATGACAAGATAAAATATGGCAAGCTAATAACAAATTTGAAGGGACATTGTAGTGGAAACATTAGATGCTCCAATTGTTTTAGAACTAGATACCCTGGAACTCTATTATTATTATTATTAGTTATTTGTAGAGCGCCAACAGATTCTGCAGCACTAAAAACATACGTCTAATATGCAAGGTAACAATTATGGGAGAGAAAGGGATAGAGGGCCCTGCCAAGAGTTTCACTCATGAAGGTGATCTACAAAGCAGCTAGGCTCATATTATTACATGCTAAGGGGGTTACGGGGATAACTAAAGGCAGAGAGGAACTAAGATAAGAATATTATATGCATCCCTGAACAGTAGAGTCTTTAAGGAGCGCTTGAAAGTTTGAGAACTAGGGGAGAGTCTTGTGGAGCGAGGTACAAAATAAGGGCCAGTCTGGAGAAGTCTTGTAAACGGGACTGTAAGGAAGCGACAAGAGAGGAGGAGAGAAGGGGGTCATGAACAGAGTGAAAGTGATGGGAGGGAGATTACCTAAAGACAAGTTCGGAGATATAGGGTGGAGTAGTGTTATTGAGAGCTTTGAAAGTTAGAGTCAGAATTTTTTGTTTTATTCTGGAGGTTAGAGAAAGCCAGTGAAGGGACTGGCAGAGAGATGCAGCAGACGAGGAGCAGCATATAAGGAAGATCAGCCTGGCAGAGGCATTTAGTATGGATTGTAAGGGAGATAGATGGTAGCTAGGGAGGACATAGAGGATGGAGTTGATATAGTCAAGGTGGGAAATGATGAGAGAGTGAATTAAATTCTTAATGTCTTGTGTGAGGATGTGGTGGATTTTGGAGATGTTTATAAGGTAGATGGGGAAGGAATTAGCCTGGCTGGGGTTAGTGAAAGAGAGATCAAGTGTAACCCCAAGACGTCGGGCTTGCAGGGATGGGGTAGTGATAATATTATTATGAATGTTTGGGGGGTTGGGATTTTGGAAGAAGGGGGGGAAATAAGCAGCTCAGTTTTGGAGAGATTTAGCATAAGGTAGTGAGAGGACATCCAGTATGAGATATATAAAAAAAAGTTATTGACACAATTTAGTAAGAAAGGGGAAAGTTCAGGTACAGAGAAGTAAATTTGGGTATTATCAGCATACAAATGATATTCAAACCCATGGGACTTTATTAAGGAACCTAAGGATGTTGTATTATTTACGAAGAGAAGGGGATCAATTACAGAGCCTTGTGGTACCCCAACAGAAAGTGGTAAAGGGTTAGAGGATGTGCCATAGAAGGTTGCTCTAAAGGTCCAGTTAGAAAGGTAGGAGGAGAACCACAAGAGTGTTGTGTCACAGATGCCGGAGGATTGGAGGGTTTGGAGCAAGATAGTGTAGTCAACAGTATCAAAGGCTTTAGACAGACTGAGAAAGATTAACAGAGAAAAGTGGCATTTTTATTTAGCTGTAATTAGGTTATTGGGGTGAAATCCAGTGTTGGGGTGAAATCCAGATTGCAATGGATCAAGGAGATAGTTTAATGTGAGTAAATGTGATAAATGTGTATATACTAGCCTTTCCAGAAGTTTTGAGGCAAGGGAGGGGGTGGGGTAGGGAAATGGGGCAGTACTTAGCTGGGAATGATGGTTCAAGAGAAGCTTTTTAGAGGATAGGTCTGATTAGTGTATGTTTAAGGGATGAGGGAAATATACCAGTGCTAAGGGATAAATTAAAAATATGTGTGAGGATTGGAATAAGAGTAGGAGAGAGGGAGGACAGTAGTTGCGAGGGGATAGGATCAAGGGGACAGGTAGTGAGGTGAGAGGAGAATATAAGGGCAGACACTTCTTCCTCAGTAGTAGGAGCAAAAAAACTGAATCTTTGGCTTTGTGAGTTTTGGACATTGGCAATCGGGTGAGGGGGTTAGAGACTGGTAGTGTGTTGAAAGATTATTTAATTTATTTTTAGTGTGAGGGTTAGAAGGTGAAAAAACAGTAGGAAATGCTGTGATGTTACAAGTGCGGAGATGATGGTCAGAAAAAGGGGAACTTTATCTGTTTACCCCCACAAAAAGGGATAAACAAACAGTTAAAATACCTCTTGGGAGCTGCAGAATACTGCTGATCACAAGGAAAAATAGCTGGTGACTCAGCAGCAGTAATTGAACTATCCAGCTGTGCAGCAGACACTGGTATGTGTCTGTGTCTGTTCCAGCCCAGCAGTTCTCTGTGGCTTCTGGGTGGTACTTTAGCTATGTGTTTAACTTATTTGTGTGTTGGGGGGGTTAAACACATAGGGACCAATTATGGAGAGCAAAGTTAGCAGGGAGCAGCAGGTGCACTTTACAAATTAATTCCTGCAGCCAATACAAATCAGTTTGCTCTGCTTTTAGAGTATCCAATCGCCTCGATTTTCATACTCAGATAAATTTCAGCTACGCCAATGGAATGCACCTGTACAGCCCTCTAGCAGAGGCAAAGAAACTCATTTTATAAGAAGGAAAATAAAACACTACTGTATTATTTATATATATATATATATATATATATATATATATATATATATATATAAAAATAATTGAATAACAAGCAAAAATGGAAAGTGGAGCATTTGTCCTCTATTGTTTTCCCACATCCCTTATGCCCAGAACAGATATAGAAACTATTTTAGAGGTCATGATACTAGAAGACTAAATCTAAAGGCTAAAAGCATATCGGCTAGATTTGGAGTTTTGTCGGTAACGACCCGAAAAACTAACGCCGGCTTTTTTCTGGCCGCACCATAAAAACAACTCTGGTATTGAGAGTCCACATAAAGGCTGCGTTAGGCTCCAAAAAAGGAGCGTAGAGCATTTTTAACGCAGCTTCAACTCTCGATACCAGAGTTGCTTACGCAAGCGGCCAGCCTCAAAAACGTGCTCGTGCACGATTCCCCCATAGGAAACAATGGGGCTGTTTGAGCTGAAAAAAAACCTAACACCTGCAAAAAAGCCGCGTTCAGCTCTTAACGCAGCCCCATTGTTTGCTATGCGGAAACACCTCCTAAGTCTGCACCTAACACCCTAACATGTACCCCGAGTGTAAACACCCCTAACCTTACACTTATTAACCCCTAATCTGCTGCCCCCGCTATCGCTGACCCCTGCATTTTATTTTTAACCCCTAATCTGCCGCTCCGTAAACCGCCGCTACTTACATTATACTTATGTACCCCTAATCTGCTGCCCCTAACACCGCCGACCCCTATATTATATTTATTAACCCCTAATCTGCCGCCCACAATGTCGCCCCCACCTGTCTACACTTATTAACCCCTAATCTGCCGAGCGGACCGCACCACTACTATAATAAAGTTATTAACCCCTAATCCGCCTCACTAACCCTATAATAAATAGTATTAACCCCTAATCTGCCCTCCCTAACATCGCCGACACCTAACTTCAATTATTAACCCCTAATCTGATGACCGGAGCTCACCGCTATTCTAATAAATGTATTAACCCCCTAAAGCTAAGTCTAACCCTAACACTAACACCCCCCTAAGTTAAATATAATTTTAATCTAACAAAATAAATTAACTCTTATTAAATAAATTATTCCTATTTAAAGCTAAATACTTACCTGTAAAATAAATCCTAATATAGCTACAATATAAATTATAATTATATTATAGCTATTTTAGGATTAATATTTATTTTACAGGTAACTTTGTATTTATTTTAACCAGGTACAATAGCTATTAAATAGTTAAGAACTATTTAATAGCTAAAATAGTTAAAATAATTACAAAATTACCTGTAAAAGAAATCCTAACCTAAGTTACAATTAAACCTAACACTACACTATCAATAAATTAATTAAATAAACTACCTACAATTACCTACAATTAACCTAACACTACACTATCAATAAATTAATTAAATACAATTCCTACAAATAACAACAATTAAATAAACTAGATAAAGTACAAAAAATAAAAAAGAACTAAGTTACAAAAAATAAAAAAATATTTACAAACATAAGAAAAATATTACAACAATTTTAAACTAATTACACCTACTCTAAGCCCCCTAATAAAATAACAAAGCCCCCCAAAATAAAAAAATGCCCTACCCTATTCTAAATAACTAAAGTTCAAAGCTCTTTTACCTTACCAGCCCTGAACATGCCCCAAGAAGTTCAGCTCTTTTGCCTGTAAAAAAAAAAACATACAATACCCAAGCCCCTCAACATTACAACCCACCACCCACATATCCCTAATCTAACCCAAACCCCCCTTAAATAAACCTAACACTAAGCCCCTGAAGATCTTCCTACCTTGCCTTCACCTCACCGGGTTCAACGATCTGTCCAGAAGAGCTCCTCCGATGTCCTGATCCAAGCCCAAGCGGGGGGCTGAAGAGGTCCATGATCCGGCTGAAGTCTTCATCCAAGCGGGAGCTGAAGAGGTCCATGATCCGGATGAAGTCTTCATCCAAGCGGGAGCTGAAGAGGTCCATGATCCGGATGAAGTCTTCATCCAAGCGGGAGCTGAAGAGGTCCATGATCCGGATGAAGTCTTCTATCAACGGCATCTTCAATCTTCTTTCTTCCGGATCCATCTTGCAGACCTCCGACGCGGAACATCCTCTTCTCCCGACGCCTACTAGCCGAATGACGGTTCCTTTAAGGGACGTCATCCAAGATGGCGTCCCTCGAATTCCGATTGGCTGATAGGATTCTATCAGCCAATCGGAATTAAGGTAGGAATATTCTGATTGGCTGATGGAATCAGCCAATCAGAATCAAGTTCAATCCGATTGGCTAATCCAATCAGCCAATCAGATTGAGCTTGCATTCTATTGGCTGGTCGGAACAGCCAATAGAATGCGAGCTCAATCTGATTGGCTGATTAGATCAGCCAATCGGATTGAACTTGATTCTGATTGGCTGATTCCATCAGCCAATCAGAATATTCCTACCTTAATTGCGATTGGCTGATAGAATACTATCAGCCAATCGGAATTTGAGGGACGCCATCTTAAAGGAACCGTCATTCGGCTAGTAGGCGTCGGGAGAAGAGGATGTTCCACGTCGGAGGTCTGCAAGATGGATCCGGAAGAAAGAAGATTGAAGATGCCGTTGATAGAAGACTTCATCCGGATCATGGACCTCTTCAGCTCCCGCTTGGATGAAGACTTCATCCTGATCATGGACCTCTTCAGCTCCCGCTTGGATGAAGACTTCAGCCGGATCATGGACCTCTTCAGCCCCCCGCTTGGGCTTGGATCAGGACATCGGAGGAGCTCTTCTGGACAGATCGTTGTACCCGGTGAGGTGAAGACAAGGTAGGAAGATCTTCAGGGGCTTAGTGTTAGATTTATTTAAGGGGGGTTTGGGTTAGATCAGGGGTATGTGGGTGGTGGGTTGTAATGTTGGGGGGCTTGGGTATTGTATGTTTTTTTTTACAGGCAAAAGAGCTGAACTTCTTGGGGCATGCCCCGCAAAGGGCCCTGTTCAGGGCTGGTAAGGTAAAAGAGATTTGAACTTTAGTTATTTAGAATAGGGTAGGGCATTTTTTTATTTTGGGGGGCTTTGTTATTTTATTAGGGGGCTTAGAGTAGGTGTAATTAGTTTAAAATTGTTGTAATATTTTTCTTATGTTTGTAAATATTTTTTTATTTTTTGTAACTTAGTTCTTTTTTATTTTTTGTACTTTAGCTAGTTTATTTAATTGTTGTTATTTGTAGGAATTGTATTTAATTAATTTATTGATAGTGTAGTGTTAGGTTAATTGTAGGTAATTGTAGGTAGTTTATTTAATTAATTTATTGATAGTGTAGTGTTAGGTTTAATTGTAACTTAGGTTAGGATTTCTTTTACAGGTAAATTTGTAATTATTTTAACTATTTTAGCTATTAAATAGTTCTTAACTATTTAATAGCTATTGTACCTGGTTAAAATAAATACAAAGTTACCTGTAAAATAAAGATTAATCCTAAAATAGCTATAATATAATTATAATTTATATTGTAGCTATATTAGGATTTATTTTACAGGTAAGTATTTATCTTTAAATAGGAATAATTTATTTAATAAGAGTTAATTAATTTCGTTAGATTAAAATTATATTTAATTTAGGGGGGTGTTAGTGTTAGGGTTAGACTTAGCTTTAGGGGTTAATACATTTATTAGAATAGCGGTGAGGTCCGGTCGGCAGATTAGGGGTTAATAAGTGTAGGCAGGTGGAGGCGACGTTGTGGGGGGCAGATTAGGGGTTAATAAATATAATATAGGGGTCGGCGGTGTTAGGGGCAGCAGATTAGGGGTACATAAGGATAACGTAGGTGGCGGCGCTTTGCGGTCGGCAGATTAGGGGTTAATAAGTGTAGGCAGGTGGAGGCGACGTTGTGGGGGGCAGGTTAGGGGTTAATAAATATAATACAGGGGTCGGCGGTGTTAGGGGCAGCAGATTAGGGGTACATAAGGATAACGTAGGTGGCGGTCGGCAGATTAGGGGTTAAAAAAAATTATTCGAGTGTCGGCGATGTGGGGGGACCTCGGTTTAGGGGTACATAGGTAGTTTATGGGTGTTAGTGTACTTTAGAGCACAGTAGTTAAGATCTTTAGAAACCGGCGTTAGCCCAGAAAGCTCTTAACTACTGACTTTTTTCCTGCGGCTGGAGTTTTGTCGTTAGATGTCTAACGCTCACTTCAAACACGACTCTAAATACCGGAGTTAGAAAGATCCCATTGAAAAGATAGGATACGCAATTGACGTAAGGGGATCTGCGGTATGGAAAAGTCGCGGCTGAAAAGTGAGCGTTAGACCCTATTTTGAGTGACTCCAAATACCGGCGGTAGCCTAAAACCAGCGTTAGGAGCCTCTAACACTGGTTTTCACGGCTAACGCCAAACTCCAAATCTAGGCCTATATTACTTAATATGAAAATCATTTAAAAAATACATATTCATGTTTACTTATTTTAAAATCCACATTAATTGTTTACATATTATAACATTTATATTATTATGTTTTCTGTTTAAATATGTTTTCTATTTTACTGTTACCTAGAAAGGTCTAGAGAGTAACTATTTTTGTATTGCATCAAAGGTCCCTTCTGTAAAGCAATGTAATAAAGAGCACAGCAGATTTTCACATAATGACAGAGAAATATTCTTTGCAGCTGTGGGGTCCTGTACCAGAGATTTTAAATCCTCACAGACACATTTATCAAACACTTGCTTCTGGAATGAAAGGAAAAATTGCTGTTCTAAGCACCACACACTATTCTTTGGACTGTATATACTGATCTGCTGAAAAGGCAGGTCGAGTAAAATGTAACCAGCCTAGTGACCAGAAAACGTTTAAACAATGAAGAAAGCTTCAACTGTTAATGTAAAAATGTATTTTCCAAAGCCAATAAGCCCTCGGAGACGGCTTCCTCCAATGCAAATGTTATTAAAATAACATCCTTTTTTAACTTAGTGAAGATACATTTTTGGCATATGCAGGACTTTAATTAAATAGTGAGACTGCTTTTTCCATGCCATGTATGGCCTTGACACATAACAGACATTTACAGCAGGTCAGAGCAGGTGAGTACAGCTCTTTGTATACTCATCTGCCCAGTGCCCATCACATCACATTATAAAGGTTAGACCATTAAAAAAAATAATCTGACAAATCAATACATTTATTGCATTAGATAATATAATATGTTGAATATGGCATTATGCAGAGATATTAAATCATGGGTAAAATGATCATAAATTAATAATACACTTAAAGGGGTATTGTACTACATTTTTTTCTATCATTCATATGTAAGTGTTGCATTTACACATCTCAAAAAAATATGTTAGGGACACTAACGTCAAAATTAAACTCTCATTATTTGGCTAGATCATCCAGTTTAAGAAAGTTTCCAATTGTTTTCTTATGCACGTGTTGGTTATGCATTTCTAATGGCCCTTTTATGCAAAAGCTGTTAAAGATTAATACTGCAATATTGTTGTTTTATTTTTTACTTCCTACTAACATTCGCTGGTTGATAAGCACAGATGTTACTGTTTTACTGGTGAAGAGAGACACGCCTCTGTAAGTATGACAAAACAAACACTGGTTTATTCAAGACATGAAAAGTTGTAGGGAACAAGTAAAAAGAATTGAGGGGACTAGTATGTCTATCCCTCTGAAGTCCAGTTACAGATATTTATGAATTCTGCAGTTTTCGAGCAGCGCAATGCTTCGAGTTTTCTCTGCAAGATATTACTGTTGTGAATAGGACAAATACCCTCTATTCTTTGACAAAAGGCAATAAAATACATTTAGTTTAATTGTATGGAATATACATGTTTTAGAAAGTGTAAAAAATACAATGTAGTGCATTTTACAGATTTGAGTGACCATGGTTTAAAACAGAGCAAATCTGCATTACCTGTTTAAACCTGAGTTGCAGATTCTAGTCCCAACATGACCAAGTAAGCCATTCATGTTTCTGAGGACAATACATTGAGTACCCATAAGTTTTGTAAAAATAACAAGTCTTAGTGCTAAGTCTAGGGTCTGTACATTAAAGCAGCTAGAGTTAACTTGGGGAGAAATGAGCTATATAAATAATACAATTATTACAGCTATAACACAGTTACATTTAACAGATATTACCCTGCAATGTTCTTGCACACCACTGAAGCTAAACAGAAGTATTAGCCGCCATATACAGACGTCAATGCATATTTAAAAGCACTTGGATATGACTAGAACAACTTGCATTAACTAAATAGGGAACATTTAAACAAGCAAAAAGGAGGGGTGTCACATAGCATGATACTGCATGTTTAAAGATGACATAGAAACTCATAAATGACCACTCACAGTTTTGATTGTACCAGTTGTAATGGTGCTAGATAAGCAGGCTGGCACTCACAGTCCCCAGTTGACTATACTCCGTTAAATACAGCTCCAACTCTCACCTGATGGATACGCCAGGTAAATGACTGAAGTGTAGTATTGTGTAGTTAAATCCAAAGTAGCTTGTAGGCCCAAGGATAACACCCAAAGTATACACGTGTCAGCATGAGTAAAATACAAAAGATTTTTATTTACTTGCTGCAATGTGCTTCTTGGTTTATTTTAACCATTTCATCAGCCATTTAAAAAAAATAAAAAAATAAAAAATCCTGCTCTGGCTACCAGTTTTGATGCCCCAATAGTAAGCTTCTCAACTTGCCTTAAAGGGACATTGTACAGTAATTTGTTCTCTACTTGAAATAATTCCTAATGATCTGTTTCACATGGTGGAATGGATCAAATTGTTTATAAATAGTTCCTTTACATTCATTTTGTTGTTTAATATAGCTGGGTTTGCCTATTGAACCCACCACCTATATTGAAAAGATGTATACTTTAGTATTCTTTGTATAAAAGCTATGTAAATAAAAGGCAGCACACAGCAATTAAAATGATAGTATACACCAATTTTCATATTACTGCATGTAATAGACACTACTATAAAGAATAAGATGCACAGATACTGATATAAAAATCCAGTATAAAACTGTTTAAAAACTTACTTAGAAGATCTCAGTTTAGCTCTGTTGAAAAGGTAGTTGGTAAGCCCACTGCAAGTGGAAAATAAGACACTCCCCCCTCCCTTCTTTTGCATATGAAAAGACCCTTTACACAAACAGGAGCAAGCTGGAGTAGGTATACGTCGGTATTCTCATAAAACTTTGGGGCTTGGTTAGGAGTCTGAAAATCAGAGCAATGTTATTTCAAAATAAGCAAAACTATACATTAAAAAAAAAAACTTTATGGGCTATATAAATAGATAATCTACAAAACATTTATGCAAAGAATAAATGAGTGTATAAATGTCCCTTTAAGTTCCTAGTGGGAAGTGAAGGATACAGGAAATATCATTTTAATTTTCAATTGCTCTCTTCAAGTACTGGCCATTGTATAGACAGAGATAAAGTAAGAAAGCCTTAAAGGAAACACTGAATTCAAAATTAAACTTTCATGATTCAGATAGAGCATGCAATTTTAAACAACTTTTAAATTCACTTCCATTAACAAATTGTGCACAGTCTTTTTATATTTTCACTCCTACTGAGTAGGCTTACCATAATTTTTAGAGGTGAAACTGGGACCACCTGGTGTGGTGCCAGTGGGGGTGTGGTCAGGAGCGTGGCCAAGGGGGCGTGGCAATTACTGGTCCTTTTAAAGTAGTAGCTTTTATGTGTGTAATGTTTTGTGTATACTCTACCCTTCCTCAGTCAAACAAGTGAATCACACAGTTTAAATAAACCATAACACCACCCCCTAGTGAAAAAGGCACCATTACGTTGTCATGGCAAATAAATCATTATTCTAAATCTCAGATTCTAAATAATGCCAAACATCAAGCATAATTATCAATTTCACAATTTAATATCTGCAGTGTAATATGTGTTTTATGTGTAGGGTTGCCACCTCAGCCATGTTTTCCTGGACACTTATGCTTTACACATGCTGCAGGGTGTGCAGGGAGGAACATGTATTGTGTTTCTGGACAGCACTATTCATATTCCTCCCTGCACACACTGCAGCATGTGTAACTTATAAGTGTTCTGTATTTTACGGGACGGGTGGCAACCCTATTTATGTGTCTAATTAAGGAACAGAGCCAAATACTGATAAGGCATAAAAACAACATTGAATGAAAGTAAAAAAAAAACACTTACCTGCTAAAGTTGTTTAAGAGGCTACTCTATACCATACTGTAGGAAGATTATAGCCAAAATGCTATCCTGAATGAAGTAAAGCAAGATCCAGGCCAAAAATCCTGCCTGTCTGTACTTCCTGGTCATACCCACATGATTCCCCTAAAGGTGTATTACCGGGGATGTCACCAGGGGTCGGGGGGTGATAAATTCTTAGAAAAATAAACCAAGTAGTACTACAAAATTAAATAAACCCTATGCTGCTGTATTATTAAATGTAAACTTTGAAGGACACAGACTCTAAGCTAAGCAGGGCTGTATGTAACAAGAACCAGCATCTAACTAAGCTGGAGAGTCACAGTCCAGTCATTTTGAATAATGTGTCCGTGTTTCAGGTGGTCTGAAACCCGGACACATGATTTGAAACCTGGAGGTGGCAACCCTACTGGGACAGAATAAACAACTGGGTGGGATACTGGGACAGCGCCTCCAAACCGGGACAATCCCAGTAAAAGTGGGACTTCTGGTAAGCCTACTACTGAGCATGTGCAATAATTCACAGAATATAAGTATATGCATTTGTGATTGGTTGGTGGCTGTCACGTGATACAGGAGGAGTGGAAATGCACATTACTTTAAAAAAAAATCAGAACAAATCTACTACTCATTTGCTATTGCAGTCTTTTTTAGCATGCATTTCTTGATAATGTAAATAAGTTTTAATTGTATATGAAACTCAATTTTTTTTCATGATTCAGATAGAGCATGCAATTTAAACAACTTTCCAATTTACTTCTGTTATCAATTTATCTTCATTCTCTTGGTATCTTTTGTTAAAAAGCAGGGATGTATGCTTAGGAACCGGCCCATATCTGGAGCACTATATGACAGCAGTTTTGCAAGAATGTTATCTATTTGCAAGAGCACTGGATGGCAGCACTATTTCCTGTAATGTAGTGCTCCAGATGCCTACCTAGGTATCTCTTGAATTTTGATAATAGAAGTAAATTGGAAACTTTTGTTAAATGGTATGCTCTGTCTGAATCACATACAAAAAAAAATCATATGCCTTTAATGTATATAGAGATACATAAAATTAGAAGGTCTGCTATTTCTACAGGCCCAGTCCTTTTATATGGTCATGTTCTTGAGAACAACAGATTGAGTCTTCAATCAGTAAAATAGCTATTTCATATACAAAATTAAGCCAAAAGGAGCAATTTTTCCTGCATTTTTTGTTCTGCGGCTGCTATAACAAGTAATTGGGAACACATTAAAGGAATAGAAATATACAACTAGTTAAAGTTATAACTGGTTTTCAGCGGCATTCGCACATATGCTGTGAGGGCCTGTGCATCTGTATTTAAACACCACACCCTCGCAGTAGCTTGTATGACACAAACTAGATCTTCACAGAAGCAAAACACATCACCGCCAGCTCTCTGAAAAAGCATGGTGTTTAAATACTGGTGTATAACCCCTCACATGATATGTACGTATACCGCTGAAAATCGGTAATAACGTATACTAGGAGCATTATTGCTTATGGAAGTTTATTACAAAGAAAACATTTTTTTTTTTAAATAATAACTCAATTTTGACCTTTCTATCACTTTAAAGTGCCAGTAAACATGTGTTAATATGAAATCATATAAACTTTTTTCTCAAACATTAAATGCATATTGGAAATGTCTAATTAATTAAAAAACAAATCAGACTGCTCATTTTTTATTATTTTTCTACTTACTGAAAACTGTAAATCAATATCTGCACCCCTCCCCCATGGCTGCGGCAATTAGTAAACTATCCTGCTCAAAGGTAGGACAGCCTATGTGAAAGGTGCTGCACGCCCCTTTTTCTTTCCTTCATGCTGTCTGATAGCGATACTATGTTCATAGTAATCCACAGTTTACTCTGAAGCTACGGATGCACTGCAGTTAGAGCGCATGTGCAGCATTCCATTTTTGAGATCTGACTGCTTAATTCAGTGATGTGCCTCTGTTGAAGTCTATGGCGCGACCGATTCAAGGTGCAGAATGGCTGAAGGTGGTTTGAGGAGTGGGCAGGCAAAAGCGGCTGCACAATAATGTAATGATCAGTAAATATATAATATTAAAAATGCCAATCATGCAAAGGGAGGTTTGATACATGCCGTATAAAGGATGATCTTTGTTTTAAAGATGTTTTATTTATTAGGTTTACTGTCCTTTTAAGGGGAAAACAATTTTACAGTACAATGTTCTTTTAAGGGTAATCCTACGTGCTATTTGAAAGAGGAGAGCAAATGCTAAATATATTCACAGCAATTTAAAATCTACAAGTTGTTACTCCAAAAAATGCATGGTTGTAAATGAGAAATAGTCACATTAAAGGGACAGTAAACTCAACTGTTACTATGCCTGTAAAATAATCCCACAAAGTCTTGAGTATCTCTATCATACTTCATCATACTCTATCATACTTCATTATGGTGACAATTTACTCAGTCTACAATACAGCAAAAGTATATTTACATCTCTCCCAAACTGCCACAGCAAATGAGACCAGAAACATGGATTCCATTAGTCTTTTAAAAAAAAATATATCCTTGAACTGCTCTCAGTTTTCAGCACATTACAAACTGTGCTAATAAAATAACTGTGTAAATGTATTTTAAACATAGATTTTGATAGCAGATAAGAACGATAGGACCAACAAGCCTGCCCATATTCCCTATAATGTGTAATTAGTTTGTACTGTAAAAATTGGTTTCCCTTTAATGTGTTTGTAATGGCTTTTTATACAAACAGTAGAGCATAATGTATGAGACATTACACATTTAAGTTGATTTTTGTATATGAAGTAGCTGTTTTTGTTCTTTTACACTACAACCTATTTAAATGGGTTAATCTTGCAGGGAAATTAGATCTCCTTATTTTATCACTTTCTATACACACGTTTCCTTTTCTCTGTTTACCAAAGCCCAAAAATGGAAAATTAGCATTTTATTACTTAGCTCTCCTATCAGCTACTGGGAGTGTAATTTCTTCTGATGGCTATATTTACACAGCTTTTCTATAGCCAATACAGTACTTAAAGGGACAGTTCACCCAAAAACTTTCTCCCCTTTAAATTATTCCCAATGATCCTTTTTACCTACTAGAGTGTATTAAATTGGTTGCAAGTAGCTCCTTTACTCATATTTCAGCATTTGAAATAGCTGATTTAGCTTGTGGTTTCCCAACCTATACTCAAAGTTTTGATACTGGCGTATACGCTATTGAATAGCCTAAGTAAACACAGCCAGCAGAATAGATTACACCCTCAGTGGGGGGCATGATAGTTAAGTAATAAAATGATAAATTTCCATTGTTCTCTCTATGTATTAAGCTTTGGTGTTCCAGACAAATATAAGATAAGGAAGCAAGTCTGTGTACATAAAAGTGATAACATAATGAGATCTGATATTACCTGAAGCTCAACCCATTGTAATAGGCTGTGTTTTCAATGCACAAAACCAGCTACTTCAGATACACAAATAAACCCGAAAATGCAATTTCTCAAATATTTTATACTCTGCAGTTGGTATAACAAGTCATTTAAAATACATTTATGGAAAAACAATTTTACAGTGTACTGTGACACTGCAGGTAAAATGCAAAAGCAGTTATTTAAAATGCCAAAAGAAATTTAAAAGAGCTGTTTGTAAACAATTAAATACACTCCAGCAGGTAAAATAGGAATTGTGAACACATTAAAGGGGATAACTTTTTACAGTATACTGTCCCTTTAGGCTTATTCTAGACTTTCTTGAAATCCCCAACAGTGTTTGTCTTTACCATCTCTTATGAAAATCAATTCCATGAATCAACCACCTTTTTTAAAACATTCTCTGTAATGTAGTATTTAACTTATCAGTGTAATGTCCCTTTAAGAATAAGCCTTATAAAGCATAGCATCATCAATATTGATGTGCGCAGACACTTGTTTATATTACCTCATTTAGATTAGCTGCAAAGATACTCCACTCAAAATAATTATGCATGTTGTGTTGGATGTCCTTAAGAAACTAATTTAAAGGGACAGTAAGTGTCTTGTAATTGCAATACATTTGCTATAGAATAATATATAGGACCAGTCTAAAACAAAGTTACATCTTGTTTTCTGCAATTGTTTTTCAATAGCTAAACTCCACTACCACTTACCTTATTTGGAGGAGCCTATTGGGAATTGCTTCTGGAGAAGACAAGGCTAGTCACATTTATTATGTTAGTATAAAGTAAAAAAAAAAAAAAAGAAGTGAAATAACAATCACAAAAAGATACACTGTGTGAAAAGAACATGATATAAAAAAAGGATTATAAAAAAAACTTGCAAAACATAAGCACTAAATTGTGCACACCTGCAATAATGTCCACAAAAGTCCCACAAGATACGAATGTCCACAGCTTTAAAGAGATCCACTCTGTGTAAAACTGTAAAATCTAGAATGGTGAGGAGAAACTCTTATAGTGTAACATGCCACAGTCTAATGGAAGAGAACAAGAGGATATGCATGATATACTCACATACACAAGACCAACCCTGTGCTCTAACCAGAAGGCATTGTAAGAAATTTGCTACAGCATGCTGTATGATTAACAGGCTCACACACTTCCTATTACAATATTAGGATCTGGACCAGCCAATGAATGTATATAAAACTTGTATTGTATTTAAAAACAAAAATAAAACATAATAATAAAAGCTACCTTATGAGTCCCTGGTTTTAGTGTATGAAGTCTGTTATTGTATTCAGGTACAATCTGTAAGGGGTAGACAGCCTGCAGTTGTATCATACAACATTCATCACGCCACCCAACGCAGCCGCTGCATCTCTCTCAGCAAACCCAAATTCCGCCCTAATTTATTACATATACAGTAGAGTAAATCCACAACGCGTTTCACTATTCAGCTTTGTCAAGGATATTGATATGTTAGTATAAAGTGATTTATTTTGCAGTTGTTATCTGCTAAAGCCAAGTTGCAGGGTTATCTTTGAGAATTCTGCAATGTGCTTTCCCAACTCTGAAAATTAGAAAACCCACAATTTTCAGAAATAAACTACATTAAAAGAGGGCAAAATGAATAATGAATGTGTAAAAATTGTTTTATTACTCATAACATATATATAAAATACAAAACCTGCTTGTTATTGTAAATATATGAAGGAAATTATATTTCAGTAAATTTTGTTATTATTAGATGGAAGCATAAATAGGTCATTCAAAACTTTTACTAAAGTAAGTGTTAACAACAAGACTGCAAACATGAAAGCAACAGGCTGAGGGAATTTAAACAACGGCTCCCTCATTTGCAGCATTGTGTTCAGCACTCAATATATTGCACCTGGTTAGACATGAATCACATATGTTGGATGACTGCCATACTCCAGGGAGCGAAACACAAAATGTATTTTGAAGATTGAAGGGCCTTTGAAAAATTTAGGAAACCTAAGCCCTGTTCCAGTTCTAATGATTTTGTTGATTTTCAAGATGTCTTGAAAGGCAGGGGGTGAAGTGTAACTAAAATATCACAGATGCAAAAACTACACAAGAAGTCAAACATTTCCTTTTAAATACCATGACAAATATATTTACAATATATTTTCATTTGACAAAATGTTTTTGTTAAACGTTAGAACTAGGAACACTGTCATTAAGGCCACAAGTCTAGGGCCCGCATGTTCAGTCACCATGCATGTTTTGAATGCTGTAAAAGTTACTAAAAATCCATATAAAAGTGTATGTTAGATCTATATAGGTCTAGTTTTATCCCCGGGCTACCATCAGTTCAAAGGTTTTTTTTTGTTGTTGTTGTTTTTTTTTAATGGAACACCGGTAGTTCAACCAATCACAAACCATAGTGACTGCTCTACTGACAAAAATGAGAGCTCCGTTTCAGAAGCAGTTATATGACAAATGCTTGCAGGGGTCAAGTCCTACAAATAAAGTGTGGGAACTCACCAAGACTTCTTCTCCCTCTCATAATTATTTATTATTGTTTTATATATACACATACACACACAGACAATGTATTTATATGCATATCATCTATACACTTTGGTTAATGAAATAATGAAAGCAAATCAAATCCAATGAGGGGTTGAATGGTTGCTTTTGGGCCTGAGAATCCTTATCTGTCACAGAGTCTCACCTACTTTAGGTGCAATAGTCCTATTTCTGCTGAGGTGACCTAAATAACCACAGAGCAAGCCACAGAGAAATGTAAGCACCATGTGTTACACACATTGCGGGGTGATAACACAGCAGGACCACTGACAGTATAACATTTAGTGCATTGTAGGAAATGTTACTGCCCATTACTAGAGGATCTCACTATCCCTCTAAGCAGACTGTGCTCCAGCTCCTCCCACCGGCAGTGTTTACTAAAGTGTTTCTCTTCTCTGTCCAGAGGGAACTTAGTTCCTCCTGTAAAAATAGTACAGGAACTCCGTTCCCATGCGTTCCCGCTCGACTTGACCCCTACTCTTTTGTCTGAAAATACAAATGGTGTATTTTCTTGTGATTGGTGCAATGACAGTTCCAGTTGGGAATCACTGGTCAGTTAGAGGTGTGACTAGGCAATCTTGGGTCATGGCTAGGCAGGAAGAAACAGTGGCAGGGAGGGGCTATTTTTTCCCTCCTCCTCAGCACAAGCCTGTGCAACCTGAAAGAGTGTGGTGATTTGGCACCTTTATAGAACTGCCACTGGATTGGCAATACCCTAGTGACCAATTTAAACATTTTGTTGTTGTTGTTTTTTTTGTTTTGTTTTGTTTTTTTAAACGGGAGTAAAAATAGTAATATTTGACAAATATCTTTGTAAAACAAAGCATATTGCAGAAATATGTATATTGGTATCTGAAATATGCTTTTCTGAAAATTACTTTTCTTGTTTGAAGTAGTGTAACCTGATTGTCAAAGCTGTTGAATACATTAACCATCATAGTCAGGTGTTTCGTTGCAACATTACATTTATTTTAGAGACTCCCACAGATATTTAAGCAACTTTTTCATTTTGATCTTGTGCAATCTGGAACTACCGTATACATTATTATGAAATACAGAGAAAGATACATTTATGCAATTTTGCATGAGCTGATGAAAGGTTGGAGCACACTTACAAAGTATCTAGGTATAATGTTTACTATGAAATTATTTGAGTAAGCAAAAAAGTTTGTTATCATTTGTAATGACACTGCAGAGAAAAGAAAAAAAGCCCACAAAAAGCTTAAAGGGATAGAAAAGATAAAAATTGAAATCTGCATGGGTGCATTTAATTATTTTTTTTTATTTATTCTTTTTGCAATACAGTTCTACAGTTCCATTAGCAAAAATGATTCTAGTAAAAGGTATTACTGTTTTTCAGTAGCATACACACATATGCTGTGAGAGACCGTGCAACAGTGTTCAAACTCAGAGAGCTGGTGGTGGTGTGTATTGTATCTGTGAAGACTTAAATGGAGAGTATACTGTAAGTATGTTTTTCCCTTAATATGTTTCCAATTACTGTTTTTTACCAGCTGCAGAGTATAAAATGTATAAGAATTTGCTTTTTTAAGGTTTATTTGTGTATATGAAATAGCTGATTTTGTGTTTTGAAGACACAACCTAATAAAATGGGTTGAGCTTGTAGGTATAATCAGATCTTATTACTTTATCACATTGTGTACATTCACATGCTTTTTTATTTTATATCTGTCCGTAAACCAAAGACCAATACTTTGAGAGAACGAACATTGTATTACCCTTTCTCTTCTTTACCCCACTGGGAGTATAATTTCTTCTGCTGGCTGTGTTTACACAGCTTATCTATATCTTGGACCTAAGGCCAGAAATTTTTAGAATAGGTGGGTATACCACGGGCTAAATCAACTATTTAAAATTCCAATATAAGGGTAAAGGAAATACTTGTAATATACTCCAGCAGGTAAAGTGAATCATTGGGAACAAATTGAAGGGGAGAAAGTTTTTGAGTAAACTGTCCCTTTAAATTGTGTCATATAAGCCACGCTAACTCTCTGATGTGTAGCGTTTGAATAGTGGTGCACATGCCCTCACAGCATATGTGCGTATGACACTAAAAAGCAGTAATAACTTTTACTAGAAGCATTTTTGCTAATGGGAATATATTGCAAAAATGCTTATATTTAAAATGTCAGTTTTGACGATTCTATCCATTTAGGAACAGAATGTAAATATTGCCAACAATTTATAAAATTGCTAAAACACAGGTAGCGTTCATTTCTGTTATCAATGTCTATACACTTAGGGGCCTATTTACTATTGTGCAAGGGGACATGATGCGATATAGCAGATCATGTCCACCGCACATCGATAAATGCCGATAGCATACGCTGTCGGCATTTATCATTGCACCAGCAGTTCTTGTGAACTGCTGGTACAATGCCACCCCCTGCAGATTCGCGGCCAATAGCAGGGGGTGTCGTATTAGATCAGGTTGATTTCTGTCCGCCACCTCAGAGCAGGCAGACAAGTTATGAAGAAGTGGTCTTTAGACCGTTGCTTCATAACTTCTATTTCCGGTGAGCATTCAGGCTCCATACGGAGCTTGATAAATCGGCTCCTTGGTAATTTTATGATGCTTAACAACTCTAATAAGAGGTTGTAAATGATTGGTTTTACATTTGCAACCTTTACCTGTGATTGACTCAAAAATAGACATATGTGTTTTTAAATATGCACTAAACTAATGATTTTGCATCTATGTTAGCCTTATATGTTTAGTTAATATATTTTTCTTCGTGAATTTAAACAATGCATTCACATAATTATGGATTATTATTTTAATAAATAATATATCAGTATTTAATTAATTAAATAAATGTATATGTACTTTTAGATGTAAAATATAGTCAACATACTGTTTTATATCCATATGTTTATTTTTCTTAATATGCATGTGTTTTATGTTTTTACATTTTGACATGTAAGTCACAAAAAGCATTTTTGCCCTTTACACCTAGCAGATAATGTAAAAAAATGAGCCCTTAATGGGACAGTATACACCAAATTTCATTTAACTGCATGTAATAGACACTACTATAAGGAAAAATATGAACAGATACTGATAAAAAAAAATCCAGTATAAAATAGTTTAAAAACTTACTTAGAAGCTCCCAGTTTAGCTCTATTAAAAGGATTAGCTAGAAAACCCACTGAAAGTGGGAACTATTCAGTTACTCCCCCCCCCCTCCCCCTTCCTCTGCATATGAAAAGACTCTACACAAACAGGAGCAAGCTGGAGTAGGTATACATCAGTATTCTCCTAAATTTTTGGGGCTTGGTTAGGAGTCTAAAAAACAAGGCAATGTTATTTAAAAATAAGCAAAACTATACATTTAAAAAAAACAAAAAAACTGTATAGGCTATATAAATGGATTATCTACAAAACATTTTATGCAAAGAAAAATCGAGTGTATAATGTCCCTTTAAATGGTTGTATAGGACAAGCCAAAAGGTGTTTATGAGCTCAATGCAGATTTAAATGGGAAGCAAAAACACCCTTCCATTGTTATAGTTTGCCAAGAGCAAAGCAAAATTCAGCCTTTAACACCTTTTTAATTTTTTGCCTCAGGTGAAAGATTTGTGCTCCATGTTTAATTTAGTCTACTTTGTTTTCATGGCAGTTATACAAAAAACTGATATAGTACCTGCTATTGTGCACATACTTTTTTATGAACACTAACAGCAATGCTATAATGGGGACTATAAACATGTGTGCCCATACATGCTGATCCAGCCCTCTATTTCTCACAAACCCATAAATCATCCAGCCATTATTCTTATATTCCTATTTGTAAGAAGGCTACATATTCCTAAGTGTACCCTATTATTAATTCATTTCAAATTTAGAGCACACAAAATGTCATTAGTAGTTACATCACATGAACAGCCTTAGCTGAAGCTTCACAAAGTGAAGATTCCTAATATTGCCCAAAGGTAAATATAGCCCTGTTTGCAGGTATCAGTTTATCTACCTTTCTCTGATGGTCAGTAGCTATATTTTGAAACAAGCTGCTGTAACAAATCAACCATTCTCAACTATTAAATAAAACAATACAAGAAAAAACATCATTTTTTAACAGTATTGGGCACTTAAGACTATTTATTGAGCAGTAGTGGCTATAAGGGGGAGCTGTATGTGTTATTAACGCACTTTCTTTACTGCAGCACACCAAAACCTCAAAGATGCCAGCTGCCTTAAAGGGATATGCAACCCAATGTTTTCTTTCATTATTTAGAACGAACATTTTAAACAACTTTCCAATTTACTTCTATTATCTAATTTGCTGCTTTCTCTTGATAGCCTTTGTTGAAAGGCATATCTAAATATGCTCAGTAGCTGCTGATGGTTGGCTGCACTTAGATGCCTCACGTGATTGACTTACTTATGTGCAGTGCTATTTCTTCATCAAAGGATACCTAAATAATGATGCAAATTAGATAAAAGTAAATTGGAATGTTGTTTAAAATTGTATTCTCTATCTGAATCATGAAAGAAAAATTTTGGGTTTCATGTTCCTTTAAATTTACAGTGTGGTGTCTTTTTGTCCAGAAAGCTACACAGACCATGGACAGAAGGGATGAAGGGAAAATAGTGATTTCTATGAAAATAATGGGAGGAAAAGGTGGCAGAAGATAAGATCATAACCTGTATAACCCACACCCTTGATATTTAGCATTGTAGTTAATGTTTGGCACCCCTGAATTATATTGACTAGAACTGACCTTGCTGATGATGTTACCATGAAATGTCCTGCAACAATATTTTACAAAATATGTTTACAATAGGTCAACTTTTTGTCTAAGTGAGTGCATGAGCTATTTTTTTCTTTGTTTTTTTTTTTCTTCCAACCTTGAACTTGCTAATTCATTTTTTACTTCCTTCTTTCATTCACTCTTTTAATTCTAGGTTCTATTTCAGCTGGAAAAAAGCTTATGCAGGAATCTAATTATTATTACCTTTTATCTGATCTCAAAAGTTAGAAAAATATTTATATGTTTTTAAAATTTGTATAAAATGTCACAGTACTTGCTATGATTTAGTTTTCCCTTTCACAGAGGACATTCTTACATTTCTGCAGCTGTTGTTGGTATTCTTTTACATATGCAGAATTCTACAACATGACATATAGTCCATAACATTGTGTCACTTAAAGCATTAAAGTTCTTTGTGATTTAGATTGTGATAATAGCACAAGAATCATTGAATTTGCCATTCTCAACCTAGATAATCCTCATGATACTGTGAATATCCCAAGCCTTCTTGAAGATCTTTATTGAGAGTCAAAAACAAATACAATGTACAGATACCTGTGATTACAGCAGATATTGTAAATGGTATCAATGCAAAACCATATTACTATTTTGTTTTTCATATTTGTTTATCTAAATTACTTGTCAATGTTTTAGTAAAATGTTTAACAACAGATGCTGATATACTGTATGATATCTGCTGGGAATGTAAGGAGGAAGATTATGGTTCAGAGATAGGTTAAATTCAGCTCAATCATATGGAAATAAACTAGATGGTTGGGATTTAAGGATATGCTTTCATATGAACAGATATGTCTTGATGTCTAGATATCCTCACCTTCTGGCTTATTAGGGTCAGAAGTAATTGGATTTGTAAATGGATATAGACTGTAAGTATAACAACATAATTATATTACAATTATAATGAGTATGGATGAAGTTGCCTCACCATCAACATTTTCAAATATAATGTCATCAAAATATACCCAATGTTAAAAGTTTAGCTCAAGTATACCCCCTAATCTCCTGTAATCAATATTTTGTTTTTAGTGCATTGTAATACCCTGGTTGCAGAGCTCTGTTGCAGGTACATTAAGCTAAAATTCTTTCTTAAAGGGACATGAAACCCAAAATGTTTATTTCATGATTTAGACAGAGCATACAATTGTAAACATGTTCCAATTTATTTCTATTATTTAATTTGCTTCATTCTCTTGTTATCCTTTGTTTAAAAGTTTTTCTAGATAAGCGCAGGAGCAGCAAAGAACCTAGGTTCTAGCTGCTGATTGGTGGCTGCATATATGTACCGATTTTCATTGGCTCACCCATGTGTTCAGTCAGCAACTAGTAGTGCATTGCTGCTCATTCAACAAAGGATACCAAGAGAACGAAGAAAAATTGACAATAGGAATAAATTAGAATGTTGCTTAAAATTGCATGAAAGAAAAAATTTAGGTTTCATATCACTTTAACTTTTTGAGTTATATTTTCAATCCAGTACTACAGATTTAATTTTTAAAAAGTTCAGTTCATTTGGCATTAAGTTGATAAACAAAAATCTATTTAAATAGTGATCATTACTTTAACCCCTTAAACGCAGTTGGTCGATATGCTCTGATGGTGCCCATCGATGGTGGGTGGGAGCCAATGCAGGGAGGTGCGTGGGTGGCCCATCGCCGGTGGGTGCTCCGGATCCTGTGAAGAAAGTGTCCATGAGCACACAAGGAGGCAGGGGGCAGGTCTCAGGAGCGCAGGAGCGCGCGCACGTTTATTATACTAAAGGAAAGGAGGGATAGGGGAAAAGGAGAGGGAGGGGGAAAAATGTTAGGAAAGGGATCTGGGAGGGGGGTTGCGTATCGAGGGGGTAGGGTACTGAGGGGGGAAGCTACACTACAGAAAAATAGTTTTGTTTTGTTTTTTAAAAAAAAAAAAAAAAAAGGAATTATATGGGCAACTGTCAGTACCCAAGATGGCAGACAATAAGGTAGAAGGGGGAGGGTTAGAGAGCTGTTTGGGGGAATCAGAGAGGTTGGGGGATAAGAGAATATCATAAAAGTCAGAATAAATATTAAAAAAAAAATAATAATAAAAAAATAATAAAAAAGCTTTTTATTTTAGTACTAGCAGACTTTCTGCCAGTATTTAAGATGGCAGGAACAATTGTGGGGTGGGGAAGGGAAGAGAGCTGTTTGGGAGGCATCAGGGGGTGGGGTGTGTCAGGTGGGAGGCTGATCTCGACTCTAAAGCTAAAATTAACCCTACAAGTGCCCTACAAACTACCTAATTAACCCCTTCACTGCTGGGCATAATACACGTGTGGTGCGCAGCAAAATTTAGCGGCCTTCTAATTACTCAAAAGCAATGCCAAAGCCATATATGTCTGCTATTTCTGAACAAAGGGGATCCCAGTGAAGCATTTACAACCATTTGTGCCATGATTGCACTAATTGTTTGTAAATAATTTCAGTGAGAAACCTAAAATTGTGAAAAAATGTAATGATTTTTTTTATTTGATCGCATTTGGCGGTGAAATGGTGGCATGAAATATACCAAAAATGGGCCTAGATCAATACTTTGGGTTGTCTACTACACTAAAGCTAAAATTAACCCTACAAGCTCCCTGATTAACCCCTTACCTGCTGGGCATAATACACGTGTGGTGCGCAGAGGCATTTAGTGGCCTTCTAATTACCAATAAGCAACGTCAAAACCATATATGTCTGCTATTTATGAACAAAGGGGATCCCAGAGAAGCATTTACAACCATTTGTGCCATAATTGCACAAGCTGTTTGTAAATAATTTCAGTGAGAAACCTAAAGTTTGTGAAAAAGTTTGTAAAAAAGTGAAAAAATGTTTTATTTGATCGCATTTGGTGGTGAAATGGTGGCATGAAATATACCAAAATGGGCCTAGATCAATACTTTGGGTTGTCTACTAAAAAAAATATATACATGTCAAGGGATATTCAGGGATTCCTGACAGATATCAGTGTTACAATTTATTATTATTATTATTATTATTATTATTATTATAATTATTATTATTATTATTAATAAAGCGCCAACAGATTCCGCAGCTCTATAAACAAAGGCAGGGTACAACAAAACATTTATAGAGATCAAATAGGTAGAGGGCCCTGCCAAGAGTTGCACTGTTGTAGTCAGCTCTTAAGAAGGTGATCTACAAACAGCTTAGGCATACATGCTAAGGGGGTTCAGGGGATACCAATGGAGAGAGGAACTGGTATAAAAAAAGGTTAGTGTAGGTTGTATGCATCTCTGAACAGTAGAGTCTTTAAGGAGCACTTGAAGCTTTCAAATCTAGGGGACAGTCTTGTGGAGCGAGGCAGAGAGTTCCACAAGATGGGAGCCAGTCTGGAGAAGTTCTGTAAACGGGAGTGTGATGAGGTAACAAGAGAGGAGGAGAGAAGGAGAGGAGGAGGTCATGAGCAGAGCGAAGGGGATGGGAGGGAAATTATCTGGAGACAAGGTCTGAGATATAGGGGGAGCAGTGCAGTTGAGGACTTTGTATGTCAGAGTGAGAATTTTGTGTTTAATCCTAGAGGCAAGAGGAAGCCAGTGAAGGGATTGGCAGAGAGGTGCAGCAGATGAAGAGCGATGTGTAAGGAGGATGAGCCTGACAGAGGCATTCATTATGGATTGTAAAGGAGATAGGTGGCAGCTGGGGAAACCAGAGAGGACAGAGTTGCAATAATTGAAAGGATGAGAGAGTGGATTAAAATCTTATTTGTGTCTTGTGTAAGAAAATGTCTAATTTTAGAGATGTTTTTAAGGTGGAAGCGGCCGGCTTTAGCCAAGGATTGAATGTAAGGAGTGAAAGAAAGATCTGAGTCAAATGTGACCCAGAGACATCGGGCATGCGGGGTAGGGGTAATGATGGAGTTGTTTACAGTTATAGAGAGTTTGGGGTGGAGATTTTGGAAGAAGGGGGGGAAATAAGGAGCTCAGTTTTGGAGAGATTTAGTTTGAGGTAGTGAGAGGACATCCAGGGAGAGATGTGAACAAGACAGTTAGTGACACGGGTTAGCAAGTAAGGAGATAGATCTGGTGCAGAGAAGTAGATTTGGGTGTTGTGATATTGGAAACCGTGGGACTTTATTAGGGAACCTAATGATGATGTGTAGATTGAGAAGAGAAGGGGACCAAGGAAAGAGCCTTGCGGTACCCCAACAGAAAGTGGTGACGGGGCAGAGGATGTAACTATCGCTAATTTTGAAAGAAATGGTTTGGAAATAGCCTAGTGCTACTTGTACTTATTGCCCTATAACTTGCAAAAAAAAAAGCAAAGAACATGTAAACATTGGGTATTTCTAAACTCAGGACAAAATTTAGAAACTATTTAGCATGGGTGTTTTTTATTGGTTGTAGATGTGCAATAGATTTTGGGGGTCAAAGTTAGAAAAAGTGTGTTTTTTTTTCATTTTTTCATATTATTTTATACAAAAAATAATAGTAAATTATAAGATATGATGAAAATAATGGTATCTTTTGAAAGTCCATTTAATGGCGAGAAATACGGTATATAATATGTGTGGGTACAGTAAATGAGTAAGAGGAAAGGAAATTGAAAATGGCTTTGTCCTTAAGGGGTTAAAGATGCATTCCATCCTTAATTGAAATGCACATCAATACAATGGACTTTTTAATAGAATCATTTTTGCGATTTACTTGCATTAGCAAAAATGCTTCTAGTCAAAGCTGTCACTGTTTTTAGTGGAAGCTTTTACTGTGCATGTGCATGTGAAACATATGTAAATATGCTCCATGCACCAGCATTTTAAATGTGCGTCATGAACCAGCATTTTAAATAGTATGTCTGCTTAGAAAGATGTTGGTGCCTTGTATTATGTAAATTGAGTGATCGCCAGTACAACACAAGGCAACAATAGCTATCTGGGCAGACACACATTTTCAAAAGACCATTGCATAAAGCATATTAAGATATGCTTAATGTGCACATGCACAGTAAAAGCTCACACTTAAAAAAGTGATAGGTTTTACTAGAAGCATTTTTGTTAATGCAAGTATATTCCAAAGTAATTATATAAATTTCAATTTTGACTGGAATATCCCTTTAAAAAGCATGAGAGCAGGTTGTTAAAAAGGATTTTTTTTTTTAATAAACAACTCACACACACGCACCTTATCTGTATAAACCAAGGAATATAAAGATAAAAGTAAAGGGGTTGTTACAATTTACAAAATAAAAAAAAAAAACAATGGCCTAGATAGAATAGAACCCATTTTTAAAACTAATAACTTGCTAAAGAAAACTTGCCGCAACATTACATCTCAAAACTAGCAGAATTCATAAAGATTTGTAACTTTCTCTTGTCATGGCAAGTCCTGCTCCATTATAACCAGGGCCGTCTTTAATATTGACTGGACCCTGGGCGAAAATTTTCTTGGGCCCCCCCATGCAATTTTGCTCTCCACCCCAACATCCCAAAAAACAACTAAATCAATTTTTTTTTTTTATTATTAGCCCAGAAGTGGATTATCCACTGCTGAGCTAATCATTTATAAATATGAAATAAATTGCAATATGTGAAACTGGACCTAAGCAGTACTAATAAGTAAATAAATATATATATTCCTCCACTGTGGATTAATTTAATATTCTTTTGAATGTGATTCTGGTGTGAGGTTAGCTGGTTAAAGAGATTTAGGGCAGCCAACAGGAGCAAAGCAAGGTAAAGACTGAGGAGGAAGCATGGAGGTGCAGTATAAGTTTACTGACTGGAACAGCAGAACTACTATGAGAAGCTGTAAAATCTGAGACAGAGAGAAAACAAAAACTATAAAAATAAACCTTACATTAATGTGTGAAGTATCAGCATGACACTATACATCAGCCACAGCAGCACATGTCACTTCTTTGCTCGGAACAAGTTCCCTCTCATCTTGCACTAGACAATGCTGCATGGGGAGGGGGGGGTGTGCACTCACTTATTCTCCCCACTGACACCTTTCTACAAAGCACTGTTCCCCTAACAAACTTCAGTTAGTTGATCTTAGGGCCACAGCAGAAAGAACAGGGCTAAGGGGACCAGCAGACTGGATGCTGTCTGTCCAAGGCTGCATGGATACAGTGTGAGATGAGTCACACAGCCTCAAGACTGAAGAGAGCAGTGTATGCAGCTGCACAGATGCTCAAATCCTCACGTGCTTGTCGCTCCAGCTTTCTGCTGCATGCGCTTACAGTCAGCCCTACCCAGAAACAATCCCTACCACCAGAGCAGTTACCTGGTAACAGTGGTGACCCCAGTAGGACCTTTTATGAGGCAGTTGGAATGGCTGGATGCCAAGTTAGGGCTTTGCATTCAGTGCTGCACAGTGCACATCTAAAACAGCACATGGCAATAGCTTGGCATATCACATGACACTGGCACGGTCTGGCACAGTTTAAAAAAAATATATATAAGCAGAGTACTTTTGACTGTCACAGTATTAGGACTGAATGTGTGTGTTCCCCATGTCAAATTAGCAGTCTGGTATGAACCATAAAAAAACGAAGAAAAAAAAAAACAGTCCCTATAAAACTACTCCAACGTGTGCAAAAAAGGAAACTGGAAAAAAGTTAAATAAAAGATGAATAAAAATTAGGCAAGCTTTGAAACAGCGAGACACATCACAATATATGATAATTGACAAGACAATTGGCACTTTTTAAAATTCTGTATGCAACATTGACGTTTAGGTGAAAAATCCATAACTCAGCTTGACAATGCCCCTTATTTACATCTATAAGTTTCTGAGAAATCTTTTCTATTCTGCAAAGCTACTGTGACCCTAACAAAACCAACATACTAAAATGTTATCCCCACCTACCAGCTGATAGACTAATTAGTCATAGTTTCTCCCTTTTACATAGCTTTTCTACAGAAAATACATTTGTTATTCAAATTTTCAGTGTAGGTAATGGTTTATACAGACAAAAACAGATATTTTAAATAAGAGAGTAAAGGTAAAGGAGCAGTTTGCACGCAATTACCCTGTACATTGCATGTCATTAAGTGATTTTTAGCCGGGTCATAGCGTGTGTTGAGTGTCGAGACGCGCTGTTACTACAAGTCTCCCTCCAGGAGGCATTCAGCAATAGTGTGATCTCACTGCTGTCAAAGAGAAACATCTTAATGTGAAAATGACAGCTGTTTGAAACTGTTGTGTACAGATTGCAATTATGAATGATTTTATGAAAAAAGTCAGAATATGTATTACACAAACATTGCTTGATAAAAATGTAGCAACTATTCCATCACTACTAATTCAGGCCTACTTTAAACATTTGAGTTAATTGCTCCTTGGGATTTTGGGATTGATCACAATCCTTTAGAAAAACATATCTAATGATTTATCTACAAATATTGCCATAAACTTTAATGGTGATTTTCTGTTGCAAACCATTAGATACACTGTTCTTAAGGATTGTGATCAACCCCATTGTTGGTTTAGAGTTGCACTCTAATATTGGGGTTCTAATATTAGGCTCACTTACAATCCTTTAGAAAAACGTATCAACTGATTTGTCAACAAAAATCCTCATATACTTTATTGGGGGTTTTCTGTTGGAAATCATTAGGTAAGTTTTTTTTAAGGACTATGGTCAACCCCATTATGCTATCCTAAAATAAGAAGTTTTTGTTTGTTATTTTCACACTTGTATATATGTTTAGACCTTAGCACCCAAAGCTGATTATAAAGTAAAATGGTCATCATCTCCTCTGCAGAATATATAGTCCTGCATTATATGGGGGTTTCCCTGTGGCATATATAAATAGCTATTCACACCCTTGAACTTGTATTCCAAACTAGTTTAGACATTTTATACCTCATGGCAGAATGAGCCTGCAATTCATAATTAACTAGAGATGTTTAACTTGACAAGATCTAAGAGGATAACCTCCCTTTTTTGAGCTAACAGATACCTACAAGGACCCTTGTAATGTTGACAGCTACAATAATGAAGTGACAGCTGCAATGGGCAGTATTGTCCTTGTTTGTTTGTGCACTCTCAGCATACACAAGTGCACCATCTGATCTGGTAAATAAGTGCTGAGTAAAAAATCAAAACAAACTCAGCTAGTAGTTCCGTTGCACCAGTAAAAGTGTAATTAGTTTGCCTATTTTATAGGAGAAACAAGTGTATAGATAAGCTGTTTTTCAAATATTATATATGTAAACCAATAATTTATGTATTAGTGTGGACTATATGGATCTGTGGCCTTACTTTACAAAGGTAATATATATGACATGGTTCACACTCTGCAGCAGATAATTCCAACTCTATGCTGCTAGGGTTACGTGCTGAAATTGTATCAGCATTTGCAAAAATAGTCTATTGTCTTCTGCACTTAGGCATCTTTTCATAATAAATTAAATAAGTAAATTTAGAGCCACCAATTAAAAATGCTATCATTAGCCCTAGGATGTATGACACATTAAATGTCTCTATCCAATATTCCCTCGGTATGAAATATAATTAAGAAAGTAGTTGCCATGCAACTGGGAATTTGATTCCAAATTTATAAAACCTATAAAGCATTGAAATCAGAAATTAAATAAAGGTACAGCAAATGATCAGTATTTCTACTTGTGCTGAATAATTGATGATGAGCCCAAGAGATTGTCCAGTGCAGAAACTATTCAATTTCTCTGCAATATTTGTCTCTGTAGACCATAGAGAAACTAAGTAATCAATCGATTTACATGTTTTTTATTAGGAAATCAAATAGGGTTTATTCAAAACATTTTCACCTCCAAAAACCATCTCTTTTATAAAAAGAGTTTCTTTTATCCCCAGTGTCACTTGAATTATAACATGACATAATCAGTAAAAATGTAAGATACATAGTTCTACATGCCCTTGCCCCAAACACTAGGGACTCCGCATTTAATAGTTCCCTTGAAGAGTGTATAAATGTAAACTGATGACATCTAGATCCTGAGTTCATCAAGGTGGCATGATGCCACATTTTAGTAGTCATTATGGATGTAAAAGGCATCCTCAAAGGGACCTTTATCAACCCTTTACAGATCTTGAAATAGGGCTTCTTTTTCAAAACATCATGCCCCACAAACCTTTATCAACACTAAAGGTTTCACCTGATTCAGAAGAATTCCAGCATATACAATTTATGAATGAAACCACCACCTATGTAATCCACAGTGCAGCACCATGTTGTAACATAGGTTATCATAAAATTGCGGTCATGTGATGCTTGCATCTGTGATGACCTCAAAGCATGCGTAGAAGAAGTGCACTGATGCAGACATGATCGTCTTCAAAGCTGCAGACATGCGGTACAGCTTTGAGAGAAGAGAGGTGCAGTAGAGAGACAGAAAGTTTGAAATAAGCTTCAATAAATAAACAAAAAAACACACATATACAGGTCAATCAGAATAACATAATAAAAATAACAAACCTATTGGGGAAATACAGATAAGGGTTCATATAATAATGATAATATTGATTTACAGATAGTTATGTTATTGTTAAAAAAAAACTTACTTTAGAGTAGTTTTAAAATATGTTTTTACACAAGAGTATGTAAGAGTAGTTTTCATTGAGGTGGTAAATTGTGGAAACTGGTGATATTTTTTTTTTCTCTTATAAAGTTTATAGAGATTATTTATGTTACCACCAGTTGTCACACTTTACCACCTCAATGGAAACCAGGCCTATGTTATTTTTTTGTGGAGGGGGTAAAGTTAAATTCAGACTCTCTCCTTCCTAATGAAACTTTTTTTGACCTAAGCTAAAACACATCCTAATGTAAGTACTAATACTGCTTTTCAGAGCACTGTGTGCATTTTATTGCTGTTGAGGGAGAGGATTAAATGTATGTGCATGTGCGCATGCTCCCAATAGATGAAAACGCAAAATCCAAGATTGTGCTCAGCTCCCTTGTTGTTCTTAGGACAGAAGATTCATACAAGGGGGGAATACAAACTTTGACGATAAAATAAAGTAGATTTTCTTTAGGTTTATAAGAACTATGCAGCTGTGTTATTTATAGTTAAAGGGACACTGTGGATATGTTTTTTTTCAGTAGTATTAAATGATACTCAAAAGTATTAAAATCAAAATATAGGAATAATCTCCTGGTAGATCTAGAGTTAGGCCTTTTCTATATTTAGGAAATATCCCAGATCTCTATCATTGGTTCACACTTCTTTATTCTAACACCACAAAGCCTTTAAAATGTAGAACTACACTGCAACTGAATTATGTAGCTAAAATTAACAAACCTTCCATACACCTGCTACACAAACCCTTACATTTGTGCTTTTTATTATTATTACTATTATAATTTATTTGTATAGCGCCACACAATTACGTATAGATGGGTACAGAGATAGAGGTATACAATGCTTTGTGATAAGATACAAAAACATAACAGGTTAAATAAATCTAGGAGGAAAAGGGCCCTGCTCCGGAGAGCTTATAGTCTACAGGTAGAGGGTGCAGAGATATAAGGTTAGGGGTAGCTGATTACATGGATTGTAGTTGCAGCAGTGAGTAATGGCAGTTCAAGATTTATTTTGGGCAGGGTGAAAAACAAAACAGAGGAGAGAGATGGTGAGCCTCTCTGAATAGGTGGGTTTCAAAAAGCATCTAAAGTTATACAAGGTTAGAGACAGTCTGATGTAGCGGGGTAGAGACTTTCCGAGAATAGGAGCAGTGCATGAGAAGTTTTGGAGGCAAGAGAGGCTTATTTACTATTGTACACATTTCAAACTTGGTATGACATACAAAGTGCTGCATGATCTCATCTGCACACTATTATATTTATAGGTGAAATCCAGAATCCACCTAGCTATTTCTAGTACCCAGACTTTCATTTATGCAGTACCATAATACTAGACACATTTGTAAGAGAGCAGCAGATGTTTATGTTTACCTATTCTTGTGAGAGCACATGATGCTACCAAAGCTACCAATTATTATTTTAATCATTATTTGTTTTAACTAATGTTAAAGTGAATGTAGGTTTTAATGAATAAGTGCCCGGTTTTTAAAAATACTATTAAAAACTTTGTATTGGAGCGGTTTTTTAGATGCCGGCCCATTTTTGGTGAACAACTTGGGTTGTCCTTGCTGATTAGTGGATAAATTCATCCACCAATAAAAACGTGCTGTCCAGAGTACCAAACCCAAAAAAGCTTAGATGCCTTCTTTTTCAAATAAAGATAGCAAGAGAACGAAAAAAAGATGATAGGAGTAAATTAGAAAGTTGCTTAAAATTGCATGCTCTATCTGAATCATGAAAGAAAAAAATTGGGTTCAGTGTCCCTTTAACTTTTTCTTTAGGAAGCCCAGACCTGTGATCCTCCGCCTGCTTCTCCTGCTGTACTTAGCATATGGATGACAAATCCGGCTTCCTCCAATCATTGTGTGACCTAACTAGCTGGATGCCTTGGCGCGCTCACAATGATTGGAGGAAGCCGGATTCATCATTGCTGTGCTAAGTACAGCAGGAGCTGCGGACTGAGGATCACAGGTCTGGTTTTCATAAAGAAAAAGGTAAGTATTAAAAAAAAACGCTTCAATGCAAAGTTTAATGAATGAAAGTTCCCCTGTTTTTAATAGTATTTTTAAAAACCGGGCGTTTATTCAATAAAATGTACATTCACTTTAAGCCTGTGCCTTTTTGCTTTGCAATAAACTCCTTCTAAAAACTAAAGGAAAGATATATTATAATTATAATAAAAATAACATACCTAGAAAACTAACAAAAATATGCAATGAACTACTGCTATATTACCTTTAACATTATGAAGTATAATTGTGACAAAAATACAGAAAGTAAGAGATAACCCATAGTAATGGACATCTTACAGATAGTACTAATAATTAGGTTATAATGACTGTGCTTAACTCTATTTTTGGCACAAAAAGTGCTGACTAAATTGCTTTTCACAAGATAAACTCTGTTTTTCAGTAATTCCTTGAACATGTTAGGAAGTTGTAGGGCTGCTGCGTGTGATTAACCTAATCTGAAGAAGTGTGAAAGGAAGATCATGCTATCTAAAAAATATAAACAAACCACATCATTTAAAGTTTAAAAGCAACAAAAACAATTTTAAAATGCACAGACTTATGTACTGAAAATCTTCCTTACAAGCTTCAAGTTGCTTCTATGTTACTATGACAAGTAAATAATTAAGCTGGTGTATTTCAGTAACTTCTCAGGTTAGGTTTCTACAATTAAAGGATTACTTTCCGTTATAATTTTTAAGCTAAACAACTAACATATTAAAGTTAATAAACATTAATTAAAACCTACTGACCTATATTTTCTCCAAAACAAAGTTTCATAACGTTCTAAAAGTTATATCTTTTATTTGCCGATGATGTCACGTTTTCCTGCCCACTATTTTCAGCACTGCATGTTCAAAATACTTAAACCAATGAAATTGTGTTTAAAGCGCCATTTTGAAACCTAGGTATTGTAAACGGATTGGTACAGAGCAAAGGATACCCGTGGAGTGGGTTTGGAAAACAATTAAATTTGCCGACAAGATTTCTGACATACGATAGAGATATGTTAATGAAATGCTATTGATAAAAAGCGTATTTGGGGTAGTTAGTTAGTAACAGGTATAGAAAATATTTACTTACAGTGTCCCTTTAAACTATATGGCCCCAATTTATCAAAGGGCTTGCGGACCTGATCCGACACTGCTGATCAGGTCCGCAAGACCTCGCTAAATGCGGAGAGCAATACGCTCTCCGCATTTAACATTGCACCAGCAGCTCACAAGAGCTGCTGGTGCAACGTCGCCCCTGCTGACTCGCGGCCAATCGGCCGCCAGCAGAAAGGTGTCAATCAACCCGATCGTAATCGATTGGGTTGATTTCCGGCGATTCCTGTACACCTGCTTAGAGCAGGTGGACAGGGTTATGGAGCAGCGGTCTTTAGACAGCTGCTTCATAAGTTGTGTTTCTGGCAAGTCTGAAGACTCGCCAGAAACACGGCCCTTCAAGCTCCGTACGAAGCTTGATAAATGGGCCTGCTAGCCTGTATTTTCATTCTAGGTGTCAGCTCATTATGTTCAATGAACAACAGCAGATAAGACAGGTGATGTACTTGGCAACACTGCATTTTCTTTTAATAAGCTAGTTCAGTGAATTACAGAGGTCATTTTGAAATGTGAGTTGAGAACAGTTTGCCATCTATGCCAACATGAATTCTGCTAATCTGCTAACAAATAAGTGAAAATGCCAATTTATTGCTTATCTTTCTGTTCCCTATTTTTCACATGCTTCATTATTCAAACATTATGTGACCGTCTCACACCAATCATATATTCTAACATCCATGTTCTCAGTACAATTAAATATATTTTATGTGGGTATTGGTAACCATATATATTAAAACAGATATCTAGAGACACATGCTGAGTTTAGTAAATATTAACAAACTACATTATGAAACATCTATATATTGAGTTTAACGCATACACATTATTAACATTAATTTGAGTTAAAAGTGTTTTTAATGGTTTACAAATTAACTAAGTGTCAGAATAGCCATGTGTTGACAGTCTCGGATATAGTTCTGGTAGAATTTTTGCCACTTCAATAAACACAATGGTCCAGTCAAATAGTTCAGTACTGTTGCAAAAAGATTAGCAATGTGTTTGTACGAGATAATATACTACTTCATATCACCTTTGAACTTTAGTTAAATGATTTACGTCAGCAATATTTAATTGAATTAAAAACCCAGAAACCTGTGCAGGACCTATTATTTAATTGATATATACAGACATAGTGGTAACATTTTAAAGGGATTATTCCAATTCTGGAATATTTAAAAAACATACAGAGAGATAGATAGATAGATAGACAGACAGACAGACAGACAGACAGACAGACAGACAGACAGACAGACAGACAGACAGACAGACAGATAGATAGATAGATAGATAGATAGATAGATAGATAGATAGATAGATAGATAGATAGAAAGAGGTAATGCTTCTTAACTGCAAATTATATGTGAGCTACATACATTTTTATTTGTAGCTATTTGTTTTTAGGAATTTGTGTGATATTCTCCTAAGTAAAGTAAATTTATTGCATACAATACATAGCAGTTCCCATAATGCTGACACAATATACCAGAATAATGTAAAGGCTCTCTCCTGAACAGCAATTATAAACTTAATTTTAGCAGTGTGTAAACCAGTAAGTGCTAGAGTCTGGCACAGTGTAATAGAGTGAGCATGATCTTGCAGGAATGCTTGAACATAAAGAATAAAGTAATATGCTATTTAGACTCATTACTTGTGTATAAGCCACGACTTTTACATTCCAGCCAAGGTACAGAAAACATATGTTTCACATTGTGTAACCTGCAGCTGCATGCAGCTCACTGTATCTTCAGTGATGGAATGCACCAAGCATGGTTTAGTGAGCAAGCTGCTACATGAACTCAGCTAGTTCTCCTTAGATTGCCTGGTAGAAAATGTCTATGGCCAACTGAATGATAAGCTTTTCTTATGCAATATAACATTTTGAAAACAACTCAGCTTTTCTCTATGACTTTTTAACTAAACCATTAACTATAAATAAACATGCTACAAAACCAACTGTTTCACAGCAATGGGGAAAATAATTTAAAAAACCAACTCATATCGATAAATATTATTTAACTGGTTGACTCAGGTAAGAAAATACAGGGAGTGCAGAATTATTAGGCAAGTTGTATTTTTGAGGATTAATTTTATTATTGAACAACAACCATGTTCTCAATGAACCCAAAAAACTCATTAATATCAAAGCTGAATAGTTTTGGAAGTAGTTTTTAGTTTGTTTTTAGTTATAGCTATTTTAGGGGGATATCTGTGTGTGCAGGTGACTATTACTGTGCATAATTATTAGGCAACTTAACAAAAAACAAATATATACCAATTTCAATTATTTATTTTTACCAGTGAAACCAATATAACATCTCAACATTCACAAATATACATTTCTGACATTCAAAAACAAAACAAAAACAAATCAGTGACCAATATAGCCACCTTTCTTTGCAAGGACACTCAAAAGCCTGCCATCCATGGATTCTGTCAGTGTTTTGATCTGTTCACCATCAACATTGCGTGCAGCAGCAACCACAGCCTCCCAGACACTGTTCAGAGAGGTGTACTGTTTTCCCTCCTTGTAAATCTCACATTTGATGATGGACCACAGGTTCTCAATGGGGTACAGATCAGGTGAACAAGGAGGCCATGTCATTAGATTTTCTTCTTTTATACCCTTTCTTGCCAGCCACGCTGTGGAGTACTTGGACGCGTGTGATGGAGCATTGTCCTGCATGAAAATCATGTTTTTCTTGAAGGATGCAGACTTCTTCCTGTACCACTGCTTGAAGAAGGTGTCTTCCAGAAACTGGCAGTAGGACTGGGAGTTGAGCTTGACTCCATCCTCAACCCGAAAAGGCCCCACAAGCTCATCTTTGATGATACCAGCCCAAACCAGTACTCCACCTCCACCTTGCTGGCGTCTGAGTCGGACTGGAGCTCTCTGCCCTTTACCAATCCAGCCACAGGCCCATCCATCTGGCCCATCAAGACTCCCTCTCATTTCATCAGTCCATAAAACCTTAGAAAAATCAGTCTTGAGATATTTCTTGGCCCAGTCTTGACATTTCAGCTTGTGTGTCTTGTTCAGTGGTGGTCGTCTTTCAGCCTTTCTTACCTTGGCCATGTCTCTGAGTATTGCACACCTTGTGCTTTTGGGCACTCCAGTGATGTTGCAGCTCTGAAATATGGCCAAACTGGTGGCAAGTGGCATCTTGGCAGCTGCACGCTTGACTTTTCTCAGTTCATGGGCAGTTATTTTGCGCCTTGGTTTTTCCACACGCTTCTTGCGACCCTGTTGACTATTTTGAATGAAACGCTTGATTATTCGATGATCACGCTTCAGAAGCTTTGCAATTTTAAGAGTGCTGCATCCCTCTGCAAGATATCTCACCATTTTTTACTTTTCTGAGCCTGTCAAGTCCTTCTTTTGACCCATTTTGCCAAAGGAAAGGAAGTTGCCTAATAATTATGCACACCTTATATAGGGTGTTGATGTCATTAGACCACACCCCTTTTCATTACAGAGATGCACATCACCTAATATGCTTAATTGGTAGTAGGCTTTCAAGCCTATACAGCTTGGAGTAAGACAACATGCATAAAGAGGATGATGTGGTCAAAATACTCATTTGCCTAATAATTCTGCACTCCCTGTAAGTGATCAGAATTGTATTATTTTATAATGACTTTTCTATTTCCCTTTTATGATGATAATGAACCCCTAGACATCGTCCTAAAAGCACTGGAACATAGAACATTCTAGCTTTTTCGGTGACCTGCTCTTTCCTGCAACGAAATGAGATGAATAATCGGACTGGGGATGTGCCTAGCATAGGCACATGACTTCCTGTTTCCTTCAAATGTTTACTTCGGAAGTTTGTTCCGATCGTTAACATTTGCCCACGTCATGAAAGGGGTTAATGTGCATTGTCTTTATTATTATTGTTGTTATCTTATTTACAGAGCACCATACATGCTCCCAGTTCTATGTTAACAGGTATTAATATACACAATACATATGATTAACCCCTTAATGACTGCAATGTACCCTGTACGTTGCTGGTCATTAAGGGATTGTCTGGGTATAATAGCGCGGGTCTTGCCGCGAGCAGCAACACCGTACTATTTGACCCTCCCTCCTGAAGGTTTGCTAAAATAGCGCAGTCTCACCACTGGTGGCAAGACCGTGCCATTGAGAAACTCACCCCATAGAAAGACCAGCGACATACAGGGTCATTAAGGGGTTAAATAATACTGGTAACAAAAGACTGCAATCAACAGTTTGTACACATTTGTAAGTAAGAATAATGCATGCGTAAATGTCTGCTCTGGCATAGTTGTTCTTAATTAATTTGCTTATATTGTAGGGTGATGTGAGTGAAATGCCACTTTTTATGTGGTGTAAACATTGCTAGCGCATTTCCAATCAGTAAACGTTTGTTGTTATCAGTTACACTCAGGCTCAGTTGTCTCTCGAAAGCTTAGTAAAAAAACTTTCACTTTTGCAACCTTAGCAGTCTAACCAAATACTATAATTATATTGTACTCTACTTATAGCAATAAAGATGCAATCGTGTTGTTGTCTCTTTAAATTATGGTGCACATGAAATAGAGTGATATTATCAACAAAACATTTACAAGTTTATACCACTTTAGTCTGAGGGGGGAAAAAGTGTACGCTTTGGTCCAAACTAAGTATGTGCAGTAAAAATACATAGCCAATATTCATAGGATTATAAAAACTGTTCAAATAAAAGTGCATTAAATAAACAGATTTAATTGCCATAACAAATCTATTTCACACTATTTCTGTATCATCCAACAATGTCTTGTTTAATCTCAATGTAATGAGAAAAAAGAAACTCTATTATTGAATTACTTGTCATCGGCGTCTGTACATGTTTTCCTCGATTACATACTGTCTATATATATAGCTAACTAGTCATACAACCTACGGTTTTGTTTATTATTAAAACTGTATTAGACATTTTGGAGAACATATTGCCAACAGTTATTATTTTACTTTTGCCAAAATGCTAAGTATGCTAAAAATATCTTCAGATGCACTATATTAAAGGGATGGTCTAATCCCAGGTTTCTAATTGTTTAAAAAGATAGATAATCCCTTTATTACCCATTCCCCAGTTTTCCATAATAAACACAGTTATATTAATACTTTTTTTACCTCTGTGATTACCTTGTATCTAAAATTCTGCAGACTGCCCCTTTATTACAGTTATTTAGACAGACTTGCATTTTAGAAAATCAGTACTGACTCCACGGGAGTGAGCACAATTACCTATATGACACACATGAACTAGCCGTGTCTAGCTGTGAAAAACTGTCAAAATGCACTTAGATAAAAGGCGGCCTTCAAGGGCTTATAAATTAGCATATAAGCCCACCTAGTTTTGAAGGTTTATAAATTCTTAATATCAAGGATTTAAACTATAGCCTTCAGCAAAAACATTTGCAAGAATGAGGCATATAATTTAAGTATCCCAATCATAATATTCCTCAAGGGATTTCAAGAATATCTGAGACTATAATAATGAGTTCTTAAGTCTTATGTTCAAATAAGGAAATTTGCGTTAGTATGTCCCTCTAAAGTGAAGGTCAATTTAGATGAATCGGTGCCCGGTTTCTTAATAATCCTATTAAAAACAAGGGCACTTTAATTCATCAAAATTGACATTTCACTTGTTTTCTTCCAATACTTACCTTCTAATCTTCACAGCCGATCCAGCGATTCCCCCGGCCATCTGAAGCCTCTTCATACATCAGAAATGGCGAATCCGGCTTCCTCCAATCATGCCCCCCCCCCCCCCCGCTGGGGAAATCATGGCCTGAGGCAACACAGTGATTGGAGGAAGACGGATTTGTCATTTTAGACCAGTGAAGAGGGCTTGTGACGGGCGGAGGAAGCGCTGCAGCAGCTGTCAGAATTAAAAGGTAAATATTTGAAGAATACAAGTGAAATGTCAATTTTTATGAATTAAAGTGCCCTTGTTTTTATAGGACTTATAAAAACCGGGCACCGATTCATCTAAATTGACCTTTACTTTAACAGCTCTCAGAAAATGTGCTAATGTCAATCTCTGCCATAAGAGAAATACACAAGGTTATTCATCATCTTTTGTGTCACACAATGTACACCCTTTCATTTCCTTTACTAGAGAAGCAATACATGTTATAAATAGTAAGCAATTAATATATTAAAGGGAAAGTACAGTCATAATTCAACTTATATGACATTTTAAACAACTTTCCAATTTAATTCTATTATCTAACTATCTGACCCCTGATCAATCAGGTTTTAGACCGAATCACTCCACTACAACTGCCCTCCTAAAAGTTTGCAACGACATCCAAACTGGCATGGAACAAGGAGACCTAACTGGAGCTATTTTCCTTGATTTTGCAAAGGCTTTTGACACAGTGAACCATGACCTACTACTTCTCAAACTAAAAAACTCTGGTATTGCTGATCGCCCGTTAACCTGGTTTAAATCATATGTATCTGATCGATAACAATATGTCTCTGTCTCTAACAGTGACTCCCTCCCTCTCCCAGTCACGTGTGGTGTTCCCCAAGGTTCCATTCTCGGCCCCCTACTATTCACAGTATTTATAAATGATTTGCCTAATGTCTGCAAATCCTCAACTGTACACATGTACGCAGATGACATGGTAATCTATGCAAACAAATTTGATCTGCCGCAGCTTGAAGCAGTGCTCCAAGACCAGTTCACAGAGGTAGAAAAGTGGATCTCGAAAAACAAATTTTTCCTAAACACTGACAAAACGGTCACAATGATCTTTGGAACAAAAATTACAAAATTCCCATCTTCGCATCAAAACAAAATCCAATTGCACGCTGACCGCAGTCCACTCTTTTAAATACTTAGGTATGTTGTTAGACCCCAATCTATCTTTTAGCCTCCACATAGAAAAACTTGCCTCTAAACTTTATCCAAAACTAGGTGCACTGTACAGAAACAAATCTTGCCTCAGCCCTACAGTAAAGGAAAAGATTGTACAGCAAATGCTGATGCCTATCTTGGATTATGGGGACATAGTATATGCACCTGCTCCGCAAACTCACCTTAATAAACTAAATACGTTATATAACTCGTTCTGCCGCTTTGTGCTACAATGTAACTACAGGACCCACCATTGTGACATGCTAAAAGAACTAAACTGGCTGTCGCTGGAATCCAGATGCACCCTCCATTTTTCCTGCCTTGTCTTTAAGAGCCTTTCTGGGAAGCTCCCACCCTACCTGAACAGAATGCTCTCCCCTGCTATTCCCACCTCCTATAACCTCCGATCCAATAACAGCACATTATTTAGCTTGCCTCAGTACAAAAAGAAAGCAGCTTGATCCTCCTTTTCCTACAGAGCACCACAATTATGGAACGACCTCCCTCACACTTTAAAAACTTCCCCAAGCCTAAAATCCTCTAAGAGATCCCTCTCTACATATCTCAAAACAGAATGCTCCTGTCATGGTTGATTAAATATTTTGTACCTGCTCTATGTTAAATGTTTGCATATATTGTGTATTATTATTGTTTTTGTATTTTATTGTACCCTATTGTATCAATTCAATGTTTTGTGTTCCCAGGACATACTTGAAAACGAGAGAAATCTCAATGTATCCTTCCTGGTAAAATATTTTATAAATAAATAAATAAATCTATTTTGCTTAGTTCTCTTGGTATCCTTTGCTAAAAAGTAATCCTAGGTGAGCTCAGAAGTGTGCATGTGTCTCTAGCCGTCTGGCAGTTTGCAACATTGTGTATAGCCATGGTATACATGGTTGCAAACACTGCTGCCATAGACTGCTACAGTCTGCTAAAGACATGTGAATGCTCCTGAGCTACTATTAGCCTACCTAGGGGTACTTGAGGAGCCCGGATGAGAAGCACTGCTCTATCTGAATCATAAATGTTTAATTTTGACTTTACTGTCTCTTTAAATTAGCTATCACTGTCAAGCAATTGGTGCATAACTAACATACTGCAGAGTTTGAAAATGCTTTGACTACATAATCTTATTGCTAAACTTTGCACTTCTTTTTCAAAAGGCAAACTTCTTTCACCTCTTGCCCTATTAGGATGAGTCAATCGGGATTTGTTACTAGAGTAGATACAGTTGGCCACTGTGATTATATTAGCAAAATATTTATTGTTTTGTAGTTTCCTTTCAGATAATCTTGTCTGAAGCCATATAAGGCTATATACACTATATGGCCAAAAGTATGTAGATACCTGACCATCACACCTATATGGCCTTGTTAAACATCCCACTCCAAAACCATAGGCACTAATACATAGTTGATCCCCTTTAGCAGCAAATTTTCAGGGAAGGCTTTTCACAAGAGTGTGTATGTGAGAATTTGTGCCCATTAAGCCAGAATAGCATTTGTTAGATCAGGTACTGATGTAGGACAAGAAGGTCTGGCTCACCATCGGAGTTCCAGTTCATCCCAAAGTTTTTCTAAGGAATTGAGGGCATGGCTCTTTGTAGGCCACTCAAGTTCTTCCACTAACAACTAGTCAAACTAAGTCTTCATGCACCTCACTTTAGGCACAGAGGTACAGTCATGCTACAGCAGAAAATGGCCTTTCCAAACTGTTGCTACAAAGTTTTAAGCACCCAATTGTGTAAAATTATTTGTAATATGTAGCATTAAGATGAACCATCACTTTAACTAAGGGGCCTAGCCCAAACCCTGAAAAAGAGCCACAGACCATTATCTCTCCTCCACTAAACTTTTAGGCACTATGCATTCTGGTAGGTAGCAATCTCCAAGCATCAGCCACACCCAGACTCCCCATCAGACTGCTGGATAGTGAAATGTGATACATCCCTCCAGAAAACACATTTCCACTGCTCCAGAATCCAGTGGTGACGCACTTTACACCACTCCAGCAGATGCTTGTCATTGTGCATGTTTATGTGAAGCATAAGTTCTGCTGCTCAAACATGGAAACCTATTTTATGAATCTCCCGATGCACAGCTCTTTTGCTGATGTTGCTCCTAAAGGCAGTTTGGAATTCTGTAGTGAGTGATGCAACAGATGATAAGTGATTTTTACACACTATGCACTTCAGCAGTTAATAGTCCTACACAGAGAGTTTGGGTGGTCTACCACTTTGGTTCAGGGCTTTTGTTGATCTTCACATTAGCACTTTGAATAGACCAGGGCAGATCTAGCAGGGCAGGAATTTTATAAAGTGGCAAATGTGGAAAATGTAGCATCCTATGATAGTGACCCTTAAAGTCACTAAGTTTTTCAGTACAACCCATTATACGGCTAATGTTTATCTATGGAGATTTCATGGCTATGTGCTGGATTTTATGCACCTGTTAGTAATGGGTGTAGCTGAAACCCCTGAATGTAATAATTAGTAGAGGTATCCACATACATTTGGCCATATAGGTATGTGGCAGAGTTGGTTTGTAAAGTCTGCCATGTGTTCTTCCATATTTTAGAACTGGGAAACACTTATTTCCAGACGTAAAACTATAGCAAAAGGCAGCAAAGTAACTAATAAAAGGATAGTGCAAAGTTGTTTTAATACTTATAATTAATTATTACATGCCCTATCTGAATCATGAAAGTTTGATTTTGACTAAACTGCCCCTTAAATGCCAAAGTATATGTATTTAAAAAAATTAAGAACATGGCTTGTTTCCGCTGCACTCCTTGCACTCACTAATAAATTGTGATGCGCAGTCCTGCAACTAATAATGATGCTTGAGTGTTTCTACAAAATACAAGATTTAATTTCTAATGTTTTGCAACAACCATATTATATTTCCAAGTTGTTTGATGAATAATTTATAGAGATTTATTGGTAAATGAAGGTAGCAATATGCTGAATCTGATAATTTGAGAGTGATGAAAATAAAAAACAAGGAAACAAAGACATTATTTTAATAAATAATTAACAATGTAAAGAAAAAAAAATACATTGAAACAGTATAAATATATATATTTATATATTAACATTTACTGATGGACTGTTGAGAAACCTACAATATACATTTATTTACATTCAGGTCATAACAAAATCAAATTCTAAATATCCTGTGCATCCTTTTAAGCTATTTACAGCCTATGATCCAATAAATTAACAGCTTTGCAAGTTTCCCAATAGATTTTACTGTACTATTTTAAGAACAGTGAAACAAAATAGTATATTTTATATTTAGATGACATTATTCTTGATGAGTTAGTGTAATTTAGTTACAAATGTCAAACATAGAAAATTTATAGCATTTCTGTGACTTATTGCAGGTATGTAAGATTGTGCAGACTTCAGACCACCATGTTAACCCCTGCAAACATGAGTATACATACATTTTTATTATCCAACCAGTGTATGTCTGTTGGTATGTACAGTATTACTGACTTAGCATCATGTTACATAGTCATCTTAGAAATTATAGGACACTTTCCCAACCCTATAAATATATTTACAATCACTTAGTGGATTAGGCAAGCACTTTGATAACAAGTCTTTAACTGCAGACAGCATATCTATCATTCATATAATTTTAAACCTGTACTAACAAATTGTTTTTTGTACATTTTTTTCCTTGAAGTGAATATATGTAAAAGAAGGGCAAATTAAAGATTTTAAAACCCCCTGGAAGCTAGAATGCTGAGATTGTATTAATATTAGCACTAATGACAGGTATGTTTAGCTGTTAGATCATGTCCTGATGTAAGTTCATACAGCATAATAAATATTGTCCATGAAGTACCTTTAAATAACATGAAACAAGTACTAAAACAAAAACCGAAACAAACCGGATGCATTCTCAGGTAGAAAGTATTGTAAACTCCTATATCTCTTATACTTCAGCGTCTATTGTGATAAAATAGAGTGGGGGCTTAAGGAAAGGTAAGGGAAAGAGACATGGGATATAGGGGAGGACGGAGGCGAGATTAAGTTGTTTTAGTAGAAAAGTATGTGCGAGCTCCCGTTTGAAGTTTCTTATAGGAAATGGTGGGTATATTATATTGCAGATATGGTGTGAGAAGTGGGAAGAAGGTTTGATATTATGGGGGTGATTTATCAATCTCTGTCGGATATGATACGCTGTAGCGGATCATGTCCGCCAGATATCGCTGAATGCCGACAGCATAAGCTGTCGGCATTTAACGTTGCACAAGCAGTTCTGGGGAACTGCTTGTGCAATGCCACCCCCTGCAGATTCACGGACAATCGGTCGCTAGCAGGGGCTGTCAATCAACTTGATCGTAAACGATCGGGCGGATTGATGTCCTCAGCCTCAGAGGTGGCAGACGAGTTAAGAAGCAGTGGTCTTAAGACCACTGCTTCTTCATTCCTGTTTCCAGCGAGCCTGAAGGCCCCTAAGTCTGTTCGGCTAGTGTCCCATATAAATTTAATATCATGAAAAAATGCTAAGTTCTTAGTCCTAAAATGTCCATATTCTTCTAGACTTAAAAGTTTTCCTTTTTTGATAGCAAAAATGGGCCAGATACTAAAGCTCTGCCTCTTCATACTGGGCACCGCCATCCTGGAGCTAAAGTACTCTCACAGCCTGAGTTATATATGCAATGACTGTATGGAATATAGAAGTGTTAATTCTGAAGTCTGTATTTCCACTTTTAACAAGAACTGGAAAGCCTACAATTTTCATTAGGCAATTACAGGAAAAGGGGGGAAATAAATAATAATAATTATATTATAAATCTGTTTTACTGCATAAATATATATATATACAATCTCAATATTTTTAATGAACCTTTAAATGCCTGCCTGTATGTTTCTCTTGAGGTCTAAAGTTATGAGACTTTGCTATTATTATTATTATTATTATTATTATTATTTTTACAATTATTTTCTCTTAAAGTTATTTTAAATATGGCAGAATTGCATACTCAACAAAGAGATAATAAAATGACAGTGTAAAATTACTTAGATTGATTTATAAATGAGCAGTAGATTTTTTTGTGAGAAATGTCAAAGTTAGTTCAATTTTCCTTCCCCCTACATTATGTGACAGACATCAGCCAATCACAAAGTGCATATACATATGTTCAGTGAACTCTTACACATGCTCAATATGAGCTGCTCCAACAGAAAGTGTTCATATGAAACAATTATGCACATTTAGATAACGAAAGTGAATTGGAAAGTTTTCTGCTCTACCCGGGTCATGCAAATTTAATTTAGACTTTTCTGTCACCTTTTATTCTATAGACGTTTGATATATAATATATTACTTTAGCTCATGTGCTTTGTAATTTCCAGTTTTTTGTTCTTGACTGAATACAAACTGCTTGATGCTTCCTTTTGCTGACAGGCTGTGTCTACCATAGTGTGGTAACATTCCTTTCTCCTGCATTTCTTGGAACAGACAAATGTCAGACTCTTTTCACTATGGCACCATGTGTTAACTTTAAAAAGCTCTGGGTTAATTTCTAATAAGCAAATCATAAACAACTTAACTGTGCGGCAAATAGTATTCAAAATAATCTATAAATATAGTAGTCTAGAAGAGACTGTAAATAATGCTGAAAATAAATAAATCTGTGTAGGAAATGTGGGTCAAAAATGAAAAAAATAAATGAATGCAGATAAAGAATACTTTTACGACTAAACTCATTAATACGTGTGGGGCAACTATACTAAAAAATAAAGTAAGGCAGATTAAAATATGTTTATAATGTTAGCTCACATAATATATAATTAGGACCACTAGATGCTAAACTTATTATTGCACTATTGCTTGAATAGAATCATGTATTTACCCTCGGCAAAATGTTTAAACACATAGTTAAAGTCAGCTTTAAAGCAGCAATGCACTACTGTGTGCTAGCTTAACACGGTGCTCTGACAAAATGCAGAAAGACATTTGGCAGAAGGACATTTGGCAGACAGACATTTGGCCAACGGACATTTGGCTGACAGACAGAAAGCTAAAGAATGTTCCGATTTCAGGCCGAGGGCAGATACGTTCCAGAGTGCTCTGTTCTAATCAGAGCCTCGGGCGCCGCAACTGCCTCTGGGAACCTTACCATGGGTCCCAGACGGCACGTTTTGTAATTCTCTGTCTGGGAAACTATCTATCTATCTATCAAATCTATCTATTTATCTATCAAATCTATCTATCTATCGTATCTATCAAATGTATATATTGCATCTATTGATCTATCTATCTAATCTATGTATCTATCTATCTATCAAATCTATCTATCTCGTGGCCGGACTGTTATGTGACAGCCACTTGTGTTTCGGCCAAATGTCCGTCGGCCAAGTGTCCGTAGGCCAAGTGTCCGTCGGCCAAGTGTCCGTCGGCTAAAAGTCCGGCCACGGCTTAACACATCTGATGAGCCAATGACAGGACAGGAGACAAATATGTGTAGCCACAAATCACCAGCTAGCTTTCAGTAGTCTATTGCTTTAATTTTCTATCCCTTTAAATGTAGTTAAAATAAGTCTCATACACAAACTAGATGTACATCTTTAACCTTCATTTGTGTTATATGATGCATTATATTATTACTTTCTATTTTAACATTTTTGACAGACTTGCATTTTAGCCAATCAGTGCTGACTGATAAGTAACTGCACAAGCGTGATCACAATGTTATCTATGTGACAAGCAAGAACTAGCGCTATCTAGCTGTGGAAAAACTGTCAAAGTTTACTTAGATAAGAAGCGGCCTTCAACTGCTTAGAAATTAACATATGAGCCTACCTAGGTTTACCTTTCAACAAAGAATAAAAAAAGAATAAAGCAAATTTAATGATAAAAATAAATTGGAAAGTTGTTTAAAATTGCATGCCCTATCTGATATCATGATAATTTTATTTTGATTAGACTGTCCTTTTAATGCAAATATAGATGCTAATGACAGGAGTACCCACTAATGATACACATGAAAGATAGGTGAAATGAGGTTAAATGAATAAACACTGCCTTTACAGTGAGGTTTGTTGGCAAACTATGAACATAGCCCCTTGCCCTGCTCAGGATAATTTATATTTTCAGTTATATATAAACAAACCCTTATGCAACAGATAAAAACCTGACACCTTCTCTCTGGCATACAAAGAGGCAGATAACTGGTTGTCTCCCTGCACATACTCTATGACTTGTGAGCTGAGAGGTTTACAGACCTAAACACTAGCTGATGTATGTGCATGAAAATAAGGCCAGGACTGTGTGAGGTATATGCACATCCTAATAGTCCTTAAAGGGTCAGTAAATATGTAAAATTATGCACAGTAAAACAAACATTGCAGTATACTGTCATGTATTTTTTTTTATATTTATATATATATATATATATATATATATATATATATATATATATATATATATATATATATATATATATATATATTGCTCCATTTTTCATGTGATTTGGCACTGAAAATGGTTAATTGTCTAATTCTCAGAGCTGTAAAGTCACACTGCAAACTTCCCAAGGCTAATCCTGCTACATATCTTTCTCTAATTGGTTTTAACTGTTAACAACTGCAAAACAGGGTGCTTTATACTAACATAATGACTACAGCTACCCTTTTTATCTGCAGACTCAAGCTTCAATTGGCTCCTCCATATAAGGCAGGTAGTGGGTGGAGTTTGGCTATTGAAAAACAAATGCAGCAAACATGACATTCATTTGTTTTAAAAATGTTTAAATTTGGCTGATATATTATTATAAAAACAACAACAATAATTTGTAATTATAAAGAGTTTACTGTCTCTTACTATGAGAATTGTTTTCCTTACTTCCACATATTTGTTATATATTAGCTCCTATTATGTATTATTTGTTTGAAAAATTCTGTCATTTGTGCACTCTCCCTTCTCAACTGTAATTAAGGTATATTAAAGAGACATGAAACCGAAATGTTTTATTTAATGATTCAGACATAGATAACTTTTTAAATAACTTTCCAATTTATTTCTATTATCTGATTTGTTTAACTCTATTTATATCCTTTGTTAAAATGTATACCTAGGTAGGCTTAGAAGCTGCTCATTGGTGGCTGCATGTATATGCCTCTTGTCATTGGCTTTCAGCTAGCTCCCAGTAACGTATTGCTTCTCCTTCAACAGATGATACCAAAAGAATGAAACAAATTAGATAATGGAAGCAAAATGGAAAGTTGCTTAAAATTGTATGCTCTATCTGAATCATTAAAACAACATTTTGGGTTTCATGTCCCTTTAAAAACTGAAAGAATGTTATAATAAAATGATATTCTGTATTATGTTCCATTTCTATAACTGGAAATGTATATATCAGAAACATCACATAATGAATTATCTCTAGAAGACTATATCTTGCTATAACCTCGGTTAGTAAAGACCAAGTCACACAATACTCCAATGTTGAATTTTCTGCCTCATCAGCTTGACAATAGCGCAGTCAGTTTCCTGCTGAGAGACACTATAATTATATCCCCTTGTATTCAAGAGAAATGCAACCGCTCTTTGCAGGAATCCAAGAAAATATATTCTCTGTGAAGTTGACAGGAACTGTAAATTAAAGCAAAGGATGATACTGGAAGCTTGACTTGTAATTTGAAACCTGATGTGCGACCACATTATTCAGAAAACTTGACTTATTTCTGTTTTGTTTTCTTATGGTTTACATGGCAAAAGTATTGGAATGTTGAAAAAACATTTGGAAATAACATCTGAGCTGAATCCTAAATGTTTCAAAATAATACCCACATGCATTGACAATAAAACTCTATGCTAATAATGCCCTATAGCAATAATATCAAGTACATAGTATTTATATGAAAATAGCAACATACAGTAATTTTCACAAATGGCTGGCCCAATGCAGAATCTGGAATGCAACATAATATTATTTGTAGGGTTCACATGTTTCTATAGCATATTAGAAAATAATTACATTTTATGCACATATTTTTAGTGCCCCTGGGTTTTAACATTTAATTAACATACAATGTATACCTAAAATGTGTATCTGTAGGAATATTACCAAAGAACAACTCAGCCTGCCCTAGTATATCTCGAAAACCTAGAATTACTACAAGTGCATATAAATGAACCATAGATTTTGCCAAGCTGAGCCGATTGGGGTTGCCACTTAGCCAATATTTTACCGGCATTGCAGGAATTTTAAGAATAAAGTTAATATAGATAAGCTCTGAATTTGGTGTGCTTTACAAGAAATTATAATAGTCATAATAAGAATAACAAAGAATAACTATAAAGTTTTTTGAAATCTAACTTTAAACAAATAGTCATATAAAATCAATCCTAGCAGCTTTAATTTCAAGTGATGTTGTATAATTATATATGCAAATGTATGGCCAGCATTTTATTTCCAAGAGAGGAAGCAGTAGTAATGGATTTTCATTGTCTAGCAGATCAAATGATTGCTGGATGCCTCTTGAGAAAATCTGCATAGATAGCAGACGACAAATGTAGAGAAGCTGAGTAGCACTTGCAGGGAGCAGACACTATCACCCCATCAGTAGTGCTTTTGTTTAGGAATATCTGGGTGGACACCTTCAACTGAGAACAAAGACTTACCATGATAGAGCAAGGACTTACCTGTTGGATAGAGCATATCACATGAGGGATAGCAGTATGCACGCTGTCCTTTCTACTATCTAGTAAGTATATGTTTTACTTTATTTTCTTTTTTTTTATATTATTTATTTATAGATCAACAGCATAACAAAAAAAGAGGGGAGAGGACAAAGAACAAAAAAACAGGTTACATTAGATTCACATATTCCTTTCACCTCGTAGGGTGAATATAAACATAATAAACAATACATTCCTTTTATGATTTATCGAATTTCCATCCAAAAACCTAAATTTAATTTAAAGATAACAAAGTCCCTAGATCCAGTATTCTCTGTGCTCTGTTGATGTAACCATAAGATATTTATGAGTGGATATAACTAAAGTAAAGTCGTCCTCTTAAACCCTGAGCTTAAAACTATGCAAGATCCGTCTTGTGTAATTTTATGCTGTTGGAGGTTTTTTATTTTTTTTCCTACAGGACCAAACAGACAAGACAGTATAACAAACAAAGACTATCAACAACAACAAAAAAATAAGGCAAGGTTACATATCTCCTTACTATTCTAACCATGTTCTTGGGAGAATTTCACTGAGTATCCAGGCATGAAAAAGGTTCAATCTCTTAAGAGGAGCTATTACTTGTAGCTGTATTGTTATAGGGAATGTCAAGATTGGACCTAGCCATTTTCGTAGATATATATTCAAAGATTTTTCTAGGTTAGATGGTATCACCTGTTGTTCCATAATTATTAAGTCCCTTACTTCTTTTAAAAACCTTGAGAAAGGAGGTGCTTTACTAGCTTTCCAGTTAGACAAAATAAGACTTCTTCCAAGTAATATAATTGCATTTATCAACTTATGATTTCTATGTCTATCTGCCGTGCACAAGAAGAATATAATTTTTATATAAAGCCCTATGTTTTGGTCTAAAGCCCTATTAAGCCAATAATTTATTCTGTTCCAAAATTGCCTAATTTTTGGGCAGTGCCAAAAACAATGGGGTAAGTCAGCCCAGGTCTTATTGCATCTATTACAATTTGAGGAATTGTTAACGGACCACTTGCTTAATATTGCTGGAGTTATATAAACCCTATTTATAATCTTACAATGTGTTTCCTTCCAAGATTCTATGTTTTACTTTCATTGTAGTAAATTCACGCTATCTTGAATTGTGGTTGCATAAGTGTCATTGAGTGCTAGATATTGCTGAATGCCTGAATACAAAGTTGTAAAAGTGTAATGTACTGTATAATAATAATAATAATAATAATAATAATGCAGTGAGAGTTCGAATGCACAACACAAAGGCTTTGTCTATTAACTGGTAATTGGAACTAATACAAAAATAACAGCTGAACGGAAGAGCTATGCAAACTGTTTTCTATTTACTTAAGTTGCTGTTTTCAAAATCACAGATATTCCAAAGTGCTAAACACTTTTTGAAAATTGTTTTTTTTTCTTACAATATGGAGAGTCCACAACATCATCAATTACTAGTGTGAATATCCCTCTTGACCAGCAGGAGGAGGCAAAGAGCACCACAGCAAAGCTGTTAAGTGTCACTCCCCTACGCATAATCCCCAGTCATTCTCTTTGCCTCTGTTAAATGGAGGAGGTGAAGTTTTGGTGTCTGTGGAAAATTGGATTTCTTTTCTCTACAAGCTAGATTTTGGATATAGCTGTAGTCAATCTCTTCAGTAGAGTAGTGGTGGCTTTAAAGCAGTTAGGAACTTGTAAGGTGGGCCTTGCTGTGTTTTCCTAACACATTGCTGCCCTAGTATAGAAAGCCAGAGTAGGCTTACTCTGTTCTCTCTTTTTTTCTACAGGTCTCTGTGAGGAGCATATGTCCTCTCACACCTTGTAAGCTGTCCTCCTGCCAGACGGCCAGACTGCAGGTAAGTGTTATTTGTCTTCTAGGTATTGGAGACTGTGCATTTAATAAGGTTGAGCTGCAACATTATTTGGGACATATATATCCTTTATAAGGATATTTACAGACAGGGAGCAGGCACTTCTATCGTGACTAGAGACTTGGGGGATTATAAAGTATTCTCCCCTTTATTTTATTATTGGCTGTTTGCCTTAGATATGTAACAATTAATCACCCAGAGCTCTAACAGCAGCTAGCAGGGTAATGCTGCGTTGCAATCAGTGTACACTGTAACAAAGGTGTTGTTACTATGGGGTTGAAATGTGTTTCATGATATGTTGGCTTGTATTGTGGCTAAAATCTTGGTCTGCTGGTGTTTCCTCCAGTCCAAGCGTCTGACGCAACCTTGTTTGGACCTGGTCTGGTGGAAAAGGGCCTTTTCTACCACTAGATAAGAAGAATAGACCTAAAGGTCATCAAAGTTATTTTTGTTCCTTTTGAAACATCAAAGGAAAGTTTTCTTCTTCCTCTTCCAAACAGGAACAGTCCAAGTCCAAGCAGACCACGTCTTGGAAACACAATCAATCTTGGAACAAGGGGAAGTAATCCTAGTAACACGCAGATGAGTTTTATTCAGCATGATGGGTTTCCCCCTGATCCGGGATCAGATCAAGTGGGGGGCAGACTTTCTCTGTTCTATAAAACATGGATTCGGGATGTCCCAGATCCATGGGCTGTGGACATAGTATCTTAAGGTTACCGGGACCTTTCTTCCCAGGGAGTGACAGTTCTAGTCACTGTAAGGGAACAGGGTCTAGGATTTTTCTCAATCTGTTTGTGGTTCCAAAAAAGAGGGAACTTTTCGTCCTCTTTTAGTCCTAAAGTGTCTCATAAAAGTTTCTCGGGATACCATCCTTCAAATGGAAACCATTTGTTCCATTCTTCCCTTGATCCAAGAGGGTCAGTTCATGACGACCATAGACCCGAAGGATGCATATTTTCATGTTCCCATCCACAGGGATCATCACACATTCCTAAGATTTGCCTTTCTAGACAAACACTTTCAGTTTGTGGCTCTTCCGTTTGGCCTTGCCACAGCTCCTAGAATTTTCCCAAAGGTTCTGGGGGTCTTCTTGGCAGTGATCAGGTCTCAGGGAATTGTAGTGACATATCGGTTCAGGTGCCATTTTTTCAACAAGCAAACTCTCATACAGAGATCTTGTTGTCTTTTCTACTTTCCCACAGATGGAAAGTGAATCTGGAGAAGAGTTCCCTTGTTCCAGCTACAATGGTGGTTTTCTTAGGGACCATTATAGATTCCCTATCTATGAAAAATTTTCTGACAGAGGTCAGAAAATGCAAGATTCTTTCTTCTTGCCTATCTCTGCAATCTACTGTTCGGCCATCAGTGGCTCAATGTATGGAGATAATTGGGCTGATGGTCGCTTCCATGGACATCATTCCCTTTGCTTGATTCCCTTTGAGAGCTCCGCAATTATGCATGCTCAGACAATGGAACAGGGACCATTCAGATCTGTCTCAGAGGATAGATCTAGTCAACAAGAAATTCTCTCCCATGGTGGCTTTCTCAGGAGCATCTGTCTCAGGGCACATGCTTTCAGAGACCTTCCTGGGTTATTGTAACCACGGATGCCAGCTTGCTAGGCTGGGGAGCAGTGTGGGACTCGTTAAAGGTGCAGGGGTTATGGACTCGGGAGAAGTCTGCACTCCCCATAAATATCTTGGAGTTGAGAGCGATTTACAATGCTCTGATGGCTTGGCCTCAGTTGTCCTTAGCTCAGTTTATCAGGTTCCAGTCAGACAATATCACCTCAGTGGCTTACATCAACTACCAGGGAGGAACTCGGAGTTCCTTAGCTATGAAGGAGGTGGCTCAGATTGTTATGTGGGCGGAAGCTCACAATTGCTGTCTTTCTGCCATCCAAATTCCAGGTGTAAACAACTGGAAAACGGACTCCCTGAGCAGACAGACATTTCATCCTGGGGAGTGGGCTCTCCATTCAGAGGTGTTCTCCAGGTTAACTCTCAAATGGGGGTGCCGGAGTTAGATCTGATGGCATCTCAGCAGAACACCAATATTCCTAGGTACGGTTCAAGGTTGAGATATCCGCAAGCCATCCTGATAGATGCTCTGGGGGTCTCTTGGTTTTTCAGTCTGGCATATCTGTTTCCTCCTTTTGTTCTCCTTCCATGAGTCATTGCTTGTATCAAACAGGAGAGAGCATCGGTAATTCTAATAGCTCCTGAGTGGCCTCACAGGATCTGGTATGCAGACCTAGTGAAGATGTCATCTCTTCCACCTTGGAGGTTGCCTCTGAGGAAGGACCTTCTAACTCAGGGTCGTTTCCTTCATCCAAATCTCCCTTCTCTGAAGCTGACTGCTTGGAGATTGAATGCTTAGTTGTGTCTAAGCAAGGTTTTTTTTGAGTCGGTCTTTGAGACCATGATTCAGGCTTGCAAGCCTGTTACTAGAAAGATTTACCATAATGTATGGCATAAGTACCTTTATTGGTGTGAATACATGGGCTATTCTTGGATTAGGGTCAGGATTCTATGAATGTCTTTTCTCCAGGAAGGTCTGGAGAAGAGATTGTCAGTCAGTTCTCTGAAGGGTCAGATTGTTGCATTATCTATTTGTTGCTTAAGCGTCTGGTGGATGTGCCAGATATTCAATCTTTTTGTCAGGCCCTAGTCAGAATCAAGCCTGTGTTTAAGTTTGTTGCTCCTCCTTGGAGCCTTAACCTTGTTATTAAGGTTTTGCAGCAGGCTCCGTTTGAGCCAATGCATTCCATAGATATTAAGTTGTTATCTTGGAAGGTTTTGTTTCTTATTACTATCTCTTCTGTTTGGAGAGTCTCGGTACTCTCGGCTTTGCAGTGTGATTCACCTTATCTTATGTTTCATGCTAATAAGGCAGTTCTTCGTACTAAGTTACGCCTAGATTTAGAGTTTTGCGGCCAAAGGGGTGCGTTAGCTACGTGTGTTTTTTCCCCCCGTACCTTTTTAAATAACGCTGGTATTTAGAGTTCTCTGAAGGGCTGCGTTAGGCTCCAAAAAGGGAGCGTAGAGGCATATTTACCGCCACTTCAACTCTCAATACCAGCTTTGCTTACGGTAGCGGCTAGCTGGAAAAACGTGCTCGTGCACAATTCCCAAATAGGAAACAATAGGGCAGTTTGGGCTCAAATAAAACCTAACACCTGCAAAAAAGCAGCGTTCAGCTCCTAACGCAGCCCCATTGTTTCCTGTGGGGAAACACTCTCTAAGTCTGCACCTAACACCCTAACATGTACCCCGAGTCTAAACACCCCTAACCTTACACTTATTAACCCCTAATCTGCTGCCCCCGCTATCGCTGACCCCTGCATTTTATTATTAACTCCTAATCTGCCGCTCCGGACACCGCCGCAACCTACATTATAGCTATGAACCCCTAATCTGCTGCCCACAACATCGCTGACCCCTATATTATATTTATTAACCCCTAATCTGCTGCCCCAACGTCACCGCTACCTTACCTACACTTATTAACCCCTAATCTGCCAACCGGACCTCGCCGCCACTCTAATAAATGTATTAACCCCTAAACCGTCGCACTCCCGCCTAGCAAACACTATAATAAATAGTATTAACCCCTAATCTGCCCTCCCTAACATCGGCGACACCTAACTTCAAGTATTAACCCCTAATCTGCCGACCGGACCTTGCCGCTACTCTAATAAATGTATTAACCCCTAAAGCTAAGTCTAACCTTAACCCTAACACCCCCCTAAGTTAAATATAATTTTTATCTAACGAAATAAATTAAATATTATTAACTAAAGTATTCCTATTTAAAGCTTAATACTTACCTGTAAAATAAACCCTAATATAGCTACAATATAACGAATAATTATATTGTAGCTATTTTAGGATTTATATTTATTTTACAGGCAACTTTGTATTTATTTTAACTAGGTACAATAGCTATTAAATAGTTAATAACTATTTAATAGCTACCTAGTTAAAATAATTACAAAAGTACCTGTAAAATAAATCCTAACCTAAGTTACAATTAAACCTAACACTACACTATCAATAAATAAATTAACTAAACTACCTACAATTAAATCAACTAAACTAAATTACAAAAAAAACAAACATTAAATTACAAAAAAAAAAAGATTACAAGAATTTTAAGCTAATTACACCTACTCTAAGTCCCCTAATAAAATATCAAAGCCCCCCAAAATAAAAAAAATTCCCTACCCTAATTTTAATTAAAATAGTTAACAGCTCTATTACCTTACCAGCCCTTAAAAGGGCTTTTTGCGGGGCATGCCCCAAAGAAATCAGCTCTTTTGCCTGTAAAAAAAAAACATACAATACCCCCCAACATTACAACCCACCACCCACATACCCCTAATCTAACCCACTAAACCCCCCCTTAAAAAACCTAACACTAAGCCCCTGAAGATCTTCCTACCTTGTCTTCAGCCAGCCGGGTACCATCCGATCCGTCCAGAAGAGGGTCCGAAGTCTTCATCCTATCTGGCCAGAAGAGGTCCTCCAGAGGGTCCGAAGTCTTCATCCTATCCGGCCAGAAGAGGTCCTCCAGAGGGTCCGAAGTCTTCATCCAGGCGGCATCTTCTATCTTCTTCCATCCGGAGCGGGTCCATCTTGAAGCAGCCGGCACGGATCCATCCTCTTCTTCCGACGTCCTAACACCGAATGAAGTTTCCTTTAAATGACGTCATCTAAGATGGTGTCCCTCGAATTCCGATTGGCTGATAGGATTCTATCAGCCAATCGGAATTAAGGTAGGAAAAATCTGATTGGCTGATTAAATCAGCCAATCAGATTCAAGTTCAATCAGATTGGCAGATCCAATCATCCAATCAGATTGAGCTTGCATTCTATTGGCTGATCGGAACAATAATAGACATAAATTAGAAAGTTGTTTAAAATTGTATGTTCTATCAGAATCATGAAAGAAAACTTTTGGGTTTCATATACTTTTAAGGTGGACTAGATACTTTTTCAGTCAGACATTACAGACAATAATATTTACTGCCAGTACGGTAGGAAGGAACTTAGTTTAGTATGTGAAGGGCCACAGGGGTCTGTTTGTTAGTTAATGACCCGTGCATGATCTGTTTGTGTTAAATATTGTAATATTTTGTGCCAATACAGAACCTTCTACTTCAAAATAAGTATTTTGTTACAAATATAAAACAGAAAATGCAGCTATATACAGAAAATGCAGCTATATTATGGGTTAAACTGTCTTTTAATTGGAATTTTAAACTTAAAACTCTGCTCCCCAAAACAAATTAGAATATTCTGTTGGGCAGCTGGATGGAGAGCTCTTTGGTAAGGTGAAGCAGTAACTTTTCTAGTGGTGCTTGCATGTACCATTATGGGTGAGAATCCAGATTTATTTCTTTTTTTTTTTACATTTGAGTGAGAACTTAAAATCTTTCATTAAGATTTTTTCTTTTTCTTTTAGGACATACCTACAAGGGAATTTTTATTCCAATAAAAAAGAGCATAACTTGAACAGAAAGGAGTCATAGTGAGAAATAGTAGAATATATTTTACTTACATGTGCTCTCATATTATATTTTTCTGAAAATGTCTCTTACATATAAAATTGGGTTGAATGATTAAATACATACCTTATATACCAATTTTGTTTTCACCTCTCAATATCCAAAGCATATGTATATATGTGGTGTTTTTAATATTTTATTATGTCTCGGTTTCTGGTATTCCTATATAGCAAACTAAAAAAATATGTGATGGATAAATATAAAAAGACCTCATAATAAATTGTTCTGCATTTGTGCTTAAAGATTTATTTTCATTTAGTCTAGTAATTTGACAAAAAGGGTTTTGTTACATGCCAGTTCTCCTAGCCCAGCTGTTCCTACCACTTCATCTAAGTCTTTTCACAGCTTCTGTAAGATCCTGAGGTTAGCTTTTAAGTCATGCCAATATGGAACAAACCCCTGGGGAGGAATTTTAAAGAACATATGTCAGTGCTAAAAACAGAGGTCTCTAAAATTATATTTAGGACTACAGATATAAAACACAATTTTGTATAATGAGAAAGAAGGTAATTAACATGTTTGCCCTTAACAAGCAAAATCCAACTGGATTTTTCATCGGTTGCTTTAGCATATAGTCTGTTAATTGAAATTCTTTGAAATATCAAAATGTAAATTATAATTATCATATATTTAAAGACTACATTTTATAAACGTTTAATTAACCTAGTGTAATTAAAAAGACTGCAATTTGCAACTCCTTAATGAGGAACTTGACAGGTTGAATGCTCCTGCACTCTTTACTGTCCGTCAGATGAGAGTGCTCATGAATTACTCATGTTTTACCTGTAGGAATGCACACTAAAAATCCAGAGACAATACAGGTATGGTTGTCATATGTCCTGAAAAAATGTGAAGTACCGGATTTTATTGAATATAACAAATTCTGCCCCGTTCCCTATTTATCCCGTTATTTATTATTACACATAAAGTAAGGTTGTTGTTTTTTACACTTACAATATTTTTTTTTCAACTACTACGCACACTGCGGACATTTTTGTTGAGAGTCAACAGATTTACCTGTCTGTTTGTGTGATGCAATTTGGCCCGCCCCCTTCATGGTGGCCCCATCCAATTAGGTCCAGGGGCAGCTGAGAGTGGTTATGCTTAATACAACTGCACATGTGTGGGCTGTGTAGAGAGGGATACCAGAATATGCTACTGCTTCGAGAAGCAGATCTGTGGGCTTTGGCTCACACCGTGGCTGTCATTGTTGAGTTGGATATTAGCAGCTAATTAGTGAATCAGTCAGTGTGGCGTCCATGAGTTGCTTTAGCCTGGCTAGAAAGTCACAAGCAAGTCAGAGGAGAAGCTGGTGAGGTGCTTAAAATAATTGCCATAATATTGTATGGGGTTATTGGTTAAGGGCCATTCAGGCTATCGATTGTTTTCAGTTAATGGTTGAATCATATACAGCAACATATTTGTACAATGATAAATCACGTATGTATTGGTTATTTTTCTACAACAGTTCACAAAACCAATTGTCTGGTAACCTTAATAAATACAATTATATAAAAAAATAATAAACATTGTTAACTGCTACTGTAGTAGTATGTTTTCATTATTTGTCTATATACTCCGCACCCCAACCCACCTCAAACCATTCAAATATCACTTTGTCCCGATTTTGTGGAAGGGAATTATGGCAACCCCTATACAGGAGTTATACATGTGACCGTGTATTAGGGTGATCGAAGGAGTTTGAAAAAGCGGTGACTTCAGCATTTGATAATTATCTTCTAAAGGACAGATGAATACATAGATTGAAAATGCATAAAAAACAAATGCATAAAATAAAAAAACACATTGCAAAAAATCTTATTTTGAATTTCAAATGAGCAGTAGATTTTTTTTATGATAGCATTCAACTTTTTTTTTATTTCCCTGTCCCCTGTATCACGTGACAGTTGTAAACCAATCACAGACTCATATATGTATATGATTTTCAATATATCTGCTCTTCAACAAAGGATACCAAGTAATTAAGTAAATTTGATAAAGTAAATTAGAAAGTTTTCTGAAATTGCAAGCTCCATGTAAATCACGAAAGTTTAAATTTGACTTTGATATCCATTTAATTTGCTTTAAATATTCATTTATATTGTGCACAAGTACTTTTTTCCTAAAAAGAATAATATACCACTAAACATAAGTAACTGTTAAAAGAACAAACTTGTGCAAACTATTCTGAGGGCTCCATGTACTAAAGCGTCAATTTTCTCGCCGACAACGTGTCTTCTCGACTCACTTGAACTCGCAGCTAGCGAGATGTTGCCCGCCCGCCATATGTACTAAAAACTATCCCAAAAAAAGGCGCGTCTAATCCGCATCGAGCACTGGCGAATGGTTCATACATATGACGCCTCGCTATTTGCGAATGTACTATTAATCGCTTACAACCTGTCAGTCATGTTTGTCCCACGTGACTGTAAGGTGTCAGAAACGTCAGTTTTGTCGCGGGAACATATTGCAGCACTATATAAAGTCGATTTTATAAATTTTTTCAGACTGCATATTTCAAGAACTTGAAGCTTTACTGACTGTTATTCTTATCAATAAATTAAGTATGGCTACTTCTCGATCTGATTCACAGTCCAAATCGAAGAATCCCCACATTTCACATCAGCAGAACCTGGTTCTTGTCGATATGGTGCTAGACTCGTATGACTATTTATTTGGTTGTCGTGCGAAGCAAACTTCTAGTATCCGTAAAAAAAGTATATGGACCCGGTTAAGCGATGCTGTCAGTGCTCAGGGACCTGCGAAAAAGGACGTTGACCAAATCAAAAAACGGTACGACATCAAAAGATTTGCAAAAGCCAAATTGGCAAAAGAAAAAAATTCAACTCGTGCTACCGGAGGTGGAACAGCTTATGTCGCTGATCTTAATGATTACGAGCAGAGACTGGTGCAACGTCTAGGCCCAGAAGTAATCGTCGGGATCACAGATGATTGTGATAGCGACCTAAGAGGTAAAACATTAATCGAATTACTATTATTTAAATTGAATGATGATCATATTGTAATTATCCAGTATAGTTGGTTTATCCAAATATCTATCTTGTAAAGATATTTTGTCAAATCAATTTTTTGGTGCGTCAATTTTGATTACGTTAAATCAATGCAGATTACTGCTAGATTTTTGTATAGCTTAACCAATAACGTATGTAATGTAATATTCATGATCACAGATGATTGTGATAGCGACCGAAGATGTAAAACATTAATCAAATTACTATTATTTAAATTGACTGATGATCATATTGTAATTTTCCAGTGGAGTCGGTTTATAAAAATATTTAACATTTAATTATATTTTTGAAAATCAATTTTTATTGGCGCCAATTTTGATTATGCAGAATATAGTCCTATTACTGCTTTATTTTTGTATAGCTTTAAAAATAACAATTCTTATCTAATTTACTTCATTCTCTTGATATCCTTTGCTGTAAAGCATATTTAGAAATGCTTACTAGCTAATTGAAAATAGACGCCTTTAATGGAAGTATATTTTGATGTATTTTAAAATCTTATTTTCTTTCTGACTGATGAACAAATATTTTGTGGTTTAATGTCCCTATTCATCAAATCAAAAGCTGCGCCAAACAATGGTATTGCTATGTGAGCTCTGTATTCAACGAACGTTTGCAGATACAGTGCTATATTTTTGTAGCCAAATTTTGGTTTTAATAATATATTCTTTAAAATGATAATAAAATGCATATACACCTGCATAGTATAAACCTACAAATTCCCAAACACCAACGCTACAGAAACACCAACGCTACAGTATACATTAGACAAGCATGTATACAGACAAAAACATATACACTTATACATGCAGATACACACACACTAAATATCATACACTTACACATGCAGATACACACTCACAACATTAGTGTATACTTATTTCATGCATATACACACACACACTATACATGCCGATGTTCTCAATAAATGAAGATACACTGTTATACATGCAGATACTCACAATTATTAGCTTAAAATTATACATGTAGAAACACTGACTTCATAGCATACACTTATAAATGAATATACACACCCACTTTTTCTGTGGGTCGTACATAGATAACAATATTATCAAGATATTGTTTTTACAGCGGATTAATGAGTGTTTAAATGCTATTATTTTAAAAATCTTGAATAGTTGGTTTCACATAAAACAATAGTCCTGTGTTTATGTAATCTTTCATTCTATTCATTATTCATTCAATTCTATTAATTCTATTCATTCATTCAACTATTCTATTATGTATCAACAAGCTGTTATAAGTAGTCTTTGAACTTGCCATTTAATTAGCAAATGAGCAGACGACTCTTTTTCGTTTACAGTTAATTGTTAACAAGGTAATTAAATGACAAGTTCAAATACCACTTATAACAGCTTGTTGATACATAATACAATGAATGAATAGAATTAATGAATAGAATGAATAGAATAGAATGAATAATGAATAGAATGAAAGATAAAATAAACACAGGACTATTGTTTTATGTCAAACCAAGTGCTCAAGATTTTTTAAATAATAGCAACAAGCTTTTAAAAACCTTTTCAATACAAACAACCTTGAGTGTCTACAAAAATTTTAAATGTCCTTGAATCAAATTTGAATTAATGTTTGTTTAATATTAAACATTGGTTAGTCTATAGATATTTACTTTTTTAATTTTTACATTCAAATTCTTCAACCTGGATACTATTGTGTGTGCTACACTGTCCCTTTCAATAACCACTATTTAAAATATCAGTTGTTTATTAATCTTCTATGGATATAAACATGAATAACGATTAATTTTATTTATCTGCTAACAGCTCGACCACAATCCGTGACAGCTAGGGGTGGTGATGACCCTGCTTCAGCCATTCTATCAACCTCCTCTGGGACGTTGATGACAAGTGGTGCTGTCCTTACTGGACAATTGATACGCAGCACATCATCTGCTAGCCATACCTTGTTATCAGCTGATACACTTCCAGATATCAGCACCAGCACCCCTGAAACAAGTGTTGGTAGAGGTACAGGTAAAAAATATCTTTTCATTTTTTACATTCTCCACTGGTCATACTGGTCAAAGCTAACCGAAATTCGCTTTGTCTCCAAAATTCTAATTTCTTGAATTCCATTTTTTTTTCTTTTTCTTTTAAAAGTATGGTAGAGTTTGCTCACTTAGGCCATATAGATAACATTGATATAATTTTTATTTTTTTTATTTTTTATTTTTCAATAAATAAATTTTATGTTAATATATATATATATATCTTTTTTTTTTTAATCATAGCTGACCTCGGACATCTTTTTCGGACCATGACGGGAAGTTCTCCATGGTTGTTTGATGGTGAGAATCTGTACTATTAATACATTACATTTTTTTTTTCTTATACATAAATATCAAGATAGCAACATATTCAAATATATTTTAATTTTTTGATATATAAAGATTTATACTTATATAAATTAAATTAAAATATATATATCGCTATCTATCTATCTATCTATCTATCTATCTATCTATCTATCTATATATATATATATATATATATATATATATATATATATATATATATATATATACACACACACACATTTATATATATAGATAGATATATTTACAATTTTAGATTAAAAAAAGGCATCAATCACTCGTCATTTGAAATTAAAATGAGAATTTAATAATACAAAAGCTTCATTTAATTTTCTAACCAAAAAAAACATGACTGATTATTTAATTTTGTGTTATGAACAGCTGAATTTTAGTTACAAATGACCAGTGAGTGCTGCCTTTTTTTCCATAGTACACCCTGACAGCTGCTACGAAATATTTATTTAGTTTAGTTTTTATGAACAAAAATCGTTAAATAAGAAATTTAAAATATTGTTTATTTATATCTATCTATCTATCTATCTATCTATCTATCTATCTATCTATCTATATATATATATATATATATATATATATATATATTTGTTATTTTTATATATATATATATATATATATATATATAATGTATATATATATTTATATATATATATACATTATATTTATATATATATTAATATCTTAATATATTCATATATATTTATTTTTTGCTTTTTAATTATCACAGATACAGAAGAGTCATCGAGGGAGGTAATCTTAAACCTGGTTGCTGTACAACCAGAAAGACCCAAGGAGGAGGAACTTCAATCCAGGGATCTTGGAAGTGAGACCCCAGAATTATTGGATGAAATCATGGATGCACAACCAATGGAGATCCATCAACCTGTCCCTGATGAATACGAAGTACAAGAACCAACAATTCGAGGAAATGTACAGCCAGCAGAACCACAATCTAACGAAAGACCAGTGGTACCTGGCAACAATGAAATTGAAGAAGTGGATGATGTCTGTCTCAATGAAATGATCTCTCTTGCTAGACAATATAGGGTGGATCATAGAGAGTTACAGAATGTTATAATCGCACACCTGGACCGAAGTGCATCATTAGCAGAAAGACAATTGCAATTAGACAGAGAGAGGTTTGATTGGCAGAGGCGAATGGACAAGGAGCACAACGAACAGATAAACCGTTCATTACGCCTCGCAGAACAAACAATAAATTCTCTCCTGTCCATTATTCAAGAAAGAAAGGGTCCTTCTGAACCCAATAGGCCAGGACAGTAGTGATAGACATCTTTTTTTATTTTATTTATACCTCTAGTTCACACTGTTTTTGATGTTGCACTTTTTAATTTATTTTATATTTTTGTTCAAAATATATTTGTATTTTCGAGTTCCACTAATATTTTTACAAAACAATTTTTTTTTAATACAATTTAAATAAAAAAAAAAGAATCCAATTATTTTTTCATTGAAAATTTTTTTTATTGCTTACAATATTTTTTTTTATATGAAATGGTAAAAAAACAAAATTTCGTTTTTTATACAAAAAAATCAACATCCCTTATTTTTTGGATGTTTCAAAATGTGTCAAAAATTTTTTTGGCAAAATATACAAAGTACTTTAAAAGATTTATTTAAAAAAAAAAAAACTAAATGCCATATTTCTTGTACAAAAAATCAACTTGCTCCATCAACATTCCCATTGTAGACCTAATTTTTGCCAATTTAATTTTGAAGTAATCATCCAAAAAAGTTTGTGTGCTTTCATCGATTTTTTCTTCAAAAACTTCTATACCTTAAAATAAATAAAATTATATTAAATTTACATATTAATCACATAACAAAATAGAAATAATATATTGATATCTGTATATACCTTCATTTTCTTTGGGAGGTATGATATCCATATCATTTTCTGTCTGCACAATTTTTTCCTCTAATGTGTAAACATCGCTTGAGCCAGAGGCTAGAGTAAAATAATTAAATAAAATTTTAACTTTTTAATTTATTGTTTTTACAATTATTCGATTTTTGCCAAAGGTAACTAAATAAAATACCTGTGTCTATCAGATTTTTTTTAGGAGGAACCATGTTTTGTCCAATATTATTACTTGTTGGGTATACCATGCCATCCAATTCTATTTCCACTTGTACCGCTTTGTCCAAAAATTGACCTTTTTTTAAATGTATAAAAAATGAAATTTAATATAAAATTATTTTTTCAATATTTCACTTCCCTAAAAAAACAAAGATTCTAATACCTCTTCCAAGATTAGTATCATCATCTTTTGGGCATGGCTCATCGACCTCAAGATCAAAATAATAATTATGTTGTTTTTCAAAGGATGGAATTTCTTCATAAGAACATCCAGGGATATCTAAATGTGCATTAGATTATTAAACATAAAACAATTTTTTAATTATTAGTTATTTTATTTACAATTTCTAGAACCTTGTTAACCCTGTTCTATCGTTATGTACCTTTTTGAGTGTTGACAGCCATTTTTTTCACTGCTCTGTTATTTTTGGGAGTTATTGGTATGTCCATAAGTGTCAAAGGAAGGGGTGGTGAAGTGATCCCACTATTTGGAGTTTCAATCCTTATTTCTCGTAAATAACGTGGAATTTTTTTAGATTTTGATTTTGATTTTTTCATATCTGTTTGTAAAAATTGACTTTCTTTTTTAATAGATGTTTATTTTCATTTCATATATGCAAGTTGAAGGTATACTAAAAACAAACATTTTCTTGATTAATAATACTAAAAATATATGATTAAATCGATTATCGAATGCTATTATCAATGTAAAATTTGATATTGTGATATCTTGATGTCAATATTATTAATTTAATGCTTATTAGACAGTCCATTCTACTTTAATCAACAAGTATATAGCTTACTTAAAGGTGCATACCTTTAGAAAAAAAAAAGATACTATAAACAAGGTGCTAAAAATTAAATATACAGTCTATTAAAGCTAAAGGAACAATGAACATAATTTTTGTCTTTCAATGTTCAGATAGAAAAGTTTGATCGGAACACTGAAAGTCAAATGTGTTGTCCCTTGTTCCTACTATTATTGAAATTAAATCAATGGTGAAAGGTAAAAGATGACGCAGTTATTGGAACTTACTATCAATAACGTTTAAAATTGAAACTTACTATCAATAACGCTAAACATTTATACTTATAGTTTCTTATTAGTCGTTTAATTGAATTGTAATACTTAGTTTTCCTACGCCTCAAATCGCTGTACTTTCTTAGGCATTGACGTCTTGTCCTTTTTATCTTTGATACTCTATACATCCTTCTTATCATTTCGTATATAATATGATCACGACTGTCCTGCTTTACCAATCTAACTCCTCCCATACGATGAGGAAAATATCGTTCCATAGCATATACCAGGATGACTATTTCTCCAGCAGTGAAAGGCTCCGGTAGCGACATGTTAGTATCTGACGTCACAACTATACTTGTCAATCAAATTGACGCATTACTATTTTTACAATGTAGCATTATTTTTTGTTGAATCTTTATATTTCTAATAAAATTTAACATGAATAATATTGTTGATCCGACTAACCATTAATAACAAGAATTATATTAAATTTTTGTTGGAACGATAAATTTTGCATGAGGAATGAACAATGGCGATATAAATATATCGTCATGGATAATTGGTTTTTTAATACATCACTATATCCTAGGTTATTGACCATATTCTCAAATTTTGTGATTCATTTATATTTGATACCATTACTATGTAACAAAATCACTGGTTAAATGTAGAATAGTAAATCTAATATGTAACCTTTTCAATAGATAAATGTTGTACTTTTTTGGTTATGTAAATATATTAGTTGTATTAGGATAGAAATAGATATAATTGTTATTATTGTTGCTTTTTGAACTTAAAATAAATTGTTATATTATTTTCACAAAAAAAAAATTCTGTTTCATGTATTTTTTTGGTGTGACCAATGCAAATAAGGTTTGTTTAGAAAAAGGGCTAAAAAGAAATAACAATATGATGATGTTGAACACAAATTTTATTTGAACAAAAAATAACACACAACTGCAGAACACAATTGACATACACAAGGAAAAAATTTTTTGAGAAAGATCAATCATCAAAATATTGGTTAGAAACCATATCCCTTGTGGCCATGCCACGTCTATTTGTGTTTTCTCTGCAAATTTCTTCGGGAAAGTCATTAAAAGGCATGGCAATATCGTCAACAATGGGGCATCCTCTTTTTGTGGCAATATTATGCAAGACACAGCAAACTAATATGATTCTTGCTACTTTTTCAGTAGAATACTGCATTGCACCGCCAGATCTGTCCAGACATCAGAACCTCATTTTCAACAATCCATAAGTCCTTTCAATGACACCCCTTGTGCTCTTGTGTGCTTCATTAAAACGAATATGTTTCCTGAGTTGGGGGTTATTATAGGGTGTCAGAAGCCATTCATAACAAGGGTAACCGGCATCCCCTGTAATAAAAAAAAAATATTGATGTAAGTCATTACAAAAAGACAAAATAATTTTTATTAGTTATTGAGGCTAGCGTCAAATTAGTATAAATTTATAGTAACAAATTTAAAATTTACTTGTATTATGTATTTTTAAAAATTATTTATATATCCTTTGTTGAAAAAAATAGCAATGCACATGTGTGAGCCAATCACACATGGCCTCTAGGTGCAGCAACCAATCGGCAGCTATTGAGCATATATCTAGATATGCTTTTCAGCAGGTGATATATAAAAAAATAAAAAGTCAATTAGAAAGTCGTTTAAAATGACATTGCTCTTTATAAATCCATAAAAAAAAAATTTATAGTTCCTTTCAAGCTTACCTAATAACCATCCCTCTGGCATCTCTCCATTCTCTCATTTTTGGTACAGTCCGGTCTGCCGAAGGATATAAGCGTCATGGCAGGAGCTAGGGTAATTTGATCTCACGCTTATTATTCTCATTTTCGGGTCACAAACCATCTGTACATTCAAGGAATGGCAGGACTTTCGGTTGCGGTAAATCTCCTCCCGTAACCGTGGCGGTCGAACTGCAATATGGGTACAGTCTATTGCCCCAAGAACATTTGGCATTCCAGCCACACTGTAGAATTGCGACTTTATCGATTGCCACTCTTCTGTGGTAGATGGTAGACAAACATATTCGGGGAATATATGCATGAGTGCATCGATAACTTTGGAAAGATGACGAGAAAAGGCAGACTGACTGAAACCAATGATGACGCTGGACACTGCCTGAAATGATCCGGTGGCAAAAAAGTGCAAGGCAGCAAGAAATTTGAGTATTCCGGGAATGGCCCTTGAACGAGCCGTCACAGGCTCTAGAAAATGTGCTATTTGAGCATATAAAGTCAATATTGAATGTTGATCCAGACGGAACCTTTGAATAACCTCTCGATCGGAAAGGGCATCTAAAGGAACCCGAGGAAGGAATACCCGCTGTACTCGTAATCGCCTTCTTCTAACCGGATTTGGGGCATCAGGTTGACGAATTTGCCTTCTACCCCTCATTTGCATCAGACGAATAATATAAAGTTGAAGAAGTGTCTCCATGGCTAACAGGATCAAAAGTGAGTAATCATTCAATTGTACACCTCTTTTAAATCAGTTGTAGGCGTTGATCTGATAGACCCTATTGTTTATTATGGTGCTCGCCACCTATTAGCTGGCGAGGGATTTTTAACGAGGTAGGTGCGGAGAAATTCACGAGCGTATAAATAGATAGTTTAGTAATTACTGTTTTGTGCGAGATGTATGTTGAGCGAGTATTTTCTAGCTACAAAAAAGACAAGAATTCAAGAGTTGCGGACAAGTTCGCTCGACATTTGTTAATGTAAGGTTTTCAATGGATTCGTGGCATAGTACATACGGTTATTGATCCGCACGCAGAAATTTAGACGGAAATAGTCACGAAGACCTCGCAGACAGCTTAGTACATGGAGCCCAAAGGCAGAGACAACTGCATTATATAAATATTAATTAAAAAGTTTGGATTTCAGAATAAGTTTGGATTTTGGAATTCGGGATTTGGGGATTTATACATATTTTTTCAAAAAGCAGTTTGCTATTTTCTCACAGATGATCCTTTAATCAGACTTTCTTATGTTCTATTACAATATACAATATATATATACTGAAAACAGTTTGATTATATATGATGGCAGTAATTAAAAAAAATGTTTTTGTTATACACTGAGGAAAAAATAAAATAAAACACTTTTTTACACTTGTTATTTTTGTAATGGTTCACCAATTATGCAGCTGGATTTCTGCTTATCAATTAGTAAAGAGCCAGTCCTCATGGTCAAGTTCTATGCAGACATTTACTTCAAAATCAAAACAAACAAATTCAACTTAAAGGACCATTATTGTGATACAATGACATGCTCTAATTTTTTAGAGAATGTCATTTTATCACTGCAGAAGTTGCAAATCTATGTGTTTAACTCGGGGCCTACAAAGCAATGAGGCTCCCAAGTAGAAACTGAAGCTGAAGCAATCGGCAGCACTAGTCGCTGGTTTGTGAGACTAGTGATGCTGATTGGATCAGCAGTTTTTGCTCTTGACCCATAGGGGCAAATTTGTCATATGTCGGCCAGACATGTAGGGAATCATGTCGCCCGGCATTGCTAAATGCCAACAGCATTTATCATTGCACAAGCATTTCTAGTGAAATGCTTGTACAATGCCACCCCCTGCACATTTGCGGCCGCTAGCAGGGGGTGTCAATCATCCAGATTGTATCTGATCGGGATGATTGCAGTTCGCCACTTAAAAGGTGGCGGAGAAGTTAAGTAGCAGCGTTCTTACGACCGCTGCTTCTTAACTTCTGTTTCTGACAAGCCAGAAACTATGGGAGTAGATAGCAGCATCCGCTGCTTGTTAAATCTACCCCAAAGAGTGGTACTTTAACTATGTGTTTAACCCCTTTGTAGGGGTTGAGATTTGCAGCATTGTTTGTGATAAAATGACATGCTCTGATGAATAACAGCATGTAATATTATCACTATAATGGTCCTTTAACCATAATATCTGTAGCATATTAAAATAGTGTTGTTGTTTTTTTTTCATGATAGGCACTTTTTAGAATGTACTGTTCTTTTGAAGGCATCAGGCCTTATTCCGTATTCCTATTCCCAAAGGGCATACAGCAATACCAAAATACACCACCCAATCCTGCCTACACAGCCCCAGGTTTAACAATATTGTTAAAAGTGAGCAGGTTAAGCTAATGAGTTTGGTTCATGTCAAAATCAATAAAATTAATGTGGAAAAGAAAAATGTCACAGTAACAAAATGATTCATTGAAAAGGTCACCTAATCAAAGTCAGTATTTTCCTTATATTCTGGAAAAATTGACAATTTTTTCTCTGTAGCTGAATTTCTGGAGCCCTGTCAAGGGATGGAAACAATCAGCATTGCCAAGTAAAACAATGCTTAGACTATTATGTATTATTTCATAACAAGGGGAGAGATGTCACATGAAATAAATATAATTAGTCTGTACAATGTGAGTGTAATGTATTTTATACATATCATCACCAGGTGTGCTGCTAACATTTTTAATAATCTCTAACATTTATATCATTGGGAATTATGACCAATAATAATTTTGATAAATATTATATATTTAAAAGTCCTGGGATGTGATCGATGATGTCACCAGAGACCCTTAACTATGGGCTATCCAGGCCTATCTTTAGCATGAATCAAATAAACTATGATATACACTTTTTTATTAACATCATTTTTACTTTTTATTCTTAAATTATCCAGAAAAATATCATACTTAAGTCATATTCCCCTGCAGATAGATGTCCCAATCTTTTAGAAATAGTCCCTGAAAATGTCATAATCAGTAAAGAACATGTAAAATTATGTTCTCAAGTATGACCGTTTATGGATGGGCAAATGTTTTGTAAAATGTAGGGAAAAACATGACATTCTATAGTTAATTTTAAACCAATTATGTTGGAATTCAGACAGATATTTAAAATAAAGTTGGCAAAATCTTTCATTCAAGTGTTTTTTTTTTTTATTGAAATAAATATTACAATGTTACTTATAAACTGTCATCATCTGATGTTTAGTATTCAGAACAAATGTCACAATTGCAAACAAAGAAGAAATCACCTTTCAATAAATAAAAAATATGTTATTAATATTACTATATTTATTCTATACAGCATTCAAGGTTGGTAAAGAAAAGTTATGAGGGACATTTATTGATGTACTCATTCAACCATTCCTAATACACAGCCACAGAGAATAAAAAGCAGATAAAAAGCAAATGCTATAACAGCTAATGCATGGCCCAATTACAACATATCTATTTTCTGAAATGTGAAACTGAAAGGGTTGATGATATTTTATCAATGTGGTCAATGTTTTCAATGTTCAGGTTGATGAAGAATAATAAACAATAAATATACAAAACATTGTTAAAGTGAATGTAAATTTTGATGCTAAAGTGAACGGTTTTTAAAAATTCGATTTCACTCCTGTTGTGAAAAAATACTTACCTTTTAATCTTCACAGCAGCTCCAGCTTCCTCCACCCATTGCCAAACCACTTCCTGGGTATAAAATGAGGAATCTGGCTTCCTCCAATCACGGCGTTGAATCAGACACTGATTCCCCCGGGGGGGAAGCTGTGATTGGAGGATGACCTATGCATCATTTCTGACATAAGAAATGAATTGTGACGACCGGGGGAAGCTGGAGCTGTTGTCAAGTTTAAAAGATAAAAAAAAAATCACAACACAAGTGAAATGTAAATTGAAATGAATTAAAGTGCCCCTGTTTTTAATCGAATTTTTAAAAACCTGGCACTTTAGCATCAAAATTTACATTCACTTTAAAGAAACAAATATTCTAAATGTGTGGGAATCCTAAACTGAAATGTTTGATCATTTAAATTGTCTTATTAGCTTCTGTTTCTGCTATGCTGCAAACATATTGAATCAAATGTATACTAATCCACATGGCCTGGACCTTTTTTTTTGAGAAATGTAGCATCCCTAGTAAATATACAGGGGGAATCAGTTAAAGGGATACTAAACCCATTTTTATTATTTCATTATTCAGAAAGAGTATGCAATTTTAAGCAACTTTCTAATCTACTCCTATTATCCATTTTTCTTTGTTCTCTTGTTATCTTTATTTAAAAAGAAGCAATGTAAAGCTTAGAAACCGGCCCATTTTAGGTTCAGCATCATGGATAGTGCGTGCTTATTGGCGGCTGACATTTAGCCACCCATAGGCAAGCATAACCCAGGTTCTGAACCAAAAATGGGCGGGCTCCTATGCTTTACATTCCTGCTTTTTAAGTAAAAATAGCAAAAGAACAAAAACAATAGATAATAGTAGTAAACTAGAAATTTGCTTAAAATTGCATGCTCTATCTGAATCATTAAAGAAAAAAACTGGGTTTAGTGTCCCTTTAATGTTTGCCTGAGTTTTCAATATCACTACAGTTTTCTGTCAACTGCCTTTTTCTGCTTTCTCTCCATAACTCTCTCATCCTGTCTCTCTAGTTTTTTTTACTCTTTTTCTCCCACGTTTTGTCACTATTCAGCATGTCCAGAACTCTGCCGTTTCTTCTCTTTTTATAACACATGGATATATGGCATTATAATTTACTGGCTGGTTATCTTTAGGGGAGTGAGAACATTCTCTAGTTGGGATTCTTCAGATGAGAAAGATAATAACTTTTTATTATCACCAAGAATTTTGAATGGAATTTCTAAGTGTCTATAGGAGTCAACATTTGGATGTTATATTTCTTTTTTTCCAATACAGATTCTCTTACATTGCTGTCACTAAAGAGGTATGTAAATGTTATTTCTGAAAAAAATGACTGTGCTTTCAATATATGTCTATGAGAAATATTTGAAAGAAAGAATAACTGAAGGAATTAATGAAATGAAAACATTAAAATATTGTTTTTGGTTCACTTAGCCAGGAGATACACAGAATGACCAAATGTTCAATGTTGTCCACCAGCTGAAAGCTATGCAGAAAAAAATACATAAATAAAATCTGGTCAATTTTTTTCTAAAAAAAAGTTGCAAAGTGTTTACCATATTCAGCATTATTAAATAAGCAGGTACTTTTGAAAAAGTCAGAACTAATCATTCTCTGTAAACCTTTGGTAATTGATTAATTTATATTTATCAATATAAAGTGGACTGTATATTAATGTATTGCAAATTAATGGCCAGATTATAAGTGGAGTGTAAAATATCACTTTCGCTAAAGTAATATTTATGCTCCACTTTGTAATACCAGCGCACGCAAATGTGCGATGCTATTACAGGTGAGGTGCATGCGAATGCGACCTCGGGTTCACATTGCATGGAAGCACTGAGCTCACGAAAGTGCGATTCCATAGGGTCCAATGGGAGCCTCGTTCTCATGAGTGAGACATGGCAAGAGAACTAGAGCAGCCAAGGGGGTAGGCCACGCAGCGATGGGCAACAAATATTGATGTGTTAATATGTGTATATATTTAAAGGGAACACACAGTTCCCTTAGACGCCAATGTAAATGCACTTTTCAGTGCTGTTTTTTTTCTAACACCCCACACCCACTGAATTTAGTCCTAAAAAAAGTTAAGGTTTTTTATTTTTTTGTATTGCTTTATTTTTTTTTAAATGCTACTTTTTAAAAAGAAAAAAAGAAAAGAAAACTAACACGTAAGTTTGAGGGCAATTGGGGCATATTTAGAAAATAAAACAGAAGTCTGCCCTAAAGCGCTAATTGCTACCGTGAGCTTGCGGTAGCAATAACCAGCCACTTGTAATGGTTGGTTATTTATCAATAATTTAGTGCTCCACTTGTAATCTAGCCCTTACTGAATTGTACTACAATGGCTCCTCATAAAAACTAATATACCTACATCGATATACTCATTATTCAATTATTAGTGTATGCCGCTTTTTAAAAAAAAAAAAATTCAATTCTATATCGTTTAAGAATAAATTATGTTCTAAATAACAATATCAAACACAACGTTTAGTCAACTCTACTACTCATTACAAAATAATGGATCAAAGTTCACTTAAATTCTTAACACATTAACTTCAATGAAAGCAGCATACCATTTTTAACAACTTTCCAATTTAGTACTATTATCAAATTTGTTTTGTTCTCTTGGTATTCTTAATTGAAAAGCATACCTAGGTAGGCTCAGGATCTGCAATGCACTACTAGGACTTAGCAGCACATAAGGGCCTCTAGTCATTGGCTCAACTAAAGTGTTCAGCTAAATACCAGGAGTATATTGATGTTTCTGAGCCTACATCAGTTTACTCTTCAACAAAGCATATCAAAAGAATGAAGCAAGTTTAATAATAGAAGTAAATTAGAAAGGTTTTTTTTTTGTTTTGTTTTTTAAATGACATGATTTCTGAATCATAAATGTTTCATTTTAACTTTACTATCCCTTTAAACACAGGCATTTATAGATTATTTTTTCCAAAGTAGAGTGCAGGCTGAAACACTCTAGTTTTGCAACTTGCTTTCTGCAGTATTCATTTGAATGCAGAATATCAGGCATACAGAACATCATAGAAAGAAAATCAATAAAAATAACAAAATAAACAGAAAACTGGTAAACAGAGCAAAACAGGATGCCACTGTCTAATCGTTTATGTGTAATGCTATCACATATAACAACCAATTCTAATCTAAGTATCCCATATTGACAAATGCATTTTTACACTAGTGATGTTGGGCATGATATGCGCTGCTAGCTGAATGAAGAACAAAAGCTTACAGTTTAAGAAATCTATGTTGACCGTAAAAGGAGACTGTAAATGTTCTCCAGTGGAACGTGTAGGAGCTTATTTACAGATATGTAAAAATACATCTCATTGTGCACATTGTTGAGAGCGTGCCAGTATGAGAATTGACCATCCCAACCTAAAGACTGCAACCCCCAGACATGGTACAATGTGTTGCAAACTTTTTGTGCAGTTATATTATGTGCAAAATGGCAGCTGCTTGTTGGCCTAACCTGAAAAAAGAGTAAATATTTGGAAATGGGGGAATAATTATTACAGACTCTTTATTTAAAGGGACATTCTACACTAGATTTTTCTTTGCATACATATTTTGTAGATTATTCTTTTTTATTAGCCCATACAGGGTTTTTGTAACAATGTATAATTTTGCTTATTTTTAAATAACATTGTGCTGATTTTCAAACTCCTAACCAAGCCCCATAGTTTTAGAAGTATACTTCTCTCTGCCTACTCCAGCTTGCTCCTGTTTGTTTAAAGAATTATTTCATATGCAGGGGAGGGGGGAGTGTATGTACTTTTTGCTTTCCAGACCATTTCAGTGGGTGTCCCAGCCTAACCTTTTAAACAGTGCTTAACTGAGAGCTTCTAAGTGAGGTTTTATACTGGATTTTTAGATCAGTATCTGTGCATATTCTTCTTTACAGTATTACGTGCAGTTATATGAAAATTGATGTATACTGTCCCTTTAAAACTATGAATAATAGACATATTGCATGGCACAATAGATAAAAGTAAGAGACACTTTTAATACTTTCTTTACACACACACAGGCATCAGAGAGAGAGAGAGGAACATCAAAATTACAAAATTGTTTGTGACCCAAGCAAGCATTATATTGCACATACTCTGGCAGAGATGTTTTAGTTTGGAGCATCGTCTACGTGACACAAGCTACCACTGACTTTCTAAAGAGACATGGGGCCAAGTTACGAGTGGAGCGCTATATAGCGCTTTCACTAGAGAGCTAATTGCGCTATATTATGAGTTTAAAGTAAAAAAGTTTTCGCTCTCTCGCTAACCCAATGCGCACAAAAAGCCAAACTTAAAATATCACGTATGCGATAACCTATTCCACCATAGAAGTCAATGGAGCAAAAAAAGTGTAAAAAAAACTAAAACCCAACTTGCACGCAAACACGATCGCATATGTGCATAAACCCGACATGAAAATATGAATATTCAAAGTCCAAAGTTCTGCACATAGCAGATTATGTTCTATTTATTCATAAATACATATTTATTTTCTATGATAACAGCATCCCAGCTGAAACGCGTAAGACTGGAGCTTACACACATCATTTTATTCTCATGATTTTTAACAGGATTTAATCAAATGGACATTTTAACTAACTACAGCAAACTTTTATTTCTATTTCCTTCTATATTTATGCATATATCTGATGGTATTGTGGTACAATATATATCTATACATGATTATACAGTATATAGGTATAGATATATACAGATATATATAGGAATATCTATTTAGAATACTTTGAACATATTCTGTTATATGCAGAACACTGGAATGTGAAATATTCACAGTAAATACATAGTTTAAAACCTTTATTACAAAAATGAATATTGCATAAATACGCTTTTACATGTTTTAATCTACTTAACTGGAAAGGACTCCAATGCACTTATATATATATATATATATATATATATATATATATATATATATAACAGTCTCTGGGGAACTCTACACTCACTTTATATCCCAGCCGCCCAGGGTGCATCCAAAGAACATTCAGAATTTTTGCAAAAAGAGAGCACTCACCGGGACTAACACTTATGCAGCATATCAAGCTTTTATTTATACAGGTGACGTTTCAGGGATTCCAACCCCGTCCTCAAACCAGTTTAAGGACGGGGTTGGAATCCCCGAAACGTCACCTGTATAAATAAAAGCTTGATATGCTGCATAAGTGGTAGTCCCGGTGAGTGCTCTCTTTTTGCAAAAATTCTACATATATATATATATATATATATATGTACATGTGTACATATGTATTTGTATTTATATGTGTATATATGGCTTAATACATATATAAACATACAAATACATATGTACACATATATAGACACATATACACACACACACACACACACATACATAAATATATATATATACACACATACATACATACATCTTTAAGCATGTATATCTATCTATCTCTATGTTAAATCCCTTTGTCTGCCTTTTTTTAACACCTGAGACCTCATATCTTTGAGCCCATGTAACTTTTGTGTGCAATATTTTTTAATAATTTTTATTAGATAGTGTTATAAGTGAGTGTACTTTGTAATGTATTTTTGATGTGTTTTGTGAGACACGCTAATACGATGAGCATTATTTTGAATTGTGCTCAATCGATCGCGTTTACTTTCAACTTGTAAAGCCAGCACAAACGATTGCGAAAACCCAATATTGCATGCGCACAAACATTTGCGCTCCACTCGTAATCTGGCTTATGGTATTTTAACACAGATGCACTGTGCATATGCTCTGTGTGCACCTGTGCACAGAAAAGATGTCACGGAAACTGGAGCATATTTACTTTTTAAGCGTTATTTTCAAAAACGCTTAAATTATTCAGAACTGAAATGCACTCATGTGCATTTCAGTTTGATTACAATGTTCTATTTTAAAAAAATAGCTCTAAAACATTTGAGAGATGTTTCATATCTAAACCTAGATTCAAATGATTAAATTTAAAATTAGAAAAAAAAACACTCTACCATAAAACAGAGGTCATGGTGATATTGATGTTGACACCTTCTATATTCTAAATTTAGCAAAAGTATTTTGAACTGTGCTGTGAAGCAAACTGCAATGAATATATGCAAATAATGATAGGGCTGGAGGTAGGACAGAGTATTATGGCTTTGCATTCCATATCCAACACACTGTGAAGGAGATAATTACTTTTTTGACTTTGAATAAAATATTTTATAACTGCACTTAGATATTCCCTTTGATCTTTTTGTTCCTCATGCAGTGTATCTTATTCCTTTCTGAGCAATACATTCAAATGCTATGAATTCCTTGTTACTAAGGCAACACATTTTGTATTACATGAATTTTACTTGGACTGTGAGATTACTAGACATTCGGCTAGATTACGAGTTTTGCGTTAGAAGCTGTGTGGTGCTAACGAGCAGTTTTCCCTCACCGCTCACTTACCTACAGCTCTGGTATTACGAGTTTTCAGAAACCCGTCATTAAAAGACAAGAAGTGAGCGTTGAGCAAAATTTTAAGTCAGCGGTGAGCTGGTGTAACATGCTCGTGCACGATTTCCCCATAGGAATCAACGGGGAGAGCCAGCTGAAAAAAAAGTCTAACACCTGCAAAAAAGCAGCGTATAACTCACTAATGCAGCCCCATTAATTCCTATGGGAAAATAAAATTTATGTCTACACCTAACACCCTAACATGAACCCTGAGTCTAAACACCCCTAATTTTACACTAATTAAACCCTAATCTGCCACCCCCGACATCGCCGCCACCTACATTATAATTATTAACCCCTAATCTGCCGCTCTGGCCAACGCCGCCACCTACATTATACTTATGAACCCCTAATCTGCTGCCCCCAACATCTCCGAACCCTACATTATATTTATTAACCCCTACTCTAAAGCCCCCAATGTCGCCGCCACCTACCTACACTTATTAATCCCTAATATGCCGCCCCCATGTCGATGCCACTATACCCCTAAACCGCCGCACTCCCGCCTCGCAAACATTAGTTAAATATTATTAACCCCTAATCTGCCGGCCCTAACATCGCCGCCACCTACCTACATTTATTAACCCCTAATCTGCTGCCCCCAACGTCGCCGCCACTATATTAAAGTTATTAACCCCTAAACCTAACACCCCCTAACTTAAATGTAATTAAAAGAAATCGAAATAAATATTCCTATCATTGACTAAATTATTCTTTTTTAAAACTAAATACTTACCTATTAAATAAACCGTAAGGTAGCTACAATATAACTAATAGTTATATTGTAGCTACTTTAGGATTTATTTTTATTTTACAGGCAAGTTTGTATTTATTTTAACTAGGTAGAATAGTTATTAAATAGTTATTAACTATTTAATAACTTCCTAGGACCTCTTAATGCTGCTTTTTAAGCCTACTCGTAATCTAGCCGATTATCTTTTAAAATGTATTTAAACTCTTGTGACAAAGAGCAGATTGCTAACAAAATGGAGATCTCTTTCTTTGAATTATTTGTTAAAATGACTCTAAGGTCAAAATTAAACTCTCATATAGAGCATGCAATTTTCTAAAAATGTTCAAATCACTTTTATTATCAAATTGCACACTGTCTTTTTACATGCAGACTTTCTGAGGTAACAGCTCCTAATGAGCATGCTCACAGTCTACACATTTATGAGTCTGTGATTCAATGATGGATGTCACATGGTACATTGAGTAGGCAAATGGAAGGACATTTTTAAATTTGTCAGAAAAAAAAATCTACTGCTCATTTGAAATTTCTGAGTATTATTGAATTGCCATTTTATTTTGCCTTTGTTGGTTATGCAGTTCTACTGTATTTAACAGTACTTTTAAATTAATAAACACTTAGAATGTACATAGTATTACCCATAAGAATTAGGATTATTAAAGTGAAGGTATTTTCATGTGAAAGTGCCTGTTTTTTTAAAAAACGATTAAAAACAGGGGCACTTTCATTCATGAATTGACATAGCACCGTATTTTAAAAATACTTACCTTGTTCTTCTGAAACGCAGGATCGCCGTTCTAAAACGATGCCCCGTCTGCTTCTTCCTGGTTTACTTACCCAGCAATGACGAAACCGGCTTCCTCCAATCACGTTGTTGCCTCAGGCAATGATTACCCCTGGGGGAAGCCGTGATTGGAGGATGCCGTGATTGGAGGATGCCAGAATTGTCATTGCTGAGGCATGAAGAGGCTGGTGAAGCACTGGAGCGGCTTCAAGAAGAAAAGGTAAGTATATTAAAAATAAATGGCTGAAATGTTCATTTTCATGAATGAAAGTGCCCTTGTTTTTAATAGTTTTTTTTAAAAACGGGCACTTTCACATGAAAGTTGACCTTCACTTTAAGGGCACATAAAGATCTAATTATAATCGTATTGTAGTGAAACTGGATATACTATTTTTATAAAACAAAAAACTAAATGTAAACACACAGCAGGAGTTTGTACACATTTACACACACAAAATAACTTCTGCTCTTATAACATATCTTAGTCAAACAGTATGGGTGTTCTCTATTTTGCTGTCATCATCTTACAAGGTATCTCAATATAGACTGGTCCTAACAACAAAACAAATCTGGCTTTTGGGCTAAATTATTCCTGTCTTTCTCTTTAAAGTGAAGGTCAATTTTGATGAATTAGTGCCCGGTTGTTAATAATCCTATTAAAAACAAGGGCACTTTAATTCATCAAAATTGACATTTCACTTGTTTTCTTCAAAAACTTACCTTTTAATCCTGGCAGCCACTCCAGCGATTCCCCAGGCTGTCGTAAGCCTCTGCAGACACCAGAAATGACAAATCCGGCTTTCTCCAATCACGGCTTCCCACCGGGGGAATCTTGGCCTGATGCAACGCCGTGATTGGAGGAAGCAGAATTCGTCATTTTGGACCCTTGAAGATGGCTTGTGACGGGCAGAGGAAGTGCTGGAGCAGCTGCCAGGATTAAAAGGTACGTTTTTGAAGAAATCAAGTGAAATGTCAATTTTGATGAATTAAAGTGCCCTTGTTTTTAATAGGATTATTAAAAACCGGGCACTAATTCATCAAAATTGACCTTCACTTTAAAATAGAAATGATGCTCCTGGCTTTATATAATACTCTAGCACACAAGAAATAGAACCAGAGTTTGGGGGGGGGGGGTGATTAAACAATTATATTATGTCTACACTCATATTCTTAACAGATATACAGCAATTAACATTTCTTTTTTTATTTATATTGATTTTTAATCAATAATCAACTGCCAATCTTCCATATATAAAGTATTTTTTGTATTAACTATAATTATTTTGGGCATTGGACTTTAAAATATAAGCCCAGTAATTTACTAACTAAGCAAACCCTTATAACTTTAGGGGTAATAGATTTGGTAGAGAAATACTAAGGGCTCCATTCGCAAAGCTAGGGAACCTGTCCATCCATATAAGGGGCAAGCAAGTAGCATCTGCTGCCCGCATTAAACACTGCACATGCAAATGCATGCACAGCTGTATCCCCACCTCTCACGTAACCAAGAGCAGGGCTTGTCTGTCATTCTGGAAAATTATTTAATCCTAGGATGATTTCTTGATGGATTATCTGGCAGATTCAACAAAAAAAAAAGTAAGGGCCAGATTATGAGTGGTGCCCTAACAGTTAGGTGCAAGCAATATCGGGATTATCGCGGCTGTTTGCTTGGGTTGGATGAAGTGCTCGAATTACAAGTTGAAAGTAAACGCGATAGCTTGAGTACAATTAAAGTTAATGCGAGTCAGGATAGAGCGACCTCAGAGCTCTTGTTAACTATTTTACAAAACAAAATAGTGTCACAAAATACATCAAAAATACATTTAAAAGTACAGTTACACTCATAATAACACTATCTAATAAAAATTATTAAAAAAATTTATTGCACAAAAAAGTTATAAGGGCTCAAAGATATTAGGTCTCAGATGTTGGGAAAAAAGGGCTTTAACATAGAGATACATACATATACATGTAAATATGTATATGAATTTGTATGTATATGCGTGTGTTTACATATGTATTTATGTATTATGTGTTATATATGTTTATATATGTATTTACAGATATATATACACATATAAACACATAAATACATATGTATATATATATATATATATATATATATATATATATATATATATATATATATATATATATATATATATATCTATACACAGTATCTCACAAAAGTGAGTACACCGCTTCCATTTTTGTAAATATTTTACTATATCTTTTCATGTGACAACACTGAAGAAATGACACTTTGCTACAATGTAAATAAGTGAGTGTACAGCCTGTATAACAGTGTAAATTTGCTGTCCCCTCAAAGTAACTCAACACACTGCCATTAATGACTAAACCGTTGGCAACAAAAGTGAGTACACCCCAAAGTGGAAATGTCCAAATTGGGCCCAATTAGCCATTTTCCCTCCCCAGTGTCATGTGACTCGTTAGTATTACAAGGTCTTAGGTGTGAATGGGGAGCAGGTGCGTTAACTTTGGTGTTATCGCTCTCATACTCTCTCATACCGGTCACTGGAAATTCAACATGGCACCTCATGGCAAAGAACTCTGAGGATCTGAAAAAATAATTGTTGCTCTACATAAATATGGCCTAGGCTATAAGAAGATTGCCAAGACTCTGAAACTGAGCTGCAGCACGGTGGGCAAGAACCATACAGCGGTTTCACAGGACAGGTTCCACTCAGAACAGGCCTCACCATGGTCAACCAAAGAAGTTGAGTGCACGTGCTCAGTGTCATATCCAGATATTGTCTTTAGGAAATAGATGTATGAGTGCTGCCAGCGTTGCTGCAGAGGTTAAAGGGGTGGGGTTCAGCCTGTCAGTGCTCAGACCATACGCCGCACACTGCATCAAATTGGTCTGCATGAATGTCATCCCAGAAGGAAGCCTCTTCTATAGATGATGCACAAGAAAGCCCGCAAACAGTTTGCTGAAGACAAGCAGACTAAGGACATGGATTACTGAAAACATGTACTGTAGTCCAATAAGACCAAGATAAACTTATTTGGTTCAGATGGTGTCAAGCGTGTGTGGCGGCAACCAGGCGGGGAGTACAGACAAGTGTGTCTTGCCTACAGTCAAGCATGTTGGTGGGAGTGTCATGGTCTGGGCCTGCATGAGTGCTACCGGCACTGGGGAGCTACAGTTCATTGAGGGAACCATGAATGCCAACATGTACTGTGACATACTGAAGCAGAGCATGATCCCCTCCCTTTGGAGACTGAGCCGCAGGAAAAGATATAATAAAATATTTCCAAAAATGTGAGGGGTTTACTCACATTTGTGAGATACTGTATATCAAGTAGATGAAGACATGAAAAAGCATATTTATGCAATATTCATTTTTAATATAGTGTTATACTGTGTATTTACTATAAATATTTCACATTCCAATGTTCTGTACATAGCAGAATATGTTCTATGTTTTTAAATAGATATTCCTATCAATATATATATATATATATATATATATATATATATATATATATATATATATATATATATATATATATATATATATATATATATATATATATATATATAGGTATAGAGATAGATTGTATCAAAATACCATCAGATATGTGTTGAAAACTTGAAATATGTATTTACAAATAAAAAGAACATAGTCTTCTATGTGAAGAACATTGGAATGTGATATATTCATATTTTCATGTTGGCTTAGCGCACTTAAGAATATGTAATCTGGTTTGTACGCGAGTAGGGTGTTTTTTCTCCACTTTTTTCTCCATTGACTTCTATTATTATTATCAGGTATTTGTAGAGCGCCAACAGATTTCTATGGGGGAATACGTTAACGTAGTCTGGCTTTTTGCATGCATCAGGTTAGTGCACAAGTGAAAACTTTTTACTTTCACCTTTTGCCCACCTGACATGCGCAAAAAGCTTACTTCTAGCAAAGTTAGCACGCGAGCGGGAGCGTTAAATACTGCTCCACTTGCAATCTGGCACTAAATGTGAAGCAAGTGAATGCATCCACAAATATTAAATCTGGAAAGGAGCTTTACACAGGATGTTCTTTGTTTTGACCATTGCTGTGCATGGTTTATACCAAGCAGACAGTAAAAGAGTAAAATAAATGATTATTTAATAGATACTTATTTATGGACTATTTACTTCATACTAGACACCAAAGGGAATTGTCAGTGTTGTACAAACAGTTTTGGTACAACACATTTGTCTTTCTTTGAAATTAAAAATTGTTATAAACAAAGTAAGTTTTACTTTAGATCTTTATAAGAAACAAAAGAACTATTGTTTGCCAAATGTAAAATAGAGATAGGAAATTTGCATATTTAAATAAAATCACAAATACCTTGAGAAGAATCAAGAATAGCAAAAATCCACAATATCAGCGATCCAAAAAGCTAAAGTAACAATACATTTAAAGGGTCAGTCTACTTGATTTTTTTTATTCTTTAAAGAGATAGATAATGCCTTTACTACCCATTCCCCAGCTTTGCAAAACCAACATTGTTATATTAATATACGTCATAACCTCTAAGTTTGTCTGTTTCTAAGCCCCTGCAAGCCTTATGCTTTTTAAATCTTACACAACAGCTAGACAGTGCTAGTTTGTGTGCGCCATATAGATAAAATCAGGCTCTCTCCCGTGGAGAGTGATAACGGTAATAAAGGGATTATCTTTTTAAACAATTACAATTTTCAAGTAGACTGTCCCTTTAAATAAATGTTGGATAGCCAGCTAAAATTTAAAGGGACAGTACACATAGCAAATAATGTTATATAATTCTGCACATAGTGCAGAATTATATAACATTATATTAGTGCTAGAGTTATATAACCATTGCCTGCAAAGTTTTATTAAAAAATAGTGTTTTCCAGAACCGCTGCCTGTGCTCTTCTGAGCGGGTCTGGTTTTTACACAGAGCGCATCTGGCCAGTTGACTAGTCAGAGCCCGGCCCGACCGCGCCATTGCACTCAGTGCAGCTCGCTCCTGCTCTGTCTGACAGCGAGAGCGAGCTGCACTGAGTGTAATGGGCGGTCGGGCCTGGCTGTGACTAGTCAGCTGGCCAGATGCGCTCTGTGTAAAAACCAGACCCGCTCAGAAGAGCACAGGGAGCGGTTCTGGAAAACACTATTTTTTAATAAAACTTTGCAGGCAATGGTTATATAACTCTAGCACTAATATAATGTTATATAATTATGCACTATGTACAGAATTATATAACATTATTTTCTATGTTTACTGTCCCTTTAAGAGGTACATACAGCTAAAACATTAAAGAGGCAAACAAACTGCATTTTTACGGCATTACGGCATAGTCGTACCAAGAGAATGAATACATTGAGTTAGCCAGATTACAGGGTAGTCAGATAAAAGGTTTACATGTTATGTTTCACTTTATTACATCAGCTCTCTGTATTGTAATATTACCTAACCACATGCAATCCTTCCCTTCTAAAGAAGCAGCCATCATTTTCTATTATTCATACTATTCTCTGCGTAGTCCAAAATATAGAATTATGTGTATTATTTACAATTGTGCAGAAATAGTTTATATTTAATTAAAGGGACATAAAACCCACATTTTTCTTTCATGATTCAAATAGAATTAAAAAAAAAAATCCAACTTACTTCTTTTACCAAATTTTCTTCATTTTCTTGTTATCTTTTGTTGAAAAGCAGGAAGGTAAGTTCAGGAGTGTGCACGTGTCTGCAGCACTATAAGGCAGCAGTTTTGCAACAATGTTATACATCAGCAAGAGCACTAGATGGCAGCACTATTTCCTGTCATGTAGTGCTTCTGACATGTGCATGCTACCTTATCTAGGTATCTCTTAAACAAAGAATAACTTGTGAACAAAGAAAATTTGAAAATAGAAGTAAATTGGAAATGTTTTTAAAATGTTATTCTCTATATGAAGCGTGAAAGAAACATTTTGGGTTTCATGTCCCTTTAATAATTTTCATAAGTCTGTTATTTTTTCTGTACAATTTTATTGAAATTTGGTATTTCACTAGTGATTGGCAGTGACAGTAATTAGTTTATCTATACTATAATCGCGTTTGGAGCGTGTCCTTCGCCGACAGCAGTTGCGCAAAGCTGCATCCAGGTGGATTACGAAAATGGCAGGGTGGTGAAAGAATCCACCGCAGGTGGATTCTGATGCAGCGTAGGCAAATTAAGCATTAAGAAACAAAAAAATGCAACCGCCCGCAAGAAATATTACCAAAAAAACACACAACTGCCCACACGAAATAACAAAAAAACACGTAACCGCCTGCATGAAATAACAAAAAAAAACTAACCACCCGCACGGAATATTAAAAAACCTAACCGCCCGCATGAAGTATAAAAAACACCTAAACAGCAAACCCCCACATCGCAAAATAATAAACTAATTAGCCCCTAATCCACAAAGTAAACAACACAATTAACATAATTAACCTATGAACCCCTAAACCACCAACCCCCCACATCACACTATACCTAATTAACCTATTAACTCCTAAACCACCAACCGCCCACAACGCAAATAACTAATTTAATTATTAAGCCCCCTAACCTAACACCACCTAAATTAACTCCAATTACTACTAAATTACAATTAAAATAAAAAATCCTAACATTAATTTAAAAATAAAACCTAAGATTAAATTATAAAAATTAAAAAAGTATAAAATTACAGAAAAAAATAAAATTATCAAAAATAAAAAAATTAAATCTAATCTAATACCCCTATGAAAACAAAAAAGTCCCCCCAAAATAAAAACACACCCTAATCTAAACTAAACTACCAATAGCCCTTAAAAGGGCCTTTTGTAGAGCATTGCCCTAAGTTAAACAGCTCTTTTACATAAAATAATACTACGTACCCCCTAACAGTAAAACAACCCCACCCACCCACCAAACCCCCCAAAATAAAAAACTAACACTAAAAAAAACTAAGCTACCCATTGCCCCTAAAGGGGTATTCGTATAGGCATTGCCCTTAAAAGGGCAATCAGTTCTTTTGCTGCCCATTAAAATAAAAAAGCCATAATCTAAAAAAACAAAACCCACTAACACTAAACTACCAATAAAAGGGCCTTTTGTAGGGCATTGCCCTAAGTTAAACAACTCTTTTACCCAAAAAAATTACCAGTTACCCCTAACACTTAAACCCCCCACCCAACCAACCCCCAAAAATAAAAAAATCTTAAATCTAAAAAAACCTAAGCTACCCATTGCCCCTAAAATAGGTATGCTGCAAATAAGGAGACAGGAGAACCGGTTGATGAAAAAGGTACAGCGTTTATTCCATGAAAAGCGCTGTACAGATAGAATCAGATAGAATCCACAGTTCATATATAGGTTAGAACAACCTCCTATGGTAACTGCAAAGGACACAGGCAGCAGTTGGTGACAAATGGTAGGAGGAAAGAGACAGCTGACGCGTTTCGGCTTTTCAGCCGTAGTCTTAGCTGATAAAAATGATTAAAACAAGCGCCCTTTTTCAAGGGCTATTCCTCATCCCATTGGTCAACCAAAAGGACCAATCCTCTCATAGAATTAATTAACAAGTAGGCTTAGAACTCAAAGGTTGAACACAAACAAGAGAGTTATCAACATGTTCTAATATATGACACAAATAGAATTAAATAATATAAATAAAATTAGCATTTGCAAAAATAGATTACATTCGTGGCACAATTTGATCATATAATCTTGTGCATATATTTCCTATACATTGAGTTTGTGAACCTTTTATGTGCATGCTCATGTTCCATGTAACCTCAGGTCTATCTGCACTTTCGCTCCATATCCTACGGCCTACGGTATGTTGCTGAATGCTAATGTACACTCATGATTAATCTCAAATACACTAATAGGTGTACCTTATTATGTATGCTCCTATTCCCTGTTTGTGCATTTGTTGTCTTGTGCACACGTGTGCACTATTGAAATTTGTGTATCAATAGGTTATGTACCAGAAGTTGCTACATTAGTTAACTAGGTATCTTTTCCTTTGTGCTGGCCTAAAATAGGTACTCACAGTTCCTAAAGTCCAGCAGCGAAGGTCTTCTTCCAGGCAGTAAAGGTCTTCATCCAGCACGGAGCGGAGCAGGACCGGCGTTGAGGTTCCTATTCATGCGATCGCCGCCGCACACCTTGAATGTAAGTTACCCCATTTATATTTGGGTACCTTGCATTCCTATTGGCTGAAGTTTTGAAATCAGTCAATAGGATGAGAGCTACTGAAATCCTATTGGCTGATTTGAACTTAGAAGAGAGAAGATTTCCCCGCGCTGGGTGAAGACCTTAAACACCTAGAAGAAGACCTTCGCTGCCAGACTTTAGGAACTGTGAGTACCTATTTCGGGGTTAGACTTAGGCTTTTTTCTTTTTTTTTGGTGCCCATACAAATGCCCCTTTAGGGGCAATAGGTAGCTTAGGTTTTTTAAACTTAGGTTGTTTTTTTGGGGGGGTTGGGTGGGCTATTTTACTGTTGGGGGTAATTGGTAATTTTTTAAGGTAAAAACTTAGGGCAATGCCCTACAAAAGGCCCTTTTAAGGGCTATTGGTAGTTTAGTTTAGCTTAGGGGGTATTTTTATAGGGGTATTAGATAAGGTTTAATTTTTTTATTTTTGATAATTTTGTTTATTATTTTCAGTCATTTCCAATAGACTGCCCTCTGGGCAGGCTTATTGCCTAGTAAAGTAATAAAGGCGATTTCTTCTTTTTTTATGTTTCTTTTTTTTTTTCTTAAAGAACTGTCAATTTTTTTTAACTTGTCAATGGGAATATAATATAACTGACAGTAGCCTATGTTCCAGTCTTACTGATTTATATTTCAAAGGAGTTTCATAGCAATATTAGTTTCCAGCTCTGAGTCAATGGTTTGGGTCTCTGGAGGTCCATGGCAAGTAACAAATAACAGTCTGGCAGGGTCAAGTGGCATAGAATTACAGTGTTTATTAAAAGAAACAAATTAATTGTAAGTATTAGAGATATATTTCAGCAATGGCATAAACAAAATGATCAGACCAGATACAGGGGTCTATTTATCAAAGCGTCAACTGAAAATACGCTTGAATTCTGCATCGTATTTGTTTCAAGATTGATCCACCGTAGTTATCAAAGCATCAAGATCGGCAAATGTTGAAATTTGTGACGTAAAATTCTCTATTTGACACTTTTCCCAATTTATCAAACATTTAACAGGTACGCTCGCGTCTATTCCCATGCAGCGTACCTAGTTTTCAATCCACCACCCTTGAGGTCGCGGATGCCATAGAACTCAATGGGAGTCTGAAAACACAGAAAGCTTATGTTCGATGCTGCAAGAGATTGAAATATATTACGTAATAAAAGTAAATTAGAAACTGTATACCCTTTCTAAATCAAACAATATTGTTGCTCCACATTTGGTGCACTAGTAGATATAGGGATAAAAATGAAAAATACATTACTACTTATGGATTATGTTACAACTTTGTCTCTCATTACAAAGCAAGGGGACAATATTATTTCTACAATTGTGTTGAAAAGTTTTGCCCCAAACTTGTCGCACTAATAGATATAGAGATAAAAATGAAATACACAACATAATATATCTAACTTCCTTTTTATTTTGTAAAAAATCTATGTGCACCATGTTTAAGCCACGTAATACAAGTCCCACTCTCCACTTCACACCAATTTTGACTCAACACTTTTCGCACCAATTATGACGCAAACTCCTAAACAACCCACACACTAGTGAATTTTTCAACCACTTTTGATTGGAATATGCATAATCACATGATTTATGACATCAGCCAATCTGATTCAAATATACATTTTAAACTATCACTAAAGAATCAAAATGTTCGATACTTGTGTCATTGATCACTCATCAGAACTTGTGCCATTGTGTATTAAACTTTGAAAGTATGTATATGTGAATTTAGAATTAAAGATAAACATTGATGCTGACATTAGGAAACACAGTGTAATATTTTAGACAAGGATTTTAAAATTTGAATTGATGTTTGATTCAATATAAACTTAAACTGATAGCTCAAATGGAAAGCCCACCTAACATTAAACTGTCATGATTCAGATACAGCAGAGATTAAAATAACCTTTTTTACTGTCATGCTATTTTCAGTGTTTTTCTTCCTTCTCTTGAATTTCTTTTTCAGTAAGAAATGTCATCTTATATGCCAGCCCATTTTATAACACCTGTGAAGGAGTGGTTTTTAAAACTAGATTGCAGGAGGGGTTACACAGGTACAGAGAGAAAACTGGCCCAGCTCTTAAAATATCCATTGATTGCAAATAAATATATATGATACCCTGATTACATGTTATATTCGCAAATATTCTTGCTCAGAATAATAATAAATTTACGCTATATACATATAGTGGTATAAATAAACACAGAGATATGAAAGACAACATTGTTTAAAACAAAAAAAGGAATTTAGTGACATGTAAATATGGTTGCAAAAGATTTCTGACATAACACACACACACACATATATATATACAGTATATCATACGGGTACAGGGTAGCAGCACACTGTGAGCAGGCAATAGCTAGCAGGACATATAGGTACAGGGTAGCAGCATACTGTGAGCAGGCAATAGCTAGCAGGACATATATCATGCAGGTACAGGTTAGTAGCACCCTGTGAGCAGGCAATAGCTAGCAGGACATACTGTATATCACATAGGTACAGGGTAGCAGCATACTGTGAGCAGGCAATAGCTAGCAGGACATATATCATGCAGGTACAGGGAAGCAGCACACTGTGAGCAGACAATAGCTAGCAGGACATATATCATGCAGGTACAGGGAAGCAGCACACTGTGAGCAGGCAATAGCTAGCAGGGCATATATCAGGTAGGCACAAGGTAGCAGCACACTGTGAGCAAGCACTATCTAGCAGGGCATATATCATACAATATAGGTACAGGTTAGTAGCACACTGTGAGCAGGCAATAGCTAGCAGGGCATATATCAGGTAGGTACAGGGTAGCAGCACACTGTGAGCAGGCAATAGCTATCAGGGCATATATCAGGTAGGTACAGGTTAGCAGCACACTGAGCAGGCAATAGCTAGCAGGACATATATCATGCAGGTACAGGTAGTAGCACACTGTGAGCAGGCAATAGCTATCATGATATATATCATGCAGGTACAGGTTAGTAGCACACTGTGAGCAGGCAATAGCTATCATGATATTTATCATGCAGGTACAGGTTAGTAGCACACTTTGAGCAGGCAATAGCTATCACGATATATATCATGCAGGTACAGGTTAGTAGCACACTGTGAGCAGGCAATAGCTAGCAGGGCATATATCATGCAGGTACAGGGTAACAGAACACTGTGAGCAGGCAATAGCTAGCAGAACATATATCATGCAGGTACAGGGTAGCAGCACACTGTGAGCAGGCAATAGCTAGTAGGACATATATCATGCAGGTACAGGGTAGCAGAACACTGTGAGCAGGCAATAGCTAGCAGCACATATATCATGCAGGTACAGGGTAGCAGCACACTGTGAGCAGGCAATAGCTAGCAGGACATATATCATGCAGGTACAGGGTAGTAGCCCACTGTGAGCAGGCGATAGATAGCCAGACATTTATCATGCAGGTGCAGGTTAGTAGCATACTGTGAGCAGGCAATAGCTAGCAGAACATATATAATGTAGGTACAGGGTAGCAGCACACTGTGAGGAGGCAATAACTAGCAGGACATTTATCATGCAGATACAGGTTAGTAGCACACTGTGAGCAGGCAATAGCTAGTAGGACATATATCATGCAGGTACTAGTTAGTAGCACACTGTGAGCAGGCAATAACTAGCAGGACATTTATCATGCAGGTACAGGGTAGCAGAACACTGTGAGCAGGCAATAACTAGCAGGACATTTATCATGCAGGCAAAGTGAAGAAGCACACTGTGAGCAGTCAGTAGCTAGCCAGACATTTATCATGCAGGTGCAGGTTAGTAGTACACTGTGAGCAGGCAATAGCTAGCAGAACATATATAATGTAGGTACAGGGTAGCAGCACACTGTGAGGAGGCAATAACTAGCAGGCCATTTATCATGCAGGTACAGGGTAGCAGCACACTGTGAGCAGGCAATAGCTAGCAGGACATGTATCATGCAGATACAGGGTAGCCGCACACTGTGAGCAGGCAATAGCTAGCAGGGCATATATCATGCAGATACAGGTTAGTAGCACACTGTGAGCAGGCAATAACTAGCAGGACATATATCATGCAGATACAGGTTAGTAGCACACTGTGAGCAGGCAATAACTAGCAGGACATTTATCATGCAGATACAGGTTAGTAGCACACTGTGAGCAGGCAATAACTAGCAGGACATATATCATGCAGATACAGGTTAGTAGCACACTGTGAGAAGGCAATAACTAGCAGGACATATATATAATGTAGGTACAGGGTAGCAGCACACTGTGAGCAGGCAATAGCTAGCAGAACATATATAATGTAGGTAAAGGGTAGCAGAACACTGTGAGCAGGCAATAACTAGCAAGACATATATATATATAATGTAGGTACAGGGTAGCAGCACACTGTGAGCAGGCAATAGCTAGCAGGACATATATATAATGTAGGTACAGGGTAGCAGCACACTGTGAGCAGGCAATAGCTAGCAGAACATATATAATGTAGGTACAGGGTAGCAGAACACTGTGAGCAGGCAATAACTAGCAGAACATTTATCATGCAGATACAGGTTAGTAGCACACTGTGAGCAGGCAATAGCTAGCAGGACATTTATCATGCAGATACAGGGTAGCGGCACACTGTGAGCAGGCAATAGCTAGCAGGACATTTATCATGCAGATACAGGGTAGTGGCATACTGTGAGTAGGCAATAGCTAGCAGGACATATATCATGCAGATACAGGTTTTTAGCACACTGTGAGCAGGCAATAACTAGCAGGACATTTATCATGCAGGGAAAAGGGTAGCAGCACAGTGTGAGCAGGTGTTCTGTCAGATTAGCAAACTTGTTAGATCAGCTAATGGAAGTGACGCTCCATCAGCTGTCTGAAAGCAAATACTCACCGCGCATGTGTTCAACCGCGTCATTGCATTCCAATCCCAGCACGTCAGATTGTTGGACACAATTAAAGCGCATGCACACGCACACTAATAAAATTATACCTATCAGATTCTTGGACACTTTTTAAAGCCCAGCTGGAACTTACTTTATGATGGTGCAGGTGAACTATATTTCTCACAATAGCATGCAGCACTCTCTCTCTTTGCACAGGAATGAACAGCAAGCATGGATCTGTCAGTCAAGTCCTGTCATGTAATGTTCCCCTGCTAATCTTTAACCTCATACTCCCTTCCTTTATGACCTCTTCCTAAGCAGCCGTAGAAGAGAAGCTTGCACTCAGCTCACTGCTTTTGCTGGTGTGTGTGATTTATTTCACATTGGGTTTGTAAAATCCGACGGGTATTGTTACAAGTGTTAGAATTTCACACATGCGTTCTAAAAAGTGTCCAACAATCTGATGGATGTTATTAGTGCTCTCGCTTGCGTGTGCATGTGCCTTAAAAAGTGTCCAAGAATCTGATGGGTATAATGTTAATGTGTGCGTGCGCATACGCTTTAACGTGGTCCAACAAACTGACGGGTAGATTGTAATTTCTGACATGCTGGGATTGGAATGCGATGATGTGGTGCAGTGCATGAGCGATGAATATTTGCTGAAGGATCGTCACTTCCGTTAGCTTATCTGACAAGTTTGCTAATCTGACAGAACACAGGCTATAGCAAGCAGGACAAAGGTAACCCAACAAGCAAAGACAAATTCAAACAAAAAAATAGATGATCCAAAGACTACCTATAGACAGCAGCCAAAATAATACAGCAGTACCCGCAGTGCACTAACATTTTTACCCCTCAGTTTGCCCATTTCTAATTTTTTTCAGATGACTTTAAGTTTAAGATAAATCATAATTTTCTTAGCAGCACAATTAAACAAATTAAATAAAGCTCGCTCCTGAATCAATAATTAAATAACTACTGTACTGCATCATAAGTACAAAGCTTAGGACCTAAGTAATAAAACTAAAATGGCTGGTTAGATAATGGGAAAACTAAGGTTTATAGGAAAGGACAATTAACATATGGCTAGATTACGAGTTTTGCGTTATGAGGGGTGCGGAACTAACTTGCACGTCACTGCTCACTTACCTACAGCGCTGGTATTACAGGTTTTTATAAACCCGGTGTTAAAAGACAAGAAGTGAGTGTAGAGCAAACTTGTGCTCCATACCACACTCCAATACCAGCGCTGCTTAAGTCAGTGGTGAGCTGGTTGTACGTGCTCGTGCACGATTTCCCCATAGACATCAATGGGGAGAGCCGGCTGAAAAAAAGCCTAACACCTGCAATAAAGCAGCGTAAAGCTCCGTAACGCAGCCCCATTGATTCCTATGGGGAAACAAAATTTATGTTTACACCTAACACCCTAACATGAACCCCGAGTCTAAACACCCTAATCTTACACTTATTAACCCCTAATCTGCTGCCCCCGACATCGCCAACACCTACATTATACTTATTAACCCCTAATCTGCCTCTCCGGACATCGCCGCCACTATAACAAACATATTAACCCCTAAACCGCCACACTCCCGCATAGCAAACACTAGTTAAATATTATTAAGCCCTAATCTGCTGCCCCTAACATCGCCACCACCTACCTACATTTATTAACCCCTAATCTGCCGCACCCAACGTCGCCGCCACTATACTAAATTTATTAACCCCTAAACCTACGTCTAACCTTAACCCTAACACCCACTAACTTAAATTTAATTAAAATAAATCTAAAGAAAACCTACTATTAATAACTAAGTAATTCCTATTTAAAACTAAATACTTACCTGTAAAATAAACCCTAAACTAGCTACAATATAACTAATAGTTACATTTTATCTAGCATAGGGTTTATTTTTATTTTACAGGCAAGTTTCTATTTATTTTAACTAGGTTAAATAGTTACTAAATAGTTATCAACTATTTACTAACTACCTAGCTAAAATAAATACAAATGTACCTGTAAAATAAAACCTAACCTGAATTACACTAACACCTAACCTTTCACTACAATTAAAGGGACACTGTACTCAAAAAAATTATTTAATGATTCAGATAGAGCATGCATTTTTAAGCAACTTTCTAATTTACTCCTATTATCAAATATTCTTCATTCTCTTGGTATGTTTATTTGAAAAGCAAGAATGTAAGTTTAAATGCCGGCCCATTTTTGGTGAACAACCTGGGTTGTCCTTGCTGATTGGTCAGCACCAATAAACAAGTGCTGTCCATGGTCCTGAAGCAAACATTTGCTGGCTTCTTAGCTGAGATGCCTTCTTTTTCAAATAAAGATAGCAAGAGAACAAATTAAAATTGATAATAGAAGTAAATTAGAAAGTTGCTTAAAATTGCATGCTCTATCTGAATCATGAAAGAAAAAAAATGAGTTCAGTGTCCCTTTAAATAAATTAAATAAATTAAATACAATTAACTAAATTAAATACAAATACCTAAATGACAAAAAAACAACATTAAATTACACAAAATAAAAAACAAATTACAAGATATTTAAACTAATTACACCTAATCTAATAGCCCTATAAAAAAAAACAAAAAAAACCCTAGCCTAAACTAAACTACCAATAGCCCTTAAAAGGGCCTTTTGCGGGGCATTGCCCCAAAGAAATCAGCTCTTTTACCTGTAAAAAAAAATACAAACAACCCCCCAACAGTAAAACCCACCGCCCACACAACCAACCCCCCAAATAAAATGCTAACTAAAAAAAACTAAGCTCCCCATTGCTCTGAAAAGGGCATTTGGATGGGCATTGCCCTTAAAAGGGCATTTAGCTCTATTGCTGCCTAAACCCTAATCTAAAGCTAAAACCCACCCAATAAACCCTTAAAAAACAAACACTAACCCCCGAAGATTCACTTACAGTTTTGTAGACCGGATATCCATCGTCAACGAAGGCGGGAGAAGTCCTCAATGAAGCGGCAAGAAGTCATCAATGAAGCCGGGAGAAGTCTTCATCCAAGCCGGGAGAAGTGGTCCTCCAGATGGGCAGAAGTCTTCATCCAGTCAGCATCTTCTATCTTCATCCATCCGGCGCGGAGCGGGTCCATCTTCAAGACATCCGGCGCGGATTGAACTTCAATCCTATTGGCTGATCCAATCAGCCAATAGGATTGAGCTCGCATTATATCTATCTTAGGGTTTATTTTTATTTTACAGGCAAGTTTGTATTTATTTTAACTAGGTAGAATAGTTACTAAATAGTTATTAACTATTTACTAACTACCTAGCTAAAATAAATACAAATTTACTAAATTTACAGAGCACGGATGGGAAGACCAAAATATAAGAAAACAGCAACAGCAAAATAAACATTTTTTTTTTAAGAAAAGGAACTTGTCCACTATAAAACAAACTTTATTGTGGCTCTAAATACATTTTTATTTGTTTTATTTTATATGCCTAAAGCTATCATTAGAAGTAAAACTTTGTGTATTAAAGGAACAGTCTAATCAAAATTAAACTTTCATGATTCAGATAGGGCATGCGATTTTAAACAACTTTCCAATTTACATTTATCATCAAATTTGCTTTGTTCTCTTAGCATTCCTGGTTGAAAGCATATGATAATTTCTAAGCCATTGAAGGCCACCTCTTATCTGAATGCATTTGACAGTTTTTCATAGCTAGCTCATGTGTGTCATATATATAACATTGTGCTCACGCCCATGGAATTACTTATCAGAGGGCACTGATTTTTTTAAGGGGGACTTGCCTCTTTTCAAGACCCCTACCATTTTAGAGAGCAGGCGATTCTGTAGCTGGTAAGGGAGCTGAGATAAAAAGGGATTTGAATGACCTCCCCTGTCCAGCTCCCTTATCAGCTGTAGCTGTAGTGGCTCTGCCCCTTTGTAACATCACCACGTTTTTGGTGATGTTACCCGCACTCTCATTGATGGCTTGGGAGTGCCACCCACTAGGCCAAACAATCCCATGCCTGTAATAGGAAGTATTGACAAAAACAACTTCTGATTAGCTTTTCCCCTGCATAACGAGGATGCCTTGTCATGCGCACACAGGCCGCAATGCGCATGACAAGACATTCTTGTCATATGCATTGAACCAGTTAAAGAGCATTAGTTATGATCTTTTATTTCTTAAACATGAACTTTTATTAAGTTTAGAACTGTTTCAACCCAACTTATAATTTTATCAGCATCCTGTGATCCCAAATCTGTTACCTTGTCTCAAAAGGGCCGATATATAGCTGATGATGCTCTGTATCTTGTCTATGCTATAAAACTATATACATAAGAACCTGAATAACTGTTAATTAAGCAAGTAGAGTAACTCCCCTATCTATCATTAGTCACTCACTATTTGATTGCAGTTATGAAAGTGCTAATTTGAAGAGAAAAAGGAAAACCTAGCTCTAGTATGCAGGTTAAGACCATACGATTCCACCAGATATATTAATAATTTCTTTACCAACAAGGTTCCTTATAACCACATACAATATACACTTGCAAAGTACTGGAGTATTTTTTCTTTGTTGCATATAAAGAAAGGATTTTTAAAATATTTTTTAAGTATGTGTTCAAAAACTACATTTTATCATGCTTGTTGTACATGCGCCCTCTCCAATTGAGCTTTGTGAGTTCTCCTAATCAGTCCTTGAGAAATCTGTCTCTACAAATGAGTTGTGTGCATGTGCAAACATGTTTTTACTGTGATTTAAAATCAATTTAAAAATCTTTAATCTATAAATTTTAATGAGAAACAACCCTTAAATCTATTTTAACCTGCTTAAAATGTGATATCCCTTATGCTTAAAACAAATTTATATCTCAGAATATTTTGTTTTTTTCAACCTAATACTGGTTTTCCAGAAAAGAGACACAGTGGCCTGATTGTGCTAGATTTTATAAGTCAGTCTTCTGAATCACCAACTTGGGCCTCGCTTCCATTGAGTCGTAATTCAGTTTGCGTGCACTCGCAAACCGTTAAATATGCTGTCGAAAGCAATAGCGTTTAACGACTGTTTCCAATGGCGCGTTATACCTCAATATCGGCTGCCGGACTTCGGCTGCCGAAAAGATTTTCGCGTCCCATAGAAAGTAATAGAAGCCGTTAATCGATAAATTATACCAGGTTTCCATTGAAAGCGCTAACCGTTAATACACTGTCGGAGGCTGTCGATACATTGAGAAATATTACCCCCAGCTCAACTAGGTGTAAAGGAGGAAAAAAGAGCTTTTTGAGGCCTGTTTCTCATTGAAATAGCAAATCACAAAAATATTATGAGTGTTTCAATGTACAAATAACATTATATATGCTACATTTATTGGTCCTATGTATAGGAATATTTGCACCCATGTTGTCATAGAAATTTCAATATGTATGTGCATATAAAAATATATGCAAGCACCACAATTATGGAACGACCTCCCGCACACTTTCAAACCTTCCCCATGCCTAATATCCTTTAAGAGATCCCTCTCTACATATCTCAAAACAGAATGCACCTGTCATTGTTGATTATATATTTCCTACCGGTTCTATGTTAAATTTTTGTGCATATATGGTGTATTATTATTTTTTTTTATTTTATTGTACCCATTGTATCAATGCAATGTTTTGTGGACCCAGGACATACTTGAAAACCATAGAAATCTCAATGTATCTTTCCTGGTAAAATATTATAAAAATAAATAAAATATCTACCTATTCAAAATGAAACCTTTGCCCAGGGATGCTATATATAATCTCAATACATATAGAAAAATAATTCAAACGAAATAAGTTGTTTATCATGAAGATGAGTTTTATTATTACAGATTTACCCTCATTCAAATGTAATTTTCAATGTGAAAATCATATTTATTCAATACAAAACGATGACACATTAAAGTTATAATGTGTCATAGTACTAATATTTATAAAATATATGTAATGTCATGTCTGCTAAAGCAGATAATACATTTGCAATATTTAGACTATTAACCAAAATACATAAGTGCTTAATATGACATACTTCAAGAGATATGAAGTATTGTCTTTAACATGGAGTTATTGAAACAATTTAAAAGTGCATTGTGCATTGGTCCCAGGGAGAGTCTGTGTCTGTTCATATGATGTCAATTAAAATGTATTAATCACCTCTATATCATGGCAATCACATATATGTTGTGTATACACCAGTGCTTAAATATCATAAAGATACATTTATCTAATTATTCTAAATATTGAATAATAATCTTGACAAAAAGGAGTGCGTTAGTCATCATAGGTATATATTTCAGATATTACATTCCACATAGGACTATAATGAATGCAAGGTATTTGGCCATATCAACAGGAAGGAATATTTACTTTTCAACTCTTCTATAACTGTATAAGCCTTATTAGCTTCATCTGAAGGAGCAAACAACATATGCTTGTGGAATATAAATCATAACATTTACACATGTCACGTTGACCAATGTTAGATAGCATATACTGTATAAATTTCAGACACGTATCCCCAAGTATTCTTAAACGGCATAATATCCTCAATAAAAGGACACATACATTTATCAACAATTTACACCTGCATATTAATTGACATCATGTGAAATAAAAATGAATAAAGCTGTTAATGTTTTTGAAAATAAACAGCTATTAAAACAATTTTGAAATATATTTTCTAATTTTGATTAGAAAAATATATGCATATTTATGAGATGGAAATCACACTTAAGAAAGTGCTTCATAAAAAAATTAGATATTATATATCTTGAAAGAATTTAAAAAGAAAATACTTCTTAATGCTTGCGGCGGGATTTGGCCTTTGGAGGAGAGGTACTTGGGATGGAAGTGTGGCGTCTTGGGCGACGCACACCAGCTGGCTGGGAGGCTAAAAGATGTGATTCAGGGTCCTGCAGGGAGATAACGGAGGATGCGAGTGAGGAGGGAGTTTGCGGCCTATCTGCAACCCTCTCCACTGCCTCTGCCAGGCGGACGAGTGCAGCATTATGTATGTCCATCTGGCTCTGTAGCCTCCTGAAATCCTGCTGCTGCTGGAGCCTAGTAAGTCTAAGCTCCCTGTGAATGAGCCTCAGTAGAGCATCCTGCTGGGACTGCGCGGGGATATTGGATTCCATGGGGGGCACTTGTGGCTGTATAGGTGTCTCCGGCACATATTCCTGGCTCTGTGTGAGGTTGTCGTCACTCAGTCTTGGGGACTGTGTGGGTGGCTCAATATCCAATTGAGGACAGACATTGGTGGGGGGTGGTGGTGATTGTTGTGGTGGTGGTAGTGGTGGCGGCATTTGTTGTGCCATGGGAGGGTGCTGAATGTGTTGTTGAGGTGGCATATAGTACATATGCTGCGGTGGAGGATGCATCTGCTGATGCTGTGGTGATGGAGGATGCATCTGCTGATGCTGTGGTGATGGAGGATGCATCTGCTGATGCTGTGGTGATGGAGGATGCATCTGCTGATGCTGTGGTGATGGAGGATGCATCTGCTGATGCTGTGGTGATGGAGGATGCATCTGCTGATGCTGTGGTGATGGAGGATGCATCTGCTGATGCTGTGGTGATGAAGGAGGCATCTGCCGATGCTGTGGTGGTGGAGGATGCATCTGATAATGCTGCGTTGGAGGATGCATCTGATAATGCTGCGTTGGAGGATGCATCTGATAATGCTGCGTTGGAGGATGCATCTGATAATGCTGCGTTGGAGGATGCATCTGATAATGCTGTGGTGGAGGATGCATCTGATAATGCTGTGGTGGTGGAGGCTGCATCTGATGATATGTCCTCCCAGATGAATATGGGGATGGGCCAGGAACATTTTCAACCTCATAGGCCAGTGGCTGTTGCTCATCTCCTTCAAGTATGCTGAGGTAGGAGTATCCAGCTTCAATAACATCCCCCTCCTCCTCCTCACTGAATTCCGGAACATCACTGGCCTCCGGTCTTGTTGAGGACTCATACTCATGTTCCAATTCTGAAAAATAAATTGTAATTATAAATTAATCTGATGAAACATCTAACATTTGAAAATCAATTTTATAGATATAGTTTTATATATATATATATATATATATATATATATATATATATATATATATATATATATATATATATAATTTCTGTATGAACTTAAACATATTTAACCAGAGGTGTATATTTAAAGATTGTGCCTCTAAGCGACTCTTTGTATTACACATAGTCCATATATATGATATAGATAGAAAGAATTTAAATCTATACCCTTGCTTGTTTGAGCAGATAGCCACTCCAGAAATCAGGATGAATATATCCACTACAACTATGTTAAGATGCCATTAAAGGGGCAATGAAGTACAAATTAAACTTTCATGATTCAGACAGAGCATGCAAATTTAGTCAACATTTAATATTTTACTCCTATTATCATATTTTCTTCCTTCTCTTGGTATCTTTATTTGAGAAGCAAGAATGTAAAGCTTAAGAGCCAGACAATATTTGTTTCAGAACCTGGGTTGCTGTTGCTTATTGGGTGGCTAAATGTAGCCACCAATCACGAGCGCTAGCCAGGGTTCTGAACAAAAAATGCAAAGTCTCCATAGCTTACATTCCTACTTTTTCAGAAAAAGATACCAAGAGAACAAAGAAATATCTATAATAGTAGTACATTAGAGAGTTGCTTAAAATTGCTGCTCTATCTGAATCATGAAATAAAAAAATTGGGTTTACTATCACTTTAAGTTACTGTGCAAATTAGACTTTGAACCATGTAAAACATTACTTGTACTAATCCTACCTAGGTATGTTTTCCACTGATGCTTGAACACAATTGATTACTAAACATATATAATATATGAACATTCTATATTCTGTATTACACATGTGTATGATTACATTTATATTTTAAAAAACAAAGCCGATATATATTTCTGATGTTAACATATATTTGTTAGAAATAAAACATTTATTACATATGATATTTAATATTCACCTTCATGGACCTCTTCAGCTGGCACTGATGTGTCCATTGTCCCCTTACATCCGTAAACAGATTCATCTGAGATGACATTGGCCATCATCTCCTCCCATGACCTTAGGTGTATCCTCTTGCTAGGACCACCACCTGTCCCACGTGCATATTTGGCCTGCTGTGCCAGCTTAGCTTTGGTTTCCCTCCTGCAGTCATGATAGCGGTGTTTAATGCTGGCAATAGAACGATTACGTCCTAAGCAGCTGACTGCCACTCGAATCTCCTCCCACAGCTTATTCCGGACAGCCGGCCTCAGGTTAGGGTTCTCCAGCTGAGCTGCCCTCTCCAAGTATGCCTCAACAAGAGCCTCCTTCTCCTCCTCAGAGTACCTCTCCTCTCTAAGCCTGCCCTTCACACCTGAAGGGCCAGCAGACACAGACTCTCCCTCCTGTGACTGGGGACCAGCCCTCTCTACCTCCTCTGTCCCTGCAGGCTGTGACAGGCTACCACCAGCCCCACCCCCAGTTGCCACAGTCTGCCCCACTTTCCCTTTTCTTTTTGTGCCTAGCTGAGGCTGACTCCTCCTCACTCCTCCCACCTCCATTCCTCTTCCACCCTCTCTCCTTCCCTCCTCTGCCAGGGTTTGAGGAAGGACAAATCCTCCACCCAAACCTCGGCCCCTATTCCTGCCCATACTACTCCCTACTTCCCCCCTCCCCCTCCCTCTATCCACCCTCACCACTGCCCTCCCCCTAGCCACCCCCTTCCCAACTCCACTAGGCCTATCCATCCCTTTCTCCTTCCTCCCTAACTCTAACCTAACACTAAAGTCCCTAGCTTACCTAACTACACTAAGTCACCTAACTAAACCCTATATTAAATAGCCCCAAAACTAACTACCTAACCTATCTAGACCCTAACTATCTCTATTCTATATCCCTCAAAATAAAAATAAAATGTGGGGGTGAAAATAAACAAAGGGATGTAAATGAAAAAGGAAAAACTAAGGAGGATTAGAACAAAATTATAGAAAAATAATAAGGGATGCAAATTAAGAAAGGGGTGAGCTATATAGTCAAATGAAACCAAAAATATGGGATGTTAAAAAAAAAAAAAATAGGATGGGCAAAATGTATATATAAAAAAACAAGTTATATAGTGAGGAAGGGAAGGGTAGTCAAAGGGGGGATGGGAAGTGGAATAAGGGGATTAATGAAAGGAGTAATAAAGGAAGATGGGGATATGGGGGTTAATGAAAAAAAAAATGTGAATGTGTTTGTATGAAATAAAAGTGTGTATGTGTGTGTGTGTGTGTATTTGTGTGTATAAACTAATGTGTGTTAATTAACTAATGTATGGATGTGTGTGTGTGTGTTCCTAATATTATATGAGGCCTACAATAAGAATATATGGAAATCAAATATCAAACTCTCCACTAACTCTCAAACAACTCTCAAAAACCCAAAACTCCTACCAACGCAACTAGCTCCCGTGTCTTTCTCTCTAGAGGCGATCACAGGTAAAGAGCGCAGGCGCAAACCGTTATTCTTATAGACAGAGGTCGGGTTACCATGGCAATGCACTTGTTATGGCGCGCTTTTCGACAAATCCGACATCGGTTGGCAACGCAAACTTACGTACGGCCGAAAAGAGCGACTGCGCGCAACACGCTAATCTTTTCAATGGAAACCTGGTACTAAAATGGAGCCGTAAATTACCTTTAGCTGTCGTCCGCTTCGGTAGCTTACGGCTCCATTTTTAACGACTCAATGGAAGCGAGGCCTTGGTCTGCTGTGCTATCAAAACAGCTGTTTTTTTTAGCAAAAGTAACTTAAAACTGACTTGGGCAATGTGAGTCAGATGTTAAAAATGACTTTACAACAGACTTGTATTTATTGATTTGCCAGCTGTTTTGCTCAACTATAGAAGTCAGGCCTTTTAGAATTGTAGACCCCACTGTATTGATTTATTCTCTTTTTTGCCTTAAATTTGTATTAAGGCAATGGTAAAGACACTGATATCTAAACATGTGCCTGGGTGAAAATTTTGTCTCTTCTGAAAGATTTGTTTTGAATTTTTCCAAACATTCGGTTTGGCCAAATTTATGTGGGCATTCGTTTAGCACACATTTTTTATTCAGATTAATTACCGTTGTTTCCAATAGGAACAGCAAATATAGACAACTAACATTAACAAAAAAAATCTTACTCTATAGTATTTGAACAGTTAAAGGAACCAATGTTTCCATATTTAACAAAACATACAACTGATTGAATTTAAGTCAATGTCTAGCTCAAATAGGTACAGAAGTCACACAACTGTACTATTCAAAGTAATTTAAAATGTCTGAGCCTCCTCTAGTCTCCCACTTTCCTATGCTAGGTCAAGACTTGATTGGACAAGCCTGTATGACTAAAATCAAATGTTTAGTGACTGACTTGTTGTCCCCAACATGGGTTATTAGTAATACTATGGCAGGATTGGACAGGGAACAAAGGACACATGAATGGCCATACTCCTGTACATAATTACAAACAAAGGAGCTGATTAACCAAAAAATATAACTCCTTCCCCCCCTTCCTGCACCTTTTTTGGCACCAAACAGCACAAACAAATACATGAATTGATTTTGTCAAGAAATAATTCATTCTTCGTCTGTTTTGTGTAACAGACAACTCAACAAAGCAGCAAAATTTGGTGGAATCTGCATTTGTCCGAAGCCCAAACGCACATCTTTACTGATAAACACGGGTCTGATAATTTATCCAAATAAGAATATAATATTCTTTCATGTATTTGACAGCTACTTGTTGGAGAAAAATAAATAAAAATCAAGCCAATCATGAGCGGGCAGGAGCTGTCAATGTCTCTGGTCGGAATATACCGGGGAGATTGAATTCGCCACTTTAGAGGAGGCGAAAGGTTAGGAAAGCAGTGGTCTGATGACAGCTGCTTGTTAAATACGGTGTGCAGGTTCTATTTTGAGAACCTGCAGTCGTATGTGGTCAAAAGGCTTGCAAAGCCTTTGATAAATCGACCCCTAAGGAGTAGAAATGCATTACTTGTAATTTGATGGTCATTGGTGGATATAGACACGTGGATATGCTCTTGTCATTAGCTCACCAGATGTGCTCAGCTAGGTCCCAGCAGGACAATGCTGCTACTGTCTTTAAAGGGATATGAAACCCAAAATGTTTCATGATTCAAAAACAGCCTGCAATTTTAAAGAAAACCTTCTATTTTTTTCTATTAACAATTTTTCTTTGTTCTTTTGGTATCTTTGGTTGAAAAGCAGGGACGTAAGCTTAGGAGCCTGGCCATTTCTGGAGCACTATATGGCAGCAGATTTGCAAGGATGTTATCTATTTGCAAGAGCACTAGATATCAGCACTATTTCCTGCCATGTAGTGCTCCAGACACCTACCTAGGTATCTCTTCAACAAAGAATATCATGGGAATTAAGCAAATTTGATAATAGAAGTAAATTGAAAACTTTTTTAAAGTTGTATGCTCTCTCTGAATCACAAATATCCCTTTAACTAAGTTTTTAGTCTCTTTGCTTGGGTTAAACACACAGTTATGTGCAAGCAATAGTACAATAATAAAAAGCTCTAATATAAAGTAAAACATGTATACTTTGCTCATAATTTTTTCATACATTGGCCTCTATTTATCATAGTCTGGCGGACCTGATCCGAAAGTGCGGATCAGGTCCGCCAGACCTCGCTGAATACGGAGAGCAATACGCTCTCCGTATTCAGCATTGCACCAGCAGCTCACAAGAGCTGCTGGTGCAACGCCACCCCTGCAGACTCGCGGCCAATCAGCCGCCAGCAGGGAGGTGTCAATCAACCCGATCGTACGCGATGTCTGTCTGCCTGCTCAGAGCAGGGGGACATGGTTATGGAGCAGCGGTCTTTGTGACCGCTGCTTCATAACTGCTGTTTCTGGCGAGTCTGAAGACTCGCCAGAAACACGGATCCACAAGCTCCCTACGAAGCTTATTAAATGGGCCCCATTGTCTGTATATACTATTGCATAAGTTATTGCATAAGTTATTGCACACACTAAATATGAATTTCTTGGCACACTCGGTTTGCACTCACCAGTGCACACTTCATTGCATCATTTGTCTGCACTATCTGTATATTGCTCTGGATTGCAGGGCAGATACACACACATATATATATATATATATATATATATATATATATATATATATATATATATATATATATATATATATATATATATATATATATATATATATATATATATATATATATATATACTACCATGCATACACATGTGTATATATAAATATAGATAAGGAGAATAATATATATTTGCTCCAATTTTTGTATTTCATCATCATTTTTTGAGTGTGCAGCTTTTTCTATATAAATGTTTATATCTTTTGTATTATTATTGGTATAGGTTCAGATATATAGATATATATAGAAATATGTATTTACAATAAAAAGTCATTATCCTGTAAGTAAAGAACATTGGAATGTGAAATATGTACAGTAAATATACAGTAAAACACATAAATACATATGTATATACACACACATATATATATATATATATAAATATATATACACATACATATTAGACATGTCTATGTATGTATATGCTAAAGTCCTTTTCATGCCTTTTTTTCAAACACCTCATATCTTTGAGCCCTTATAACTTGTTAATGCAATAGTTTTTTAAATAACCCTGAAAGATAAACTATTTGCAAAACAATGTACTTTATACTAACATTATGACCATGACTAGCCTTGTTATCTGCAGACTAAAGCCCAGATTGGCTTCTCCAAATATGGCAACGTGTGGGTGGAGTTTGTCTATTGAAAAATAATTGCAGTAAAAAGGATGTTAATTTGTTTAAAAACATTTAGTCTTGGCTGATATGTTATCCTGTAGCAACACAACAGAAACATCTCGTAATTACTGTCCCTTTAAATGCAGGGAACACCTCTTTGCAAGACACATTGGGGCCTATCTATCAAGCTCTGAATTTAACATTTTTCATAATTTATATTTGTATTATAATTTGTGTTACATTTTACCTTTTATTTGTTACAAATAACATAGCTAGTTCAGTATTAATATGAACAATAAAACATGTTAAGGAATATGTACATATATTACCACAGAGTAACCCTAAAAGCAAGTTGTCAGAGCAAGTAAGATATTGCTTTAAAGTGTCTGTTGCTTTCTAGATCAGCATTACGGTTATTTTTTACTAGATGTTTATGGAATACTTTCTTAGATATAGTTTGAAATTTATTTTGCAAACAAAACAACTGTCTTGTATTTTATTGCTTTAGTTTGATCCCTGGAATTTGCTCTTACACATATTTCAGCTCCCTGTGGGTGATAGGTATTTGCTATGCAAAATGATATTGCATATAAGGAAGTCATTTATGAAGTTTACTTGACATTGTACAGTGCTTGTAGTTAAGGCACCTTGAGTCATTTTGGTTGCTATATAGTAGACATAACACAGCTCAGCAAACCTAGGGCCAGATTACAAGTGTAGAGTTAATTGCGCTACAAGTAGTGCTACACTACAGAAATAATTCAAAATAAAAATAAAAGTTATAAATAAAATTTAAATACTTTGGTTTGTGGGGCCAAACTGGGTACTGGCAGACAGCTGCCAGTACCCAAGATGGCGGTAATTAGGTAGGGGAGAGGGTTAGAGAGCTGGAGGGGGGGATCAGGGAGGTTGGTGCTAAGGCAGGGGTCCATCACAACTAAAATATTTTATTATTTTTTTTTTTTATTATTTTTTAAACTTTTATTTAACTCTTTTATTTAGTACTGGCAGACTTTCTGCCAGTACTTAAGATGGCGGGAACAATTGTGGGGTGGGGTAGGGTAGGGAAGAGAGCTGTTTGGGAGGGATCAGGGGGTGGGATGTGTCAGGTGGGAGGCTGATCTCTAAAATTAACCCTGCAAGCTCCCTACAAGCAACCTAATTTAACCCCTTCACTGCTGGGCATAATTCACGAGTGGTGCGCAGCAGCATTTAGCGGCCTTCTAATTACCAAAAAGCAACGCCAAAGCCATATAAGTCTGCTATTTCTGAACAAAGGGGATCCCAGAGAAGCATTTACAACCATTTGTGCCATAATTGCAGAAGCTGTTTGTAAATAATTTCAGTGGGAAACCTAAAGTTTGTGACAAAATTTGTGAAAAAGTGAACTTTTTTTTTTTATCGCATTTGGCGGTGAAATGGTGGCATGAAATATACCAAAATGGGCCTAGATCAATACTTTGGGATGTCTTCTAAAACAAAATATATACATGTCAAGGGATATTCAGGTATTCCTGACAGATATCAGGGTTCCAAAGTAACTAGCGCTAATTTTGAAAAAAAGTGGTTTGGAAATAGCAAAGTGCTACTTGTATTTATTGCCCCATAAATTGCAAAAAAAGCAAATAACATGTAAACATTGGGTATTTCTAAACTCAGGACAAAATTTATAAACTATTTAGCATGGGTGTTTTTTGGTGATTGTAGATGTGTAACAGATTTTGGGGGTCAAAGTTAGAAAAAGTGTGTTTTTTTCCATTTTTTCCTCATATTTTATCTTTTTTTTTTAGTAAATTATAAGATATGATGAAAATAATGGTATCTTTAGAAAGTCCATTTAATGACGAGAAAAACTGTATATAATATGTGTGGGTACAGTAAACGAGTAAGAGGAAAATTACAGCTAAACGCAAACACTGCAGAAATGTAAAAATAGCCATTGTCATTAAGGGTAAGAAAATTGAAAAATGGTCCGGTCATTAAGGGGTTAAATGCAAAGGGCTCCAATGCACTTATGTCTATATATGTATACATATGTATTTAAGCGTTTATATGTGTATATATATCTGTAAATACATATATATGCATGTAAATACATAAATACACAAGTACACACACACACATATATATATATATATATATATACATATACATCTGTATACATGTAAATATATGTATCCCTATGTTAAAACCCTTTGCATGCTTTTTTTCTATCACCTGAGACCTCATATCTTTAAGCACCTATAACTTTTGTGTGCAATATTGTTTTAGAATCATTTTTATTAGATGGTGTTATTATGAGTGTAAGTGTATCTGGTAATGTATTTTTGCTCCTTTTTTTTGCAAAACAGTTTTTCACATCTCTGAAGATGCGGTAATTATTGTAGCATAAATCATGATTGCGCTCAAGCGATTGCATTTACGCTCAACTCATACGAGCGCAATTTAACATGTGCGCAAACGATAGGGAAAACCCGATATTGCTTGCGCGAAAACGTTTGCACCTCACTTGTAATCTGGCCATTAAAGAGAAATTTGACACAAAAAAACAAAACCTTATCACACATTTGAAAGAGCAGCATTTACAAGCAGGGGCCTAACTACACCTCACTGGGCCCCTAGACAAAGGCTGTGTAAGGGCTGACCATTTCAACAGCTCCATTTCTGGATGTCCACACTCAACAAAATCTTAACTACACCACATAGTAGCTACAGCAGCTGCTTCACTGTGACTGTGAGTCCACACCAGAGGAAATGCATATTTGCCAACTGTCCCATTTTTCCTGGGATAGCCCTGATTTTTTGGCTTTCAATCCCTGCCTTTTAAAGGACCAGTCAACACATTAGATTTGCATAATCAACAAATGAAAGATAACAAGACAATGCAATAGCACTTAGTCTGAACTTCAAATGAGTAGTAGATTTTTTTATAACAAATTTCAAAGCTATGTATATTTCCACTCCCCTTGTACCATGTGATAGCAATCAGCCAATCACAAATGCATATACGTATAGTCTGTGAATTCTTGCACATGCTCAGTAGGATTTGGTGACTCAAAAAGTGTAAATATAAAAGGCTGTGCACATTTTTTTAATGGAAGTAAATTGGAAAGTTGTTTAAAATTACATGCTGTATCTGAATCATGAAAATTTAATTTAACCTGAGTGTCCCTTTAAGTCTATCCCTTGTTCAATGCAGTCTGTATTTCGTTTAATAATAGTGTGTGCAGTACAGTACTCTCACCACAGCGGTCGCTGTTGGTGACTATTAATTTTACTTTATTGTCTCCTGTCTTATTACTTACAGTATGTAAGTTTTTTTTCTAGTCTTCATTATCTGAGGTCTTCTGTTATATTGAAAGTTAGCAGTGAATAGACCGGTATCAGGTAAGGGGAAGCCATGAGATGGGATATGGAATATCAGGGAGGGTATGAGGCAAGGGGTGAGTAAGCAAGGCATCTCAATAGTGTTGCCCCATGTGTATACTGAGGCTTTGTTTAGCAGAGTCTTAAGACATCACACTCTTCATGTGCTAAAACTGGAATTTATAGAACATACAAAAATTCCATGGTGCAGGTGTAGCCTGGTACTCATTAGGCCCTCTTGTACCAATGCCTCTACGGACTGCAGGGTTAGGTGAACCCCCTGAGCTTTGGGTCTGGTCTTAATTGAGACCTCAGAGTCCCTGTAGCTAAAACTTTATTTACATGTCAAAAATATTTTTGGCTTGGAAAATATGTTACGTAAAAGCTGCTTTAATTTAAATTAAAACTAACTATGCCATATGTTTGTGTACTAACCATGATTGGCTGATTAGGTCAACTAACTGCTTTACTGGTAGAGTGCAACGTGACTTTGGAAGTATGAAGCCTGATTTATTTAGTACAGAAAAATTAGACTTTTTTTGTTTTTTTATAAAAAAAATATTTTGATTTGTTAGTTTTTAGCTGAAACAAAAAAATAATTGACTTCAATGTCCCTTTAACATAATATATGTTAACTCTCTTGGGCCATATTAAAGTGACATGTTTTGAAATAATAAAGTGATCTATTTCTTTAGAGCATGAATGTGCACTGAGAGCTATATTTAACCCTGCAAAGCAGTTAAACATAGTCAATCACACGCTCCAGGCTTTCTTCCATGTTGGCCCTTAGTATTACCCAGCCAGTGATTGGCTGCTACATGTGTACTCCACTCCTCACTAGCTATGTCCTGCTCAGGGGGAGCAATGCATTATGGCTCCAGAGTGTGAAAGACTAAATCTTTAACCCTTTTGAATGGTTAAACTCAGGTAACGAAAAAGCATCCAAGACATAATAAAATTTACAAGGTTTTTTTTATTGCATTAGAATGTACATATCATTTTAGAAATTAGTCATTTATCCTCTCAATATTTGTCTCTTTTTGATACTTCCGACAGTATGAAGATTTTCTAATACATCCTCAGTAGTACTTGATAGTCAATTTTTTATTTTTTTTTAATCTTGCAAATACCCAACAAATTTATAATTTTACAGTTAATGAAATTTGGCATATCATAACAATTTTTTTAAAGAGTTAAAACAAAAGAATAATAAAGGGCAGATACCACAACAATACGAAGGGTGATGTTAAATAGGTGGATCTGCATTTCCAATGATATTCCCACAGAATAACTCCCATGAAGCTTTTCTTCTGTTGTTTAAACTGCAATATTTTCCTTCATTAAAGTGGAAGCTGCTGTTTAAACTCTACAATTCATATTTTGCCAAGTAAGACCAATATTTTGTAAACTGATACAGATTGTCACTGATTGGAAGCGAGTTTAAAATGAGTCATAATGAAGCCTTCGCAAACAAACTATTTCTACCTTTTGTTAAGCCTACGGGACACATTTCAGTGCTGCTTATTTTATTTTTATTCAAATGTGCCTCAAAAGCAGTTCTTAAATGATTATATAAACCCACACTTAGACTGCAATTTTAGGACACACCGTTTGAATTATAACTTTAACTGCATCTTAGAGACCATTGTATCTCAACCGCGGTCCTCAAGTACCCCCAACAGGCCAGGTTTTAATTATAGCTGAACCAGTGCACAGGTGACATAATCAGCTGAGCAGTAACCATGGATACTAACCTGCTCTCTCATCCATCAGCTGACTACTTCACCTGTGCACTGGTTAAGTTATAATTAAAACCTGGCCTGTTGGGGGAACTGAGGACCACGGTTGAGAAACAATGCTGTAGGCAACACAAATCAGAACTGAGGGATTAGCTGTTTTGTGTAGTAAACTATTTTTAATTACATCACACATATCAGATGTGAAACCTTATTGTGTTAGGATCCGTAAAACTGCTGAGTGGGTTTAATGAATTTGGTGCTTTATCGCCACATATTTCAGGTGTTTTAATGAAGGGAAGGGCTTGTGGGCTTTTACAAAATAAACCTTTTAAAGCTATAAAATACACTGTATTTTCTGGGTATAATTTGCACGTTGAGAGTATGTGAGCATGTGTTTTCTTAGACTGTAGACGAAATGACAGTTTCAGACAATATAAAAATAAAATATGCAAATAGTTCTTTTAAAGGGACTTTCTAATACAAGAAAATGACTTCCTCTAATATAGACCATGTAAAGTTCGCATTAGGTATTCTAGCTAACTATGGGGTTTATCACAATATATCTTTTGAAAATTATCAGCATGCTAATGGCTTCTAAATGGCTGTTTTAATATTGACACAATCAGCCATTTTCATTGTTTATTGGCATCACATTATCAGGGAAATATGGCCCTATTCTTAAGATGTGCCAATCGTGTTCATCTGAACACATTCCAATTTCTCAATTAAATACCACATTTACAGGGCCATTTTTAACATATCATATTCAATATTTAAAAGGACTTAATTAACCTCTGGCAATACTTATTACAGAATAACCCAGATGTTTTTAAATGTACCACTCATTTTGAGCAAGGCAAAAAGCAATGGAATTACCCTGCCATATTGTATGACAACATCACCAAACACAGAAGCTTCTTGGTTTATTAATTGAAGTAAAAAAATAATAAGAAGAACTTTTGGACTAATATAATAGTAGAAAAATTGATAGCCCAACAAACACACATGCCCACTATATAGATAATGCTCCTGTTTAAATCACCTAGCAAGACAATAACTCTCTATCTATCTATCTATCTATCTATCTATCATCTATCTATCTATATTTTGCTCTTTCCCCTCTCTTTTGCTCTTTCCCCACTCTTTTGCTCTCTCTCCATCCCTCTCGTTTGCTCTCTCTCCCCTCTCTCTTCTTTGCTCTCTCTCCCCCCTCTCTTCTTTTGCTCTCTCCCCCCCCCCCTCTTTTGCTCTTTCTCTCCCCGTCTCTTTTGCTCTCTCTCTCCCCCCTCTCTTTTGCTCTCTCTTCCCTCTATTTCACTCTTTCCCCTCTCTTTTGCTCTTTCCCCTCTCTTTTGCTCTTTCCCCTCAATTTTGCTCTCTCCCCCCCTCTCTTCTGCTCTTCCCCCTCTCGTCAGCTCTTTCTTATCTCTTTTTGTCTCTCCCCCTCTCTTTCTATTTCTCTCCCTTCTCTCACGCCGACCTCGCCCAACCACGCCCCTGACCATACCGGTCATGCCCGGCCACGCCAACGCTCCCGCCTGGCCACGCACACCCTCCCACCCGGCCACGCCAATGCTCCCGCCTGGCCATGCACACCCTCCCAGCCACGACTACTTTCGCCCCACCGCTGCAAACAGCATGTCAGGTAAGGCCAGGTGTGTTTGTCCTCGTGCTGTCTCTACTGCGCATGACAGCTTCGGACAAACACACTTGGCCTTTTATATTATAGGATATGCAATCACTCAATACATACTCACAAAGTTAAGCATAAGAAGTAGTAAGAGTAAACATTAAAGCCATGGCAGAACAGTGAAGGTAAAGCATACAACCATCTGGCCTAGTTGATATATAATCGTTATTATGAGGTCCTAAAATGTTTCTCTACGAGCCATTGAGAGGTTTTAATATGCTGAGTGTAATTTTCTTTTCTATACTAATTTGTCAGAAAGTAATGCACACTATCAAAATTAGGTTATTTTGACTGTTTAAGTTTTTTATACCAGACATGGTTTGTTTGTTTTACACAAATAGTTTAATTTTAAGCTCTTGGTGTGATCTGTATTCCTATGAACTCATTGACATCTGTTTTGCTACATCTGTATTTATATGTTAATACCTCAATAAAAACTTTATAAAATTGTATTATTCAATCTATTCTCTAAACTGCAATAGATCCACGGATACCAATGTACTAAAATACATGTTTTATTGATTTTTCTGATGTAAGGTGCAAGAGACAATATGAAAACAATAAGACCAACAAAGATCTCATATCTGATTTCTACAGCCAGACACATATGTCAAGCCAATACCTCATTTACAATGTTTTGAAGAATTACAGGATAATTATAACATAGGACAGGACTAATACTGTCCTGGAAACAATCGGTACAGTGTACATGTAAGTTTTCAATACACACAACCAATTGCAAATCAGTCAAACAGCTCAAAGCTTAAACTGTGAAATAGCTGTCCTCTATTGGATTATTCACTTTATATATTTCTGAGATGCCTTTAAAATTTCTTTTATACAAGAATATATCTATATTTATTTTGGACAAAGCAAAATTGAAAAAAGAAAAAAAAAAAAAAAGACAAAATAGTGCTGTGATTGAACAGGTTGGATGCACCTGCTCTCTTTTCGATGGAGACAATAAAATGTGAATAAAAAGTAACAATTGTATTTAATATGCAATTCAATTTTCACTAAAACGTCAGTGGCTGAGAGAAGAGAGCACTAGGTTTGAGCTATGGAACAAAATGTGGGAAGATGGTTTATTTTACTTTCTGCCTTAAGGGACTGTAGGAGGCCGCTAACACATATGCATAGCACTAGCTGAGACATTAACGGCTTTCATGATGAAGGACGTGAAACAGATTCTTATGCATTCTCACTATACAAGTTGCCCATTATAGGCAATTAAAGAGAAAGCAATGTTTTTGTTTTACTGCAATACTGTATGTTATACCTTGCTCCAGGAAATTATTAATGAGAGGTGAAAAGGTTGCACAGTAGTTAGCCTTAGAATATTGTCTACTGAGAGGGAAAACGAGTTATTCTGAAGTTTTCAATGTAAGGGAATGAATAAATTATGTACAAAACAGTGTTGTTATCCAGCAAAATATTTAAATTAACTTTAAATATTTATATATAGTATATACAGTATACTACCTTATTTATTTATCTATCTTTTTTGATGAGTATAAAGACAAGTTAAAGATGACTAGAAGATAGGTAGATAGATCGACACCTATTACTTATGCTTTTTAACCCTTTCCAGAGATATTCTAGAGCTTAAAGTGAATGTAAATTTAAATGAATGAATAAGTACCCGTTTTTTAAAAATACTATTAAAAACAGGGGCACTTTCATTGATTAAAATTTACATTGAAGTGTATTTTTAAAATACTTAGCTTTTTCTTTAGGATCGGCGATTCTCCACCTGCAGCTCCTCTGTACTTAGCATATCGATGACAAAACCGGCTTCCTCCAATCGTTGCAACCCCCTACCCCCAAAGGAGCTCAGCTCGTGAGGCCACACAATGATTGGAGGAAGCCGGTTTTGTTATTGATATGCCAAGTAAAGCAGGAGAAGCGGGCAGAAGATCGCCTGTCTGGTTTTCCTTAAGAAACAAGTAAGTATTTAAAAAAAAACAAAAAAAAAAAAAAAACGCTTCAATGTAAATTTTAATGAATGAAAGTGCCCCTGTTTTTATTAGTATTTTTAAAAACCGGGTACTTATTCATTCAAATTAACATTCACTTTAAAGGGACACAAAACACAATTTTTTTTCTTCCATGGTTTCCCAATTTACTTATACTAACAATTTTGATTCATTTTCTTGGTACCCTTTTTTGAAGGAGCAGCAATTCACTACTGGGAGCTAGCTGAACACATCAGTAAGCCAATGGCAGGAGGCATAAACATGCAGCCACCAATCAGCAGTTAGCTTCCAGCTCCGGAGTCTACCTAGATATGCCTTTCAACAAAGGATACAAAGATAACAAAGCAAATCAGATAAATATAGGAAATTGAAAGTTATTTTAAATGTTATGCTTTATCTGAACCATGAAAGAAAAAAAAAGGGTTTCATGTCCCTTTAATGTGTTATGTTATAATTATGTATACTGATGCAAAGATTAAAAGTTTTTGAAGCCACTTGGTCGGGAAATATACTTGTGCTGACAGCTCATGATTAATGGTTATGCTGCTGTGTCTGGAAGAAAGAATAAACATGCATGGTTTAACAAGCTCCAGAAGTAACAGGTCATATTGCTGTGTTGTGCAGTAGAAATAGAAAAGGAGCTAATGGAATAAACATGACCCACACAATACAACAAACTATGCTAAAATAATACAAGTATTTTGGTCCTATAGCTACCAATAAGTGTCTATTGTTTGGTTTGTTTTTTCAGTAACTTGTTAAAAAAATTGGTTTTGAATAAATTAATTTATATTACAAATCAAATCTGCTAGTAATTGCATTCATTGACTACAAATAGTAATTCTTAAAACAATATGATCAAAACTTATATTTGTAGAGTGCAAGACATTAAAAGGGAAGCAGAAAAAGGCTGAAAACAAAACAAAAAGATAAAATAAAAATATTAAGGGAGACAGATATGATAGATAATACAACTGAATAACAATGAAGAAAGAAAATATCTTGAGAGGAGAACTGGGAAAAAATATATAGTGCCAGTTTGAACTGGATTCCCCCATAAATGTATTGTTTTGTCCCTTCAATAATGCAATAATTTTGAGTGATGAGCACAACTGATTAAAAGTGTTGCAAACTAAACCCTATAACAGATCAATTCATAAGAAAATATATTGATTGGTTCAATGCTATTGAAAGACAAAAATATACAATAATTGCCAATAACACAAGTGGATAGAGTTCCAAAGTATGATTTGAGTGGGTTTTTTAAAAAACAAATATAATTAATTTTAAAATGTTCCGTTTAAGACAAAAACAATAATGATTTAATGTTCCTTTAAGTACTGGCTTTGATAATTGTTTGTATGATTTATCAGGCTAGTGCATTCTTTCAGACAATGCAAGTCTATAAAGAGTCTCTGCCCAGTTACATTTTTGGAAACAAGTTGACTAGATACAGTCAGCTGTAGTTGCTTGAACTTGTTTTAAACAGGTTAGTTTAACTGACTTGTATTAGGGATTTTACAAAAATTAAATTTGATTGGCTGATTTTTTTTTCTTTGTACCAACATTCATTATTTAAAAAAACAAACAAAAAAACACTGTTTACAGGTTGGCATTAGCGAAATGAATTTATCATTGGGGTTAAAAAGTAAACATCTGTTTAATATTATCTGCCCTGCCATAGGTTTGCACTGCCTGCGTTACAGTGCAGTGTTGGCTGTTTACTGTTACTTTGACTTGGTTCATACAGGCTAGGATTAGGTTTTCATTACTGAGCAGGTATTTTAAACTTTTGTTCAATAAACTCTTTACCAATGTCACCTGTGCTGCACCCACATTTATAAAGGCCTCATTACTTCACAAATATAGCCCCAGAAAGTGTGTGTGCCATGCAAATGGTTAAAATCCCTGCTCTTTTTTTGCTGTCAGCCAAATGAGCTAAAATCATTGGCAATGTGGTGTTACAGACAATCAAGGTGTCAAATAATTGCACTGTGCGCTTTAATGGAATTCAATAGAGTAAAATAACGTCATTTTCCTTATTTATGGCATCCATTCAGTTCTTTCTAACTGGCAGTCAAATAAAATTCCTAGACAGCTGTAAAAAAATATATATTTAGGATTTTGGGGAGGGGCAATTGCTGGCCACCAGCTATAACTTCCCCAGAAACTTGCTGATTCCCCAGAAGCTTGCAACAATACACTTTGGGCTAGATTAATCAAAGCTGAGGCGGACAGGGGCGTGTATACAGCTCGCCTGTGGCGGGGCAAAATTACCTGCAGGTAATCACCATTGCACACGAGCGAAATTTTGCGCTCGCGTGCAATCCCGCCCCCTGCCTGCGCACAGCCAATCACGTGCGGGTAGGAGCTGTCAATCTCCTCGGTCAGACTCGACCGCGGAGATTGAATTTCGTCACCTTAAAGGTGGCGAAGAGGTTAGGGAAGCAGCGGTCTGGTGACCGATGCTTGCTAAATTACAGCGAGCAAGTTCTCATGAGAACTTGCAGCTGTAGGGCTTTGATAAATCGAGCCCTTTGTACATTAGTAACCCTATGAACAGACCTCACCAAATTGATCCTATAAAAATTTGAGAGTTGCTCTGAGTGATGTAGAATTATTATTATTATTAGAGGTAAGTCAGGGATTTCAAGTTACATACTCTGTAGGCACCAACTTGCTATAGTTAGGACTTGAGAACCTAAATATAGCACATCTCAGCTGTAAAGGTTTATTAGCTACAGCTGTCAGACATTAATTAGGGTTATTTACAGGTATAAAGATAATGATTCAAATGCAAACTCCCCCTCACATGTTTTAACATATATTCCTAATATACATATCTACTTAAGTATTAGAAATAAAGATAAACATTAAATATATACATCTTCTGCACTTATTTCTATATCTATGACATTCTACTGCTTATCTTTGGTTCCTTTATTCACTATGTGTACAGTATAAAACTGTGAAATAAAAAGTAAAAAAAACAGCTGCTAAAATGTTTAAACATAGCTGTTTTGAAAGCAGCGAATCTGTGGGAAAGTATTATAAAAATCACACCAAGAAATCTGATCTGGTTTTGACCTTAATTATGACAAAGGACAGTTGGTTAAAGCAATGTATTGATAACATCGGACTAGTTTTCCTACAGATGGTAGTTAACTCTTTGACCCTTTCTTTACATTTGATCTTCCTATTCTGATGTGTTTTTGACATTTTTCATAAGACCTATTTCACAGAAGGTTCAAGAAATATAATATGTTAATAATGCAGTCATCAAAAGAAATGTAATCTGATTCAACAAAAAAGTAAAAGGCATATTTCATATAATTGTGTACTAAGTTTCAAGATTGAATCTTGTTTTGACATTAACTATTATAATAACTTTATTAACCCTTTATTTTTAAACAGGCAGAGATGTCTGCTGTTCTCTGTAATTTGCAAATTACACTCATTGATACTTTTGCAAATGTTTCTATTGATTATATATTAATAATTAATGACTAGTAAAATCTAGCACTAGATGAGGAAATCTCTTAAAAGGACATTGAATATTGTAAAAATGTCTCACCTTGAATGTGTTCCAAATTATTTATTTTAAAAAACATACCATAACACTTACACAAGTAGGTGTAATTATAACTATAGGGCACCAATGTTATCAGCTACAAGCTATACATTACAACACTGTGACACCAAACTGTATCACCTATAAAGATACATATACCAGTTTATATGTAAATACACAGACAATCCATCAAGCAAAAATGACAAATTCTCTCCAAACAGTTAGTCGTTGGTAAAACCAAGTAAGACAGACAGCTCCTTTTGTGACCTTCACATCAATGGGACCACTGAAAATATAAAACAGAAAAAAGGCACCTCCTTGTGTAGATAAATCGACAAAAACCTCCACCATATATACCCTACAGAGTGGTACTCACAAAGGTGTTAGCTCTCTTGTGTGGTATATCAGGTGTGCTGAAAGAATACTGCTCAATGACTACCCACTGGATACCAGATCTTGGTGCCTCATAGCTTGACTCGTACCTCCATGTCAAGGTTATAGACTCCAGACTGTAGTATGTGGCCGGATCAACTTTAATAAAACTTTAGAAACATATAAAAACAAATGGTATTGCTTGCAAGCTCACTTGCAATCCATGCTATGCATTTCTAGGCGTTTTCAATCGACACAATTTGTTTTTATATGTTTTTAAAGTTTCATTTATGTTGATTTGGCCATATACCACAGTCTGGAGTCTATAACCAGTGGGGAACCGTTTTTACTTCATGGTCAGCCCAACTAAATATGCATGTCCTAACATGACATTCTCCTTGTTGGATGTTGAGACCCATACTACTGCAGGAAGAGGTGGACTATTAGGAGAACTGTCCTAAGGATCACAAGAAGATAAATATAAGAAGATTTAAACTCGTTATCACCTAGACTTTCATGTTGCTGATATGAGGAGGACTAAATCCAACGTTATATCATGAGAGTCCAGGGTTCATTTATACCCTTTCCTAGTTGCTATATATTAGCATTTCTCACTTCCTATCACACTTTATTACCTAATATTGCTTTTTCTTTGTTTTTCATATCTCAGCTTTTTGTTTTAGTATTGTTGATATCATTTGCTCATTATCTATCTTCATGAGATGAGATCAAAGAAATGTTGTCGAGAGTTCCAGAGTTGACCTAAGTTAATATTACTTGTATTTTTACTGATGCGCAAGCACGCAGCAAGTTGTAAGTATTTATTTTGTTATTGTTTAAAGTTATGTACAGTCTCAAATGTTCAAATGTTGATGATATATAAGACAGATCCACAAAGAAACATCTCTAGAAACAATTTGACCAACATAAGCATATACCCAAATAGAAACACCAACATAAAAAGGAAAAAGGCGATTGCAGAATATAAATCCCAAAATGCCCACATAATTATGATACAGGAGACACACTTTACCTCAGAATCTACACCCAAATATTGGGAAAAGAACTACCCATTGCAATTCCATGCACTTAATAACAAGAAAAGGTGTGGGGTGTCCATCTTCCTTCATGCCTCCCTAAATTTTAAGAAAGAGGAAATTCTCAAAGACAAGGAAGGGAGATTTTTAGTTGTAAAAGGCTCAATCCACAATACCCCGGTAATTTTAATGAATGTATATGCACCTAACGACAATCAAGGGCCCTTTATATCTAGAATAAGCAGACTATTATCAAGCTGGAAAAAAAGTAAGATCATCATAGGGGGGGACTTTAATTTGACATTAAATGATGATTTAGACAGAACCACGCAAATAGCTGGCAAAAAAAGCGATCAACCCCGGCACAGCAGCTCCTAAAAGACCTACTCTTAGATTTTAACCTCATAGACAGCTGGAGAGCATTTAACAAAGGAGTTAGAGATTATACCTTTTATTCTACAGTTTATGGCACATATTCTAGAATAGACCTAATATTGGTTAGCCAGTTGCTCCTACCACTAATAACATCTGCTACCATAATAATTGTGCATGGTCAGATCATGACATGGTGATAGTGGAGTTTGAAGGGATGATTAATCCACACAGAGCTAGGTCCTGGTCTCTACACCCTAGTCTACTTCAAAATGACATACTACTGCAGAAGATACAAAAGCATATTAAAGACTTTGTAACGATAAATGAAGGGACCACGACAAATCCAAACTTTGTTTGGAGTGCACTTAAAGCCTCTTTGAGAGGGTTACTGATAGAAGAGTCAGGTAGACTTAGGAAACCAGAGAAAGAGAGAACACAGAGGCGCCAAACATGGCCTAGTATAGCCAGATACCAGATATAACAATTCACAGGGTAACAATTGAATACTCACAAAGGAGATGCACCCATTGGTGCTATTGAAGCAGATTGGAACCTCTCAGTGGTCCAGCTCACTGATGTAATTCACGTGTCAGTTGTAGTCCTTGATGGTGGTGATTATCAGGTTCCTGAGTGAACACAAAAGAAGCAAACCATAGCCCAGTAACGTTTATATAAATGAGTGGTAATCTGAGCAATCCTACTTACAAGATCCAAAGCACCTGCAGGTGCATACACTGCAAACTGGAACCAAACAGTCGCCCAGTAGACTGATCCCTCCAGGTGATAGCAGAATTGCTCGCTGGTGCCACTCAAAAGTTTTAGCAGCATGCAAATGGTATATAAAAGATGTCCAAAAAGCAAGTGTATTACTGTAAAAATCTTTATTAAAATGTGACGCGTTTCTCAGCTAAAACAAGCTGTTTCATCAGGCTAAAAAATTGACAATTTTTTAGCCTGATGAAACAGCTTGTTTTAGCTGAGAAACGCGTCACATTTTTTAGCCTGTGCCTGTGGCACCAGCGAGCTATTCTGCTATCACCTGGAGGGATCAGTCTACTGGGCGACTCTTTGGTTCCAGTTTGCAGTGTATGCACCTGCAGGTGCATTGGATCTTGTAAGTAGGATTGCTCAGATTACCACTCATTTATATAAACGTTACTGGGCTATGGTTTGCTTCTTTTGTGTTCACTCAGGAACCTGATAATCACCACCATCAAGGACTACAACTGACACGTGAATTACATCAGTGAGCTGGACCACTGAGAGGTTCCAGTCTGCTTCAATAGCACCAATGGGTGCATCTCCTTTGTGAGTATTCAATTGTTACCCTGTGAATTGTTATATCTGGTATCTGGCTATACTAGGCCATGTTTGGCGCCTCTGTGTTCTCTCTTTCTCTAGTTACCCATCTATCAGGAAGACCATCCTAAGACTGAGAGCTGCCTACCGTTTTTTGGACTTACTACCGATTGGGACATTTTTGTTATCATTTTCACTTGTTGGACTTTTTTTGGTACACATTTTCTAACATATATGTATGTTTTTGTATATATATATATATATATATATATATATATATATATATATATATATATATATATATATATAATATCTTAGTAGTAGTAATTTAGTTATTTGTTTTTGCCTAATATTTGTCTAGTTGATAGGCTTTAGGAGGCGCCCCCCAAGGGCAGTAATACACACTGGTGTGTATTACTCCCTCATTTTATCCTCTACAGACTTAGGAAACCACACAACTCCAGAATAGTTGAGCTTAGAAATGAAATTGATACCATAAGGGACCAGGTAGTAAAAAAGAAGCAAAATAAACTAGTAAAACTACTCAACAGCAAAAACGAGGAACTAAATCAGCTTCTAGACAGGGAGGCGGTCCAATCAATCAAAGTGGTAGACACTAGATATTATATATATGGAAACAAGCCAGATAGGATGCTAGCGAACAAACTAAAGGAAATGACTAGGGCCTCCACTATTCCACAAATTCAAAAGGCTAACGGCCAAGTCACTAATGACCCACTACAAATAGCAAATACATTCGCTGAATTCTATAATAAACTTTACAATTTACCCATCACCAAATCAGGAATTAGCATAAGGAGAGAATTAGACAACTTCCTAGGAAATAGTAAATTAAACACAGTAACAGAAGAAGAATTAGATTCCCTAAATGCCCCTGTCACGATACAAGAAGTTCTACTGGCCATTAAGGAATTAAAAAAGAAATAAGGCACCGGGCCCAGATGGGTTTCCAGGCTCGTTCTATAAAGATTTGCAACTATCGGTGGCTCCCTTACTGGTGACTTTATATAATAATATTTTACAAGGCGCAGTTATCCCCACAGATCTGTTAACTGCAAGGGTGACAGTCATTCCGAAGCCTGGAAAGAACACACAATATTGTCAGAATTATCGGCCAATCTCATTAATTAATCAGGATTTGAAATTGTTCGCTAAAATTCTTGCAAATAGATTAGCCCTGCCCATTAGAAAATTGATAGATACAGATCAAGTAGGCTTCATCTCACAGAGAGAAGCTCCAGATAACACACGAAAAGTGATTGACCTAATTAATTTTGCGACAGTGAAGAAAGTGCCTTCTCTGTTTCTAGCTTTGGACGCAGAGAAGGCATTTGACAGAGTCAATTGGGACTATATGTTTGCAGTCATTCATAAAATGGGAGTCAGGGGGCCCTTCATTAATGCTCTAAAAAGAATATATTCCACTCCTGATGCATTCATTAGGCTTTCAGGATATCAATCAACACAAATTCAAATTCTAAATGGCACAAGACAAGGGTGCCCTCTGTCTCCCTTGCTTTTCGCAATATGCATTGAGCCATTAGCAGTGCTAATAAGAGATAACCCAGATATTGCAGGACTTAGGGTAGGAGATAGAGAATATAAAATATCCCTTTTTGCGGATGATGTCATCCTTGCAGTAACGAAGCCGCTTCTTTCCTTGCCAGTAATATATTCTATTATAAATAAATTTAGTCTATTATCGGGTTATAAAATTAATGAAAGTAAATGTGAAGCCCTTAGTACTCACCTCCCAAATATGACAAAGAAGTTATTAGAAATAAACTTTACATTTAATTGGGTTAGATCATCCCTTAAATATCTAGGTGTTAATCTCACAAATTATATCAATAAACTATACAAAGAAAACTATACCCCCATGTTCTTACAGATTAGAGAACTTCTACTTAAATGGGCCAAATATAATATATCACTCTACGGGAGGATCATATCAGTCAAAATGACAATACTCCCTAAACTCTTATACTTATTCAGAACCCTCCCAATAACTATCCCAACTGCTGAGTTACATAACTTGCAAAAGGAAATTTTAAAGTACATCTGGCAGGGCAGGAGAGCAAGAATAAGCAAACAAAATCTGATGAGGCATAGGAGAAAAGGAGGGATTGGATTACCGAATCTAATTGCATACTACTATGCAGCCAGAATGGCACAGACCACACATTGGTATAGGATAGATCAAACACCCCAGTGGGTACAGTTAGAGAAAGACATCTTAGAGGTAGGAAGATTAGACACTATTCTCTGGGCGACGAAACAACATCGACCTTGGCATATTGAGGAATATGTCTCGATTAGACATACCACCTTTATCTGGGATAAACTAACCAAGACATACCCCATAATTAATGTTAGATCAAGACTGACACCATTAGCTCCAATCACTTCACTCATTAGCACACATATCCAAAAGAAATGGGAAAACAAGAGTCTTTGTCGAATAGCGGACACACTCATAAGCAATAAAATACTGACCTTTTCCCAATACAAGGAATTAGGCACCCCAGAACAAAATGAATGGTATCATTACCTACAGCTCACATCTAGGGTACGAGAAATATTGGGATCAAATAAACCCCCATCTAACACCACATTAGAGACAATATGTCTGTCCAATACTCGTGGGAAGGGATTAATTGCACTATTATACCCATTATTTAGTGAGGGAATCAGCAAAGAGAAGAGTCATTTTATGACCAAATGGGAACAGGACTTAAACAGGACCTGGACATTAGGGACGTGGCTTTCAAACATTGATAGAGGCCTTTCATTCTCCCCAAATGCATTGCTAAAAGAAAACTATATCAAGGTTGTATATAAATGGTATATGTACCCCACAGGACTTACCAATGCTCAGATATATAATCCCCATATGTGCTATAATATGTGCTATAGGGGATGTGGAGAGACTGGTACATATTTACATATGTGGTGGCAGTGCGAGAAAGTTAAAAGAATATGGGATATGACATCAGCTTATTTAGGAAATATCCTTGAGACTGAGATTGATCTAACCCCAGAACAAGCCTTACTACACTTCCCTACAGAAGACATTTTTAAAAGACACCATAAATTAGTAGCATTGATTTGTACCATAGTAAGGATCTCTATAGCTAGATTTTGGAGGGGAGACCCCCCCCACATTTGATTATATCGAGAAGAGAATCAACTATCACTACAATATGGCGAGTGCCTCAGCAGCCATACTGAACACTAGAAACACATTTATCCAACAATGGGAACCGTATATTATGCATATAGAAACGGTAAATAGAGCTAGAACCTTAGAAACTTAGATAACATCAGAACCTAAGGTCTGTAAGGGAATATATCAGGGGAGGATGAGTTCCAGATCACTAAGATTATTAAAATTAAACTGAGATATAAATATATGGAGGAAGGGAAAAAAAAAAAATTAGATTGTAAGATGGGAGGCTAGTCCAGAATGCTATCCGATAACCCCTGAGATATGAAGGTTACAGTTTGGGGTAAGGAATCTAGAGAGCAAAAAGTAAAAGATTTGAATTGTACTAATTGAATGTATAATGAGAGAAATAATTTGAAGACTGTATTGTTACTGTTTGATTGTTTATTTATTGTTATTGATGATGTTACATGTACATTTTACATAATATGTGAAAAATCAATAAAAAGATTTCAACACAAAATAAATATGCATGTCCTTGACAATGATAGGTAATAGATTTAATGGGAAAAATAGCTATTTCAAATACAAAAATAAACCCAAGGTTTCCATTTCCCATATGTTTAAAAAACAATTTGGACCACATTAAAGGGACAATAAACACCTAGTCAATAAACACCTAGTAATTACAAGACATTTCTTTTTTGTTGCTATAGAATAACATATCAAGCATCTCCTTTTTACTACAATTATTTTTCAAATGTCAAACTCCACCCAACATTTGCCTTATTTGGAGAAGCCAATATGGGATTTAGCCTACAGATAACAAGGATAGTCCTGGTCATTCAGTTATTATCAGGGGTCAAGTCCTACAAAAAAAAGTGTGGGAACTCACCAAGACATCCACCCCCTCACAATAAATATTGTTTAACACTGTATTTACATGTATATAATCTATACACTTTGGTTAATAAAAGCAAATTAACTCCAATGAATGGTTGAATGGTTGCCTTTGGGCTTGAGAATCCTCCTCTGTCTCAGAGTCTCACCCGCTTAAGGTGCAATAGTCCTATTATTTTCTGCTGAGGGGAGCTAAATAACCCCAGAGCAAGCCACACAGAAATCTAAGCACTATGTGTTCCACACAGTGCAGGGTAATTACACAGCAGGGCCGCTGACAGCCTTGCATTTAGTGTATTGTAGGAAATGTTACTGCTCATTACTAGAGGATCTCACTATCTCTCAATCCAGACTGTGCTCCAGCTCCTCCAACCAGCAGCAGTGTTTACTGAAGCATTTTTGTTCTTTGTCCAGAGGGAACTTAGACCCTCCTGAAAAAATAGTGCAGGAAGTCAGTTCCCCACGTTCTTGCTCGACTTGACCCCTGGTTATTATAAAGTGAATTGTTTTGCAGTTGTGATCAGATAAAGACACTTAGGGATATATATGTGGCAGATGTAGCCTTGAGAAGTCTGCAGGTGCATTTCAAATTCTGAGATTTAGAAATTGCTCAATTTTCAGAGCTAAATTACATGAAAGGGGGCAAATAAATAATGAAAATATATGCAAAGTTGTTTCATTACACATAACTATATATTTTATAAAAAAAATTGCAAGGTGTTTACTTTCCGTTTAATTGAAAACAATTGTTTACACTGTCCCTTTAATGATTTTGGATTTCAAGGCTGGAATGCTGTTTAGTTTTTAATTAGAAACATTAAACACTCATATTGCATATCAATGGTAACGTGCATCTGTGAAAATGAGTTTACTTTACCAAACACTGCCAAAGTGCAATTGTGTATTGTATATATAAAGGGATATCAAACCCAATTTTTTTATTTCATGAGTCAGATAAAGTATGTAATTTTAAACATCTTCCCAGTTTACTAATTTTTTTTGTTCTATTGATATAATTTGTTGAATTGGATACCTAGGTAGGCTCAGGAGCTGTTGATTGGTGGATGCACATATATGCCTCATCTTATTGGCTCACCCAATGTGTTAACTAGCTCTCACTAATGCATTGCTGCTTTTTAATCAAAGGATAACAAAAGAATGAAGCAAATTAGATAATAGAAGTAAATTGGAAAGCTGTTTAAATTTGTATTCTCTATCTGAATCATGAAAGAAATGTTTTGGGTTTCATGTCCCTTCATTTAATAGTCAATTAACACTCCTTAACGATTCTTATTGAGGACACTGATGTATGCTGCAGTTTTCTATAGTATTCCTAAACTTGTAGCATGCTACACAGTGATTGCTTAGGACAGTGCAAGAGCTCCTTTTGATCTAGACCTGCATGGCCACAGCAAAGAAGATAAAGTAAATGTTTGTATGAGGAATTTAAAGGAATGCATAAAATAGGCAAAACCCAGTATCGTTTTACTAACAAAATAAAAGTTTTAAATATGTGTAAAACATTTATTTTACTGCATATCACTAGCAATGTGTTTCTTAAAGGGGCGTTGAAGTCATTTTTAAGCATTAGAAAATAAAAAATGTTTTACAATCTTCTCATTTTGTTAGAAAAATAGCAATTGTTTTGCAGTCTCAGGAAATACACATTGAAAAACAAACAGTGGCCAGTTAGGGTCAGATATTTAACCAATCACTATGTAGCATATAGGAATGTCAAGGTTTTCCTTTCCATCAAATGCACTCCAGCCTCTCTATGGCATGTGGGAACACTACAATGTCCAGGGCCACATTACAGGCAAAAGGATTAACAGGCCCTTCTATCATGCAACCAATCACAGCAAATACATCTGTGTCCTTGTCCGCTTCGTACAAGGGGCCCTATAACTTGCTCTATTGTGAAGAAAGTGGAATGTTAGAATTATATCACTGAGAGTCAGTAGTTTGGGAAACAAAGTCAATGGTAAAATACTTTTCTATACCATTATATGAATTGTTTATTTTTATTTATAGTTACAAGCTAGCAGACTAAATACATAAAAAATATGCAATTACTGTAGATCCTACTCTGACATAGTGACAGCGATGAACATGAGGTCAACCTTCCATACTCATCAAAGAACAAGCATTTAGGAGTAAGATTTCCTTTTTAGGGAAATCAAGCATATTCTATTATGTATATAAAAAAACAACATATATATATATATATATATATATATATATATATATATATATATATATATTTATATATATCATACAGACAAACGAAAGACTGGGATTTCAGGCATCAGGTGGGAATAAAAAGTTCAAGGTTTATTTCACATACACAGTATTAGAGCAGTACAACACCACATCACCACAGTAGCATACATCCGACGCGTCTCCTGCCCATCACGGCACTTCATATTATTCATATATATTTATATAGTTCTAACATGAAAAGGTTAAAGGGATGAGCTAGTCAAGCTTTATACGCAGAGTTTACTGCCAAACAACACTGTTAAATACATTCCATTAAAAAGTATGTCTAGCCATTTTTTAGCTCCAAAATTGGCACTGGATTGCATAAAAGGTGCCAATCTCGAAGCTTTGAAAGATTTTTATTAGTGTGTACACATGATGGAAGTTGATGCCTGTTAATTAAATGGGCATTAAACACAAAATACATTTTATAAGCATAGTACTGAGGTTATTCCTCGCTTCCCTCTAGTCATAGGGCCCTCCATGTTGAAATCTAGCTTTCACTGCATGCCAGTGCTGGGCAGGAATTCTGCTTCAGATACCTGCCGTAAAACCTAAGTTGCAAAATGGCAGCACCCGTAATATAAGGGAGATGCATGAAATGTATTTATTGTTAAACATCCCTTTAAAACTTGTGCAAAGAATGTAAACATAATCAGAGGTTGTGCTCCTGAGATCATGTGTGTGCAAATGGTAGAATTCTTGTAGTTACATAAAGTCTAAGCAGCCTTTATAACAGCGTATGTACAGCAAAATTGTTCAGGGGAAGCTATTCTGGGGCGCTATATATTTTAATTTAAAATTTCCCTTTTAGCAAAAGTTGCTAACTTTTTTTAAAAGAAGCATGAAATATATGTGTGTGCACAATTCATTAATAGTAATAAAGCTTATTAGCTTATCATTGCAGCTCCCAAAGCTTGCATTTGTGGGGAAAAAAGCAGGTTTATTCAGTAAAAGAACATCAACATTTCATAAACTAAATGACAACTTTTAGATGTAACAAAGAGTATATTAGAAGAATTGCTTTCAATGCCACCTTTAAGAGACCTTAAATTCCTTGTTTTCTTCATTGATTTTTAGTGAATGTCCCTTTCCACTAGATATGTGTAAACCCAGATCTTAGTGTGTTGCATTTCACAAGAATAAATTCAGCTCCAAAAAAGAGCGATGCAGAGAGCAGTCAACTTATTCCATATTCATCAGTAAACGAAAATGACGAATACACATACTTACTTTTCACCAATATAGCTGCTGGAATTGTTTGTATCAATCATTTAGTAATTAACCTCTAGTTTTTAATTGTGTCATGTAAATATTTTAAAATGTTTAATTAAAGCTTTTCAAAATGCATGAGAGCAAATATTTGCATTGAATATCCATTTTTAAGTTGATTAAGGAAAATAAAAATAAATGTGTTTATATGGTTAGCTACAAAATATAGAACAAATTAATAAAACAAAAAAAAACCCTCTTCATTACCTTTTAAATCTTATAAATGTAGCACATACAAGGCTAACAGATTCCCTCCCCCAATTCTCTTATGCGATGAGATTACTTTGTTGACTTTTATCCATTCACAAAAGAAAGCCTTGGTTTCCATTTGCTCTGCTGTTGCTTGTTTTACTATTTGCCTTTGCAACTTGTAACTTTGAATGAGTTAGTTTCTTTGAACAGCTTGAATTTCAACTTGAATCCCATAGTGAATTACATTTGCTAAATTACTTAATTTAATTATTTTATAATTGATTAATTATTTTACTGTATCAATTAATTTATATTTATATCGTTTGATCATATTATTATTATTTGGGGGGGTGCTGCAGAAACAAGAACAAAAAATAAATAAATAAATAAATAAAAAAACACGAGACTGTCTCTAAGTTTAAAGGGACAGTCTACACCTATAGCAACATAACTTCAAACCATAGATTGTGTTCCGATTAGTTAACTCACCCCCTCTACCATAACGAGTCTGGTACACAAACTGAGTTATTCGAATTCAAAAGTTAGATTTTTATCCTTAGAAATGGCTGTCTAGCTCCTCCTATAAACAACATCATAGACTCTCTTATTTTCAATGTTCCAATCAAAAGTGGATCACCTGTTAAAAATCTCACGCTTTCGTATTTTTGCACATGCGCAGCAGCATAGGAACCAAAAAAACAGAACTCAAAAATATGTTAAATTTGAACACGAATCAAATTATTTGGTGGAAAAGCTATTTAGAGTGTAAGTATAGAGTGAAGCGGTGATCAACTTAACTAATTAAGTATTATTTTGCAACTGTTAAAATCCTAATTTTATTCAAGCGCAATATATCTATATTTTTGCGGAAGCTGTAGGTTGCAGATGCGCAGACGGACTTCCGGTTCCACAAAACACTAAAGATGCGCAGGCGTGTTAGGAGGCTCATTATGTCACTTTGTGCTAGGTGCACGAGTATGAGCTAACAAAGAACAGGAAAACAAGGTAGGAGGAGAAGAGATTGGGCGTATTTTGTCTGTCATTTCTAACATCCAAAATCAAACTTCTTATTTTTAATAACTAATGCTTTGTGTAGCAGACTCATTAGGGTAGAGGAGGTGAGTTAGGACAATCGGAACACGATCTATGGTTTGCAATTATGTTGCTATAGGTGTAGACTGTCCCTTTAGGTAACTACATTATGTATACTTGCTTCATTTTTAAAAACTAATTTTAAAACAGTTTCAAATCTGTGAAAAATTTAACTGGTTCTTATGAACACAACCTATTACCCTTGTTCATCAAGTGTTGTTTACCGAAAATTAGTGCAAGTGCTGTCTACGTTGCTGTTATGTGACAACTGTACTATTTTAGCTTATGGTAGTTTGTAAGCATTTGTATCTGACACTCATGCATGCTCCAAGGACCGGTACTGTAAGTTGTGACATCAACAACAACACCCATGCAAAAGTGTTATAATTGTATGTATGCCTCTATTGGTTCATTCCCAACTAATCGTGTGCATAAACTTGTAAGCATAATGCAAACATGGTTCTAAATTAATCATGTAGCGAAGAAAAGGATTGATTAAATTTAAAGATTTTACTGATCTCTGAAGTTGGGTGATGATACTTAAAGGGACACTGTACCCAAATTTTTTCTTTTGTGATTCAGATAGAGCATGACATTTTAAACAACTTTCTAATTTACTCCTATTATCAAATTGTCTTCATTCTCTTAGTATTTTTATTTGAACTGCAAGAATGTAAGTTTAGATGCCGGCCCATTTTTGGTGAACAACCTGGGTTGTCCTTGCTGATTGGAGGATAAATTGATCAACCAATAAAAAAAGTGCTGTCCTGAAACAAACAAAAAACCTAGATGCCTTCTTTTTCAAATAAAGATAGCAAGAGAACAAAGAAAAATTGCTAATAGGAGTAAATTAGAAAGTTGCTTAAAATTGCATGCTCTATCTGAATCACAAAAGAACAAATTTGGGTTCAGTGTCCCTTTAAAGGTATGTGAAACAGTGCTGCTTTAGTAAAAACAAGACACTGATTGTTTTACAAAAATAGCACTCAGACATAGTTAGTCATATATAGCCAATGCCGGCAACAAGATAAGAGAGCCGATATAATCTACCGCCAAATGATGTCTGCAGCAAAAGTCCTCTACTGAGCATGAGCAATAAACTGACTACAGCTAAAATAGATGTCTCCCAGCAACACTTCAAAGGAAAAGCTGCTCATTTGCCTTCCTGTAGAGACCATAGCCAACTTGTGGGGTTGTGACAGAAAGTAATAGGCCCTTCTCAAATGAATTTATATTGTTCTAAAGGAGTAATATTACATATATGTTTTCTATAAATACAATAAAATAAAAATACAATAAAATACACTAAAAAGTATAGGGATCTCTAAATTATAATAATGTAATGCTTATATTTTGCAAAACAATTTATAAACAGTAGGGCAAAAAAATCAGGCAGTACATTTATATTTTAAAGACTTTGTCAATTAATAATGTAATTTTGCACAGGTCAAAGTCAACATAGTTCATCTGGAAATAATTGGGGCTCTTCTCACCAGTGAATAAAGTACTAATTCACTGCATTAAAAGGTTTAATAGGATTACAGATTTATTCCCACAACACTTAATGCAAAAAAGAAATACTACTGTGTTAGCTAAGGATTAGTTAACGCTTAACCAAGTGAAAGCCTACTATAAAGGGAGATGAAAGTTATGCATTACCTTAAATGCATTGCTTCCATTAAATGCTGCTTCAGCAAAAACATCAAGAAGTTATCCATTACTTATAGCACTGTAATGTACAAATAGGCTTTTTGTTTAAAATATTAATATATTAGACTACAAACTTTGAGGTTGTGATTGCCACAGTTCTACCCCTCCTGTAGCTTTCCCTTCCAGACAAATGTCCTGGGATTCATAGTGAAACCAGGGACTTCCTAAACATCTGCACATGACCTTCCCTGATTCTGCCTACAGCCCACCAACCCGGCTTATGAGATACTTATGAACCCACCCATTAGCTATTAATCCGCCCATAGTACATCTGGGTCTCCAGTCACAAGTCTACCTAACACAGCCTAGAATTCCATTTCCTAATAAGGTGTATGGGAAATTTATCATGAAATTAGTAAATAGAGGACAATATAGATACAGGTGAATTGTATAACCTTACTAATGGAACTTATATGATATGTCAAGGAAAATAGCAAAATATGTTAGAACCTCTTAAAAATATATTTCTAGTATTCAAAAGTACAATGTAAACAATCAGTACTTACTTTTAAAAGTTTTGCCCAGTTTTCCTGCAATACTGTCTTGTAAAATCAGTCTTTTCCACCACCTCCCCCCCCCCGGAGTACTCATTACAGGAGTCCTATCAGGGGGTCTACCCTGGTAGGAACATGGAGCCTATTACTCGTGGTGCGCGTGCGCTGTTTCTACAGCCCAGCAACGTTGCTTATGACGTCACCATCCTAGTTGCATTCTTGTGAGCAGCAGAACACCCCAGTGTGCTTGTACAAGGAAGTGTAATTGAATGTGCATGCGCCCGGGCACGATATCAAATGTAAATTATATGCATAAAGACACACGCTGATTGGACAATATATTTACAGTTTTACAGCAATTTTTAAAGGGGATGTTATAATGATGTCAGCTTGGAAATAAAATAATTGATTTAAAAGTATAAAGAAGGTTAGTTTTTAAATTATAGTAAGTTTATTTAATTGAGCTCAACCTTATTTATCAATGTATATGTTTTATTACGATACAGTGTTTTGTAATCCTTTAAAAGGACTTGTACTGTAAATTTGGTTACCCTAATGGTTCGTTTACATTTGTTTTTATATATGAAATAGCCAATATTTGAGCTTACAACCCATTAAAATGGTCTGGGCTTGCAAGGAGATCAGACCTCCATATCTTATCAGTCTTTATACATACATGCTTCATTGTCTTATCTTTGTTTGTATACCAAACCATGGATACTTGGGCCTGATGATCTAAAGCTCTCTGCTCAGAAGAGATGATCTAAAATGATCCTCCAACATTGCAAGATCTCTCACAAGATTATAAAAAGGGCTGATTTTGCTATACTTCACTAAGAGGCATAGAGACAAGCCCAGTGCAAAATAGCACTGCATGAAATGAGAGTTTTGTTACATGTGCACTTTATGCTTTATTATTTTATATTACTTTAGACTTCAGATTGGGTCCTTTAAGTTTTATTACATTTTAGTCTTGCACTTTCTATTTTGTATTTTAATGCATTTTGATTCTGCAGTATTGTCAGCCTGTGGAAGATAATCTCACCCCTGTAAAGGAGAGAGGGAATTTTTAGGACCACAACTGCAGGCTTAGGAGTGTAGTGAAAGTATCAGTGATTCTGTGTAGGTGAGGGAAGGCAGCAAGGTTCAGAATCAATAGATACAGTTCACTTTTATTATAAGGATAGGTGTGACAATGGCTGAGACCTCAGAGCCTTTAGCCCCACTCAGTATTGTCAAACTGGTTCCCACATATAAGAACATGCAATTGCAAGTTAAAGTTTTAGACAGACCATATCTAATCTTTATTGGCAGCAGACATAGTGTACAACTTTAAAGCAACATATAAAGCTAATGAGATTTAGGCAGTAGTTAGGTATTGAGAGTGAACAATTAAGAATATAGGTAGAATAGAGCGTTTAAATATGAAGGAAACCTAACTAAGATTCTGAGGCATGTCAGGAGTAATTACTGAATAATCGTAAGTTACTGCGGTATGAGTATGAAGGAAGCGCTTATGAGACTTACTAGTAGTAGTAATGGGTGAGGTCTGTCCGGACAGAGTGGAGTTCCCCTGCAGAGTTTGGGGAAATTGCAGCGTGTGCGATGGCGTGTGACGTCACCGCTTGCCGGTTCCGGTCCTGTGTTTGGTAGAGAGGTGAGCAGCGTCTGTCTCAAAGGTTGCAAGGAGGTTAGAGGGTGAGAAGCTGGATTCAACAATCAAGCAATTTGGTATGAGTAGGAGGGAAATTTAAACTGCTTGTTGGGGAGGAGTTATGTAAGTGTGAAAAGACACAGCTATACAAAGGATAAGGCAAAGAACTTAGGCAGTTATGACAGGACCCCCCCCCCCAAAGATCAACTCCGGGGATCGAGTCCAGGACGATCAGGATAACGTTCATGGAACCTGGCCACCAATCGGGGGGCAGAGAGATTGGAAGCCGGTTCCCAGGAGTCCTCCGAATCAGGGTAGCCCTTCCAATGGACCAGATACTGAAGCTGCCCACGAAAATGTCGGGAGTCCAAGACATCTTGTACCTCATACTCCAGGGTGGCATCCGGTAGATGAGGAAGTAGAGGAATAGAAGGATCATGGTGACGAAGTTGTCTATAAGGCTTGAGGAGAGACACATGAAAGGTAGGATGGGATTTCAGATTTGCTGGTAATGCGAGGGTAACAGCGTTCATATTCACAATTTTTATGATGGGAAATGGTCCAATGAAGCTGGAAGATAATTTCCTGGAAGGAAGGGGTAAATGTAGATTACGTGTTGATAACCAAACATAGTCACCTACTCTATATTTAGGCGAGGAAATCCTTTTTTTATCAAAATGGAATTTATAGCGATCCTTGGCGATGCGAATATTTTCAGCAGTTAGTGAAAAAGATTCACTAATAGTGTTGATGAGGTCATTCACAACAGGACAGCTGTTGCTGTCCATAGAATGCCATTCAAAAGAAGGATGGAAACCATAATTAATGAAGAACGGTGTGAACTTTGTAGAGGAATGGATGGAATTGTTGAAGGCGAATTCTGCGTATGGTAGTAGTTGCGTCCAGGTATCTTGTTTAGCTGAAATGAAACATCTCAAATATTGTTCAATGCACTGGTTTGTCCTTTCAGTCTGGCCATTAGTTTGGGGATGGAAAGAGGTACTGAGACGTCTAGAAATACCCAATGAGTGACAAAGTTGTTTCCAGAATTGGCTGGTGAATTGAGTTCCCCTATCTGAGGTGATACTATTCGGGAGTCCGTGATACTTGAATATATGATGTATCATTAAGGAAATGGTTTCAGAAGAAGTTGGGAGCTTATGGTAGGGCACGAAATGTGCCATTTTACTAAATAGGTCTACGACTACTAATATGGTGTTATTCCCTTCAGAAATAGGTAGGTCGACTATGTAGTCGATTGCTATGTCCTTCCAAGGACGGTCAGGAGTCGGTAATGGGATCAATTTCCCGTAAGGGGGAGTCCTCCCTTTTTTTGTAGTTTCGCAGATTAAGCAGGTTTTAACGTAATCCTCAACATCAGTGAGACAGGTAGGCCACCAAAAGAATCTGGAGACTAATTCTTGAGTTTTCTTTATGCCCATGTGTCCAGCAGATGGAGAATCATGTAAAGTTTTTAAGACTGTTGCTCTGAGACTGTTGGGTACATAAATTTGTTGTTGATAATAATACAACCCATCCGAGTGTAAATCCAAGACCTGTAATGGTTTATTTGAGTCAGCCTGTTGTGCTGATTTGAACTGAATGTTTTGTTCTGTAGTTAAAGCTAAGAATCTGTCAAGAGGAATTAGAGGTGAAAGGTTTGGATGTGACACTTGGTCCACCAAGTGTCTTGAAAGGGCATCAGCCTTCTTGTTCTTGTTTGCAGGACGGTAGGTGATAAGATAATTAAATCTAGCCAAGAATAGGTTCCATCGGACCTGTCGTGCGCTGAGAGTCCTATTAGATTGTAGGTATTCTAGATTTTTGTGATCCGTGTAAATCAAGATTGGAAGAAGGGTCCCTTCTAGAAGGTGTCTCCATTGTTCCAATGATGTTTTGATTGCTAACAGTTCTTTATCACCTATTGGGTAGTTTATTTCAGCTGAATTAAGAATTCGTGAATAGAAGGCAACAGGATGCAGAGGATCTTTTGGAGTCTGCCTCTGTGAGAGGATTGCTCCTAAAGCATAATTAGATGCATCCACTTCCAAGATGTACTGCAACTCAGAATTAGGGAATTGGAGGATAGGGGCCGTAGTGAAAGCTTTTTTTAAGAAGTTGAATATTTCTTCTAAATCATCGTTCCATATGAAGTGTGTGTCAGATTTGGTCAAGTTAGTTAATGGTCTAGTCAAGTCAGCAAAATTTTTAATAAACTTTCTGTAGAAATTGGCGAAACCCATGAACCTTTGTATATCCTTTTTACTTTTTGGGGAAGGCCAATTTTGAATTACCGATATCTTATCATTATCCATCTGGATACCTTGGGGTGATACAATATAACCTAGGAATTTAATTTCTTTGGAGTGAAATAGGCATTTTTCTAGTTTAACATAAAGAGAATTCTCTCGTAACCGTGTTAATACTAGGGTGACATGTTTGATGTGTTCAGTAAGTGAGGTAGAGAATATGAGTATGTCATCCAAATATATTACCATAAATAAATCCAAAAAATCCTTGAAAATATCATTTATGAAGTACTGAAAGGTAGCCGGGGCATTACAGAGGCCAAATGGCATCACAGTATATTCAAAAAGGCCGTAACGTGTACGGAATGCTGTAAGCCATTCATGACCCTCCTTTATTCGTACCAAGTTGTAAGCCCCTCTTAGATCTAATTTAGTGTATATAGTAGCATTTTGTAATCTATCAAGGAGTTGAGGAATTAAAGGCAGTGGATAGCGGTTTTTTTATCGTACGCTTGTTTAACTCTCTGTAATCAATAATGGGTCTTAGGGATTGATCTTTATTTTTAACAAAAAAGATACCAGCCCCAGCTGGGGAGGTGGAAGGACGTATAAAGCCTTTCTTCAAATTATCTGCCAAATAAGTTTTTAGATGTTGTAACTCAGGATCAGAGAGGGGAAATATATGGCCGTAAGGTATATCAACTCCTGGTAGGAGATCTATAGGGCAGTCATAAACCCTATGAGGGGGTAGATTCTCTGATTCTTTTTTGTCAAAGACATCAGCGAATGTTATGTATTCCTTGGGGATTTGTAAAGGAACATCAAGTAAAATTTGTTCATGATGGAGACACAAATTTTTACAATAAGGAGAATCAAAGATGACATGTGAAGTTGACCATTGTATAGTGGGATCGTGTTGTTTAAACCAACTGATACCAAGTATAATGGGATATAGAGGTGAGGGTATAACATCAAAAGTAAGAAACTCTGTGTGTTGGTCATGTGTGGTAAGCCTTAAAGGTATGGTGTGGTATAAGATGGGTCCTGATGTAATTTCATTACCATCAATAAAACGAAGTACACTAGGCACCATTTTCTTAACTAGTGGAATTTTATTTACAGTAGTGAATTGGTAATCTATATAATTGTGGCTGGCACCAGAGTCAAGGATTGCTTGTGAGTTGAGTCTTTGCTGATCCCACTGTAATAAGATAGGAAGGGAGCAATGATTAGATTGTGTTTGTTTAGCAGATAAACATATACTTGTGGTGTTCATCTTACCCTTCCTACGCTGTAATTGAGAGCAGTCCTTTACAGAGTGATCGATCCCTCCACAATACATACAGAGATCTAAAGCTTTTCTTCTTAATTTTTCCTGTAGAGTTAATGGACCTCTGATGAACCCGAGTTCCATAGGGATTTCAGAGGCTTTTGTAGTTGTCTTAGGTGGATGCAGAGTAGTAACTGTTTGTTTAGTGGATGTTTCTAAGTGTGACTTTTCTGAGCGTCTCTCTCTGATGCGTCTATCTAATGTGATGCTAGCATCTATTAGGAGTTCTAAAGTCTCTGGGAGGGGTTGTCTGGCTAGCTCATCCTTGAGAGTATCTGAGAGGCCTAGGCGGAATTGATTGCGCAAGGAAAGGTCATTCCACTGTGTATCAGGGGACCATTTCTTAAACTCTGCGATGTAGTCCTCCACAGGCCTTTTATGTTGTCTCAGAGACCTCATTGCTGTCTCAGCAGACAGCTGTTTGTAGGGATCATCATAAAGCTGTCCCATTGCTTTAAAAAACTGATCAAATGAGTACAGCAATGGGTCATTGGTTTCAAAAAACAAATTTGCCCATATACGTGGTTCGCCACGCAGATAGGAGATTGTGGTGAGAACCTTCAAATGATCATTGAAGTATGTTTTGGGTTTTAATTGAAAATATAAGGAACATGAGTTTTTGAATTCCCTAAATTCTGAACGAATACCACTAAATGTTTGTGGGGGATTAGGTTGGGGTTCACTAGAACTAATACGTGTAGTGAGGGTATCAATTTTTTCATTGATGTATTGCTTTAGGGCAGAGTTTTCTAATTGTAGTGTATTTAACCCTGTTGTAAGGTTATCTACAGTTTGAGTTAATTTCTCTACATGAGATAATAAGGCTGCTGGGTCCATAGTATAGGCTTGATTGTTATTGTCAGCCTGTGGAAGATAATCTCACCCCTGTAAAGGAGAGAGGGAATTTTTAGGACCACAACTGCAGGCTTAGGAGTGTAGTGAAAGTATCAGTGATTCTGTGTAGGTGAGGGAAGGCAGCAAGGTTCAGAATCAATAGATACAGTTCACTTTTATTATAAGGATAGGTGTGACAATGGCTGAGACCTCAGAGCCTTTAGCCCCACTCAGTATTGTCAAACTGGTTCCCACATATAAGAACATGCAATTGCAAGTTAAAGTTTTAGACAGACCATATCTAATCTTTATTGGCAGCAGACATAGTGTACAACTTTAAAGCAACATATAAAGCTAATGAGATTTAGGCAGTAGTTAGGTATTGAGAGTGAACAATTAAGAATATAGTTAGAATAGAGCGTTTAAATATGAAGGAAACCTAACTAAGATTCTGAGGCATGTCAGGAGTAATTACTGAATAATCGTAAGTTACTGCGGTATGAGTATGAAGGAAGCGCTTATGAGACTTACTAGTAGTAGTAATGGGTGAGGTCTGTCCGGACAGAGTGGAGTTCCCCTGCAGAGTTTGGGGAAATTGCAGCGTGTGCGATGGCGTGTGACGTCACCGCTTGCCGGTTCCGGTCCTGTGTTTGGTAGAGAGGTGAGCAGCGTCTGTCTCAAAGGTTGCAAGGAGGTTGGAGGGTGAGAAGCTGGATTCAACAATCAAGCAATTTGGTATGAGTAGGAGGGAAATTTAAACTGCTTGTTGGGGAGGAGTTATGTAAGTGTGAAAAGACACAGCTATACAAAGGATAAGGCAAAGAACTTAGGCAGTTATGACAAGTATATTTAAGATTGTAATTTTACAAGTTTTGATTATGCTTATGTTTCTGTGTAACTTTAACAAGGGCCAATATAAATTACTAATTCCCAATAATTAATTAAATCATAATCTGAGTTTAGTCCATAATGGACTCTGTTTTTTTATTTAAATATCCAATGCATTTCTTTTTTACATAGTAAACGGTACTGATCTCCTCCCCTCTTAGGCACATTAACCTTTTCAACTGCACAGCATCTGAAAGAATCCAATTGCTTGTTATGGTGTGTTGCAAAATATTGCACAAGAGGGGGGGGGGGTGTTTTGCCTGTGCCTATTGTATAGAAATGTTTTCTTATATGTGAATTGATGTCCTTAGTGGTAAGTCCTATGTATTGAATTTTACATAATTCACAGCTAATCAGATAAATTACAAAAGAAGAGGTGCAATTCAAACAACTATCAATATTGAAAGTTTGATTTGTGGTGAAAGACGTAAAAGATTTTGTTGTTTTGTTGTTAGTGCATAATCACAAGGCTTTGCATTTGGTATATCCACATGTATTCATGCCTTTGTGGTACAACGATGAACTGGTCGATACAGTAGTTTTCAAAAGATGATAGTGACATCAAATGACCAATTATTTTTCAATGCCTATAAGAACATCTTAAACCATCATTAACCACTTCTATTAGTTTTTCATCGATTGTAAGTACTAAAAAAGGCCTTTTAATAATTTTAAAACATTTGAGTATTTCTGAAATTCTTTCTTACCATTTGTTTTTTCTATCTTGCAATAAAGATTGCCTACTAACCAAATGTGCCTCACATTTTGCTCTTTCTGTATCCTGTTTAGAATATCCTCTCTTTTTTAGTATAGATTCAAGTATTTGAGCTTCCCTTAAAAAATCTTTATCATCTGAGCAATTGTGATGAGTCATAGTAAACTGTCCCTTAGCAATAGCATAAGGGACAGGTCTAGGATGGCAACTTTTGGCATTTATTAATATATACCCCGAGATTGGCTTACAAAACACTCTAGAGACAATGTTACCACTTGATTTTCCTATCAATGTAACATCCAAAAAATTAACTGTCTCTCTATGATATTCATACATGAATCTTAATTTAACCTTATTGGTATTTAACCAATCCACACATAAGACTGCTTGTTCAGTGGTTTCTCTACTTCAAAGATGCTGCTTCACTCCCACCAACGTAACAAAAAATTAGTGTAAGAAGCTGCAAATTTTGCCCTCATGGCGGTTCCGCATCTCTGTAAGTAAAAGTTTCCATCAAACTCAAATAAGAGTTAACAAAAACAATTAAAAACCAGAGTCCCTTATAGACTATACTCAGATTATGATTTAATTAATTATTGGGAATAAGTAGTTTATATTGGCCCTGGTTTAAATATATAACCAGGGCCAATATCTGCCAGTATGTGTTCTTTTATTATTATTTCCAGTGATAAGTTATACTATTTGCAAATTGTTTGTTTAAAATATAGCGTAGAGGGATAACCAGTGATACAGTGCATATAGAAATACTGATTTAAGATAGGAGGAAGGTGTGTCTTTTGTTTTAAACGTTTAGCCAATGAGATAACAATACATACTATATCTATGTGCATGATGCAGTGGAACTTTAGGCTAAGACTGCAGCTTATTGCCGAAATGCGTAAACCAGTTTTCACATTTATTGTGAATCTTTTAATTGATGCCATTAAAGTGCACTTTTATTATTTCATCATGTATTGAGAGCCCATTTGTTTTGTGATTTGTTTGTCCATATTCCAGCTTTGTACCTCATCCATCCTTATTCTTACTCTGCAGACTGACTCTGAGTCTTACAGTCATTGAAAGTCTAGGGTGACATCATGATCTGTTGCCGATGGAGCATGCTGTGAGCCAAGTTTCATGTGCAGTGTGATGTCCCTCCTCTCAAAGATATCCGGATTTGCTTTGTTTTAGAAAGTGGGTGGCTCAGGAACCGGTAAGCAGAAAGATTGAACTATGAGAGTTTGTAAAATATATATTTTTTTTTATTGGAAACTTATATTAACCTCCTTGTGAATTTGTAACTTTAACAACGATCATACTTTGTTTATGTATGAGTATATTTTACAAATGACATTGCTCTTTTTATTTGTTATATGCAAAATAAAACTGATAGTTTCAGTTTCCCAGATAGCTTCATTACTTTCTTTGTGCCCAATGATCAAGGATTCTCCAGTTTGGGGAGCAATTATAGCGCAGACCTCACAGGGGCTGAACTCACTGAATAAGAAAAAGGATGGAACCTGGAATTCCCAGAGAGATAAAAAAAGATGCCTACAATATAAAATAATGTGGTTCTCTGGGATACAGAATCTCACAGGATAAAGTGAAGTTAAAGAGACAGTCTAGTCAAAATTAAACTTTCATGATTCAGATAGGGCATGCAATTTTAAACAACTTTCCAGTTTATTTTATCATCACATTTGCTTTGTTCTCTTGGTATTATTTGTTGAAAGCTAAACCTGGGTAGGCTCATAAAATAATTTCTAAGCCCTTGAAGGTCACCTCTTATCTCAGGGCATTTCAACAGTTTTACAGCTAGACAGTGCTAGTTCATGTGTGCATATAGATAACATTGTGCTCACTCCCATAGGAGTCAGCACTGATTGGCTAAAATGCAAGCTTCACAATAGAAGAAAGACCTCCGGTAGGTAAAAGAAGAGTCCTTTATTTGTACATCCGTAGTAAAACACTTGTGCAGTTTGGCTGTAGGTCATGGCAACAGAACCAGCTGACGGATTTCAGCTTTGTGCCGTAGTCTTAGCTTGGCTAAAATGCAAGTCTGTCAAAAGAACTGAAATAAGGGGGCAATCTGTAGAGGCTTAGATATAAGGTAATCACAGAGGTTAAAGGTATATTACTATAACTGTGTTGGTTATACAAAACTGGGAAATGGGTAATAAAGGAATTATCTAAATTTTTAAACAATAACATTTTTGGAGTAGGCTGTCCCTTTAACAGGCACCTAACACTGATATAAAGTCTCAAATTGCAGCAAATGCAAATTAAACTGAATTTTTTTCACTACAACTGAACTTACCTTTGCCTCTAGTTTAGTGTACATTACTTTTTTGTCAGTTAAATAAGTGTATTGTGAATTTAGAGCAAATTTCATCTGCATACAGCTGTCAAGATAAATCAGTGAGACCTGTTGGTATAAAATGCTTAGAAAATATTATGAGAATTGTAACAGCAATTCAGACGTACCATTAGAACTCCCCTGTTCAGCCCTGGGAACTCCCCTGTCCCCCTACTTTCTGAAACTGTCAGTTTTATTTTACAATAGAACAAATATACACAGAAATGTAAAAATTATGATCCTAATATGTTTAAGTAACAAAAGAACCTGTCAAAGCATAGTCAGAATTAGTAAAATCACTGCTGTATACAGAATCTAAATGCATCAAAAGACAAAATAGAGAGAGCAAAGCTTAATCTAAAGTCAAAATACATACAGAAATGTCCCTTAGAGAAGTATAGCAAAATCTGCCTGTCTAGAATCTTGTGTGAGATTTTGCAGTGCTGGAGGATCATTTTAGATCATCTCATCTAAGCAGAGAGCTTTATTGGAGGCATCTCTCATCTCTCGGGGACATCAAAGTTCTGTCCTTTTTCTTAGAAAATTCAGAGAGTTCAACCCTGTGAAGTTTGCACTATAATTTCTTCCCAAGGTGGAGAATCTTTGATTAGCAGGGCCTTAGAAAGAACAATTAAAAATGAATATTTTAGCACTTATCTATTACTGTCTACTGGGAGTTTAATTCCTTCTGCTAGATCTTGTTTACATTAATTTTCTATAGCCAATAAGTATTGGATTTTTCAGTAGGGAAAAGTAGCTATTTCAGATGTCAAAACAGAATTACAGGAGCTATTTGTAAACAAGTGTGACTGCCATCAGCCAAATGCACATACGTATATTCTGTGAATTCATGTACATGCTCAGTAGGAGCTGGTGACATAAAAAGAAAGCGCACATTTTGAAAGTTGTTTAAAATTGCGTACTGTGTCTGAATCATGAAAGTTTAACCTCAAAAAAACTACAGTTAACGACCGAGAACGTACGGCGTACGTCGTCGGCTAAACTGAGCAGTGGAAGCGATCGAGATCCTGCAATACTGTTCCCGAGTGCCGGGACCGGATTGATCACTCCCCCAGGAGTGATCACTTCCGGTTTTGCTCCACGTGGAGCCCGGCAGTCTAGCAGAGCATTGGAAGCGATCAGACACGCTATTGATACTCTGCTTGTGTGCTAAGTGCCTTGGTGTGCTAAAAAAAAAAAAAAAAAAAAAATGTTTATTTATAATTAATAAAAAGCCCTATATAGCCTCCCCCCTCCCCCACCAGGCTTCCAAGATGGCGATGCCCAGTGCATCATGGGGCCTCTGGGGGTGTCCCTAGCCTGCCTCATCATAGGGGCAAGCTAGGGTCACCCAATCTGAGTCTTCCACACCAAAAAAAAAAAATTCATAATAAAATATCCCATTTGTCTGATCAAGTCAATATTTGACTTGCGATTTTGTTGGAGAGAGAGACCTGTGTTTAGCAGAGAGAGATTTATTTCTTTTGTCGCCCAAACTAATTTATATGCCCTTCAGTTCTGTGCTGCAAAGCCTGGAACATATTTGGCAAAGCAGCAATGGGCCCCCATCAATGTGCAAGAATTTAAAAAATTCTGGGCATTGACTATGCTGATGGGCATCATAAAGAAACCCTCCATTCGCTCCTACTGGAGCAGTAGCCCCATCTGCTCTACCCCCATTTTCTCCCAGAGTATGTCGAGGAAGAGGTATGAAATGATTCTGCATTTCATGCACTTCAGCGACAACAGCCTGTGCCCCCCTAGGGAGCATCCCCAATTTGACAGGCTGTATAAAATCCGCCCCCTGATTATCCACTTTTCTGCCAGTTTTGCAGAGGCTTATACACCTGGAAGGAATATATGCGTTGATGTATCCCTAATGAAGTATAAGGGAAGGCTGGGATTCAAGCAGTATATTCCTTCCAAGCGCTCCAGGTATGAGGAAAATGTGTATAAGCTCTGTCAGAGCAAGAATGGGTATACTCAGGCCTTCCAGGTGTACGAGGGAAAGGATAGCCACCTTGACCCTCCAGGTTGCCCAGAACATATGGGAACCACTGGCAAGATTGTCTAGGACCTGATATTACCCCTAATGAACAAAGGGTATCACTTGTACTTAGACAATTTTTATACAAGTGTCCTTTTGTTCAAGCTACTGTATTGCTTTGATACAGTAGCTTGCGGTACAATTAAAAAGAACCACACTGGTTTCCCAGGACAACATGTACGCACCCGGCTACGAAGGGGGGGGGGGGGGAGAACTCAGCTCTGCACCAAGAGTAGCTGTTGGCACTTAAGTACAGAGACAAGAAGGATGTATACCTTTTTACCACCATCCATACAGAGAGGACGGTGGCAGTCTCTGTACGTGGCAGAGCTGAGATCTTAAGGAAGCCAGTGTGCATCAAGTCCTATAACCGGCATATGGGTGGGGTTGATCTGGCAGATCAGCTGCTGCAGCCCTACCTAATTATGTGGAAGACAAGGGCCTGGTACAAAAAGGTTGCAATTTATCTAATGCAAATTGCAAACCAGAAAGCTTTTTTGTTGTTTAAAAAAGCAAACCCCGGAGTAAAACAGACTTTTTTACAGTTTCAGCTCCAGATCATTTCGGGGATTTTGTACCAAGATGCACCTGCTCCCTGGGCGGTGATGGGAGAGAGCAGAGCTGGGGCTACCCATTTTATTTTTAAAATCCCCCCTACTGCCGCAAAGCAGAAACCACAAAAAAAAATGCAGAGTCTGTACCAAGAGGGGGCAGAGAAGGGACACCATATATCACTGTCCTGATTGCCCTGGACAGCCTGGACTCTGCATTGGGGACTGCTTCAAGCGGTACCATACAATGGTCAATTTTTAATAATAAATAAATTTGCTGTTATTCTTTTTTTGGTTATGTTTACTGTTAGATTTTTTTTGTTGTTGTTGTTTTACTTTTACTGTGACAGATTTTTACATTTCAATGCTCTACTTTTTCTAAAATTGGGCCTGTTTTTTTTTTTACCCAAACCCCTGTCAAACCTATGCATGGGGGACATAGGTGTTCTCAGGGTGCCTTGCAGAAAACAACCTGAAGTATTTTTTTTGCAATAACTTACAACAGTCTCTCCTAAATCATAGTTAAAAAGCAATGTGTGTGTAAAAATGAAAATTGAAAAATTACCACCATACACTTTCTCCAATTATTTTGGCTAAAACGGTTGCTTCAAAAGCATCAAAGCACACCATATACAATACCTTGGGGTGTCAACATTTAAAAAATATACACGTTCATGGCAATAAATAAAACTGGGCTATGTGATAGGCCACAAACTAAAGATAGGCCTATCAGAAGAAATACTCTCACTTTTAATAACTAAAATCACGTCATAAAATTGTAACATAACCTTCCCAAAATCCTGGCAAACCTATGCATGGGGGACATAGGTGTACTCAGGGTGCCTTGCATAAAACAACCTGAAGTATTTTTTTTTTCAATAACTTACAACAGTCTCTCCTAAATCATTGTCAAAAAGTAATGTGTGTGTAAAAATGAAAATTGAAAAATTACGACCAAACACTTTCTCCAATTTTTTTGGCTAAAACGTTTGCTTCAAAGACATCAAAGCACTCCATATACAATACCTTGGGGTGTCAACTTTTCAAATATATGCACATTCATGGAAAATGAAAAAATTGGGGTATGTAAAAAACCCCTCAAAAAAGACGATAGGCAAAGAAAATATGTTAAATTTGAAAAAAAAAATTACAAACGCATGTCAGACATTTGGCATTGCATCCCCCAAACAAGCCAACAAACCTATGCATAGATGGTATCACTGTACTCAGGAGATGTTGGTGAATACATATTGGGGTCTTCTTTGGCAGTAACACATAACAGGAGCTGAGAATCCATGTCTAAAGTACAATGTGTGTGAAAAATAACACAACAAAATTAATGCCCAATAGTTTGACAAAGACTGGTGGTTGAATTAGTGCATGTAAAGTGTTAAAATACCAGCATTTGAAATACCCTAGGGTGTCTACTTTTCAAAAATATATGGTTTGATGGGTGTAAATTTCATTGGCCAGCTTCAGAAATGTCCCAAATAGGACATGGGTGAATGATGACAGATGTGAAAATTCCAAGTTGAAAAACTAGAATGTGCCCCCTAAAAATAAGGCCTTTTAGCCCCCAGAGAACCCGATACACCTATACATGGGTGGTATCACTGTACTCAGGAGATGTTGTTGAACACATATTGAGGTGTTTTTTGGCAGTAACACATAACAGGAACTGAGAATACATGCCTATTATACAATGTGTGTGAAAAATAACACAAAAAAATAACTACCCAAAAGTTTGACAAAGACTGGTGGTTGAATTAGTGCATGTAAAGTGTTAAAATACAAGCATTTGAAATACCCTAGGGTGTCTACTTTTCAAAAATATATGGTTTGATGGGGGTAAATTTCATTGGCCAGCTTCAGAAATGTCCCAAATAGGACATGGGTGCATGATGACAGATGTGAAAATTCCAAGTTGAAAAACTGGAATGTGCCCCCTAAAAATAAGGCATTTTATTCCACAGAGAACCCTATACACCTATACATGGGTGGTATCACTGTACTCAGGAGATATTGTTGAACACATATTGAGGTGTTTTTTGGCGGTAAAACATAACAGGAACTGAGAATCCATGCCTAAAGTACAATGTGTGTGAAAATAACACAAATAAATAACTACCCAAAAGTTGACAAAGACTGGTGGTTGAATTAGTGCATGTAAAGTGTTAAAATACAAGCATTTGAAATACTCTAGGGTGTCTACTTTTAAAAAATATATGGTTTGATGGGGGTAAATTTCATTGGCCAGCTTCAGAAATGTCCCAAATAGGACATGGGTGCATGATGACAGACGTGAAAATTCCAAGTTGAAAAACTGGAATGTGCCCCCTAAAAATAATGCCTTTTAGCCCCCAGAGAACCTGACACACCTATACAAGGGTGGTATCACTGTACTCAGGAGATGTTGTTGAACACATATTGAGGTGTTTTGTGGCAGTAACATATAACAGGAACTGAGAATCCAAGCCTAAAGTACAATGTGTGTGACACAATAACACAAAATGGCTGGCTGGCTTCAAAAATGTCCCAAATAGGCATGATGACAGATGTGAAAATTCCAAGTTGAAAAACTTGAATGTGCCCCCTAAAAATAAGGCCTTTTAGCCCCCAGAGAACCCAACACAACTATACATGGGTGGTATCACTGTACTCAGGAGATGCTACTGAAGACATATTGGAGTGTTATTTGGCAGTAACCCTTAAAGGAACAGTTCACCCAAAAACTTTCTACCCTTTAAATTATTCCCAATGATCCTTTTTACCTGCTAGAGTGTATTAAATTGGTTGCAAGTGGCTCCTTTACTCCTATTTCAGCATTTGAAATAGCTGATTTAGCTTGTGGTTTCCCAACCTATACTGAAAGTTTTGATACTGGCGTATACGCTATTGACAAGCCTAAGTAAACACAGCCAGCAGAAGAGATTACACCCTCAGTGGGGGGCATGATAGTTAAGTAATAAAATGATAATTTTCCATTGTTCTCTCTATGTATTGAGCTTTGGTGTTCCAGACAAATATAAGATAAGGAAGCAAGTCTGTGTACATAAAAGTGATAACATAATGAGATCTGATATTACCTGAAGCTCAACCCATTGTAATAGGCTGTGGTTTCAAAGCACAAAACCAGCTGCTTCAGATACACAAATAAACTCGAAAATGCAATTTCTCAAATATTTTATACTCTGCAGTTGGTATAAGAAGTCATTTAAAATACATTTATGGAAAAACAATTTTACAGTGTACTGTCCTTTTAACATTCTCAGTAAATGTATTCTTAAATTGCTATTTTATCAAAAAAATCACAATTTTTTTTTTCTTTCAAACTTTGGCATAGATTGGTGGTAAAATGGTTGCATGAAAAAAGTCAAAATACCCCAAGTTTAATACCTTAAGTTGTTGTATTTAAAAATCTATATATATGTGAAGGGTTATTCAGGGATTCCTGACAGACATCGGTGTTCAAATGTAACTATCGCTAATTTTGAAAAAAAAAAATGGTTTTAAAATAGCAAAGTGCTACTTGTACTTATTGCCCTATAACTTTCAAAAAAAAGCAAAGAACATCTAAACATTGGGTATTTTTAAACTCAGGAAAAAATTTGGAAACTATTTAGCATGGGTGTTTTATGGTGGTTGTAGATGAGTAAGAGATTTTGAGGGTCAAAGTTAGAAAAAGTGTTTTTTTTTTTCATTTTTTCCTCATATTTTATAAAAAAAATTATATTAAATTATAAGATTTTATGAAAATAATGGTATCTTTAGAAAGTCCATTTAATGGCAAGAAAAACAGTATATAATATGTGTGGGTACTGTAAATGAGTAAGATAGAAATTACAGCTAAACACAAACACTGCAGAAATGCAAAAATAGCCTTGGTCCCAGACGGTCAACAAATTGAAAAGTGGTCTGGTCACTAAGGGGTTAAGGGGCTAAATATTTTAAAATAATTAGTGGTTTTACTACAAAAACACTATTCACTCTTTTAGTACTACATTCATACTAATCTAGTAACTGTAGTCAACAAAGCTACTGGTGCCTACATTAATCTATCATCTATCTATCTATCTATCTATCTATCTATCTATCTATCTATCTATCTGTCTGTCTGTCTGTCTGTCTGTCTGTCTGTCTATCTGTGTTTATCTATCTATCTGTCTGTTTATCTATCTATCTATCTATCTATCTATCTATCTATCTATCATCTATCTATCTATTAGACATGTGTACAGCGGAAAAATTAGTTTTGGTTAGTTTCGGACCGATTCAGATTTTTTTAAATTTCATTTTGGATCGATTCAAATTCGGATACATTTGAATGTATTTGTTTTGGATTAATTCGTATCCAAATAAATTTGGATGTATTCGGATGTATTCATTTCAGACTTGATTCGTGAATTCGGAAGTTCGGTATTTGTTATGTTGATTCAGATGATTCCAAGTTACACAAACGGAATTATTTCACTGTTCTATCTCACTAAATTTAATTTTTATACTGAATTGTGATTAGTTCATGGCCATTCGAATGTAACAAATAAATCCGAACTAATTCGGATTTATTCGTTACAAATGCATTAAAATTAGTTTAGTTTCGTTGCTAGGGTTACTCGGCAATTTGAATCGATTCGAATCTCCGAATTTGGCGAATTCGTCCGAATTCTGATTTGGAACGAACGCACACGTCTACTATCTATCATCTATCTATCATCTATTGGACTATTCATCTATCGGCCTATCCATCATCTATCGATCTAATTATGGAAAATTTCCTTTGCTAGATATAAAACACATGCTATATATTAACAAGTAGACAATTATACAGATTATTTCCCACTTTAGCAGGCTTGGATAAGAAAATTACTACAATTTAACCTGAATGATTAATTTTGTTGCCTCCTAGCTTTTTAAGAAGGTCATTGCTTGTAAATAAAATAATGTTGCCTGCAAAAGAAACATGAGAAATGCGCAAGAAAATGAAGAGCACATTTTTTCAGGTATAAAGAGACAAAAACCTAGGCTGCCGTGTCTGAGCATGTGTAAATAAATATAGCTGGAATGGTTTTAATCTCTTTGCATCGTGGAATCTAACACACTACACATGTGCCTTTTCTTGTGTCTATAGCACTTTCCATGTGGATCATCCTTCTGTTTTGTCCAGATGCCAGAAATGAGAAGTGCACTTCTTTCTTGCTGGGGAACCATGTCAACTGAAGTACAAAAACCAAATACAGACTGATTTCTTTTTTGGCAGAAGACAGTAGGATACAAGTTTGCGTACCACCCAAAGTCTTACAAACTGTCAAAAAATGTAAAATATTGTTGCGGTTTCTCACACATCCTGAAAACATAACAACATACTTACTGGTATGTGAAAGGTCTGACCATTAAGGAGCTTTAACTAATTTTGTATTTTAGGATCTTAAACAGCATTATCATTACATTTTACTATGGTCTGCATATATACATATAATGAAACACACATGTATTAATCTTAATAATGAGCTGTATTTGTAGCAATAATTATTATCATTTATTTGTATAGTGCCGCCAAATTCCGTAGCGCTGGGTATAATGATAGGGGTATACAATGACAAGGATAATATAAGATATGGCTTGATTATCCCTTAAAGGGATAGTCAAGTCCAAAACTTTCCGATTTACTTTTATCACCAATTTTGCTTTGTTCTCTTGGTATGCTTAGTTGAAAACTAAACCTAGGAGGTTCATATGCTAATTTCTTAGATCTTGAAGGCCGCCTCTAATCTAAATGCATTTTGATAGTTTTTCAACACTAGAGGGCATTAGTTCACGTGTTTCATATAGATAACATTGAGCTCATGCATGTGAAGTTACCATGGAGACAGCGCTGATTGGCTAAAATGCAAGTCTGTCAAAAGAACTGAAATAAGGGGGCAGTCTTCTGAGACTTAGATACAAGGAAATTACAGAGGTAAAATGTGTATAATTATAACTGTGTTGTTTATGCAAAACTGGGGAATTGGTAATTAAGGGATTAACTATCTTTTAAAACAACAAAAATTCTGATATTGGCTGTCCCTTTAAGGAAGCACAAATATGGTAAACAAGTAGTAAAGAAATGTTAAGAGTCTTTTCATGTAGTCCCCATCATTTCTTATAGAGCAGGAAAGAATACATTTTTTACCAGCAGAAAATAAATGTCTTCTGTATTCCCCCATAAACACATGCACTCCTGCATCAACATTAACTCCTTAAAGGGGCCTGACACCCAAATTATTTTCTTTCATGATTCAGATAGACCATAGAGTTTTATTTAACTCACCATTTATTTATTGTTATGTAATTTGCATTGTTTACTTGGTATCCTTTGTTGAAAAGCATACCTATAGCGATGTGGAATCTTTTGTTGTGCTACAAATAACCGCTAATAAATAAATAAATAAAAATACCTAGGTAGGCTCTGGAGCAGCAATGCACTACTGGGAGCAAGCTGGTGACTGATGGCTGCTCATATTTGCCTCTTTTCATTGGCTTATTCAAGGTGTTCAGCTAGCTCCCAGTAGTGCATTACTGATCATTCAACAAAGGATATCAAGAACACAAACGACATCTTCTATCTTCTTCCATCCGGCGCGGAGCGGGACCATCTTCAAGCAGCCGACCCGGAGCCATCCTTCTTCACCGACGGACTAACGACGAATGAAGGTTCCTTTAAGGGACGTCATCCAAGATGGCATCCCTCGAATTCCGATTGGCTTGGATGACATCCCTTAAAGGAACCTTCATTCATCGTTAGTCCGTCGGTGAAGAAGGATGGCTCCGCTTCGGCTGCTTGAAGATGGTCCTGCTCCGCGCCGGATGGAAGAAGATAGAAGATGTCGCCTGGATGAAGATGTCTGCCGGTCCAGATGTCCTCTTCTGCCTGGATAGGATGAAGACTTTGGACCCTCTGGAGGAGCTCTTCTTGCCGGATAGGATGAAGACTTCGGACTCTCTTCTGGACGGATCGGTGATACCCGGCATGGTGAAGACAAGGTAGGGAGATCTTCAGGGGCTTATTGTTAGGTTTATTTAAGGGGGGTTTGGGTTAGATTAGGGGTATGTGGGTGGTGTGTTGTAATGTTGGGGGTGTATTGTATGTTTTTTTTTACAGGCAAAAGAGCAGAATTCTTTTGGGCATGCCCCGCAAAAGGCCCTTTTAAGGGCTGGTAAGGTAAAAGAGCTTTACAATTTTTATTTTAGAATAGGGTAGGGCATTTTTTTATTTTGGGGGGCTTTGTTATTTTTTTAGTGGGCTTAGAGTAGGTGTAATTAGTTTAAAATTCTTGTAATCTTTTTTTATTTTTTGTAATTTAGTGTTTGTTTGTTTTTTGTAATTTAGTGTTTGTTTTTTTTTGTAATTTAGTTTAGTTGATATAATTGTAGATAATTGTAGATAGTTTATTAAATTTATTTATTGATAGTGTAGTGTTAGGTTTAATTGTAACTTAGGTTAGGATTTATTTTACAGGTAATTTTGTAATTATTTTAACTAGGTAACTATTAAATAGTTATTAACTATTTAATAGCTATTGTACCTGGTTAAAATAAATACAAAGTTGCCTGTAAAATAAATATTAATCCTAAAATAGCTACAATATAATTATTATTTATATTGTAGCTATATTAGGGTTTATTTTACAGGTAAGTATTTAGCTTTAAATAGGAATAATTTATTTAATAAGATTTATTTTATTTCGTTAGATTTAAATTATATTTAATTTAGGGGGGTGTTAGGGTTAGGGTTAGACTTAGCTTTAGGGGTTAATACATTTATTAGAGCAGTGTTTTTCAACCAGTGTGCCGTGGCACACTAGTGTGCCTTGAGAGATCCTCAGGTGTGCCACGGCAGACTGACAACAGTGTGACATATTTTTTAAACTTTGCTTGTTTTTTACTCCCAGTGCAGGGGTAGTTTGCAGGAGGCATGGCATGACAGCACAATACATACAGTATGTGTGTGTTTGTGTGTATGTGTATATATATATGCTGTATTAGGCTACAATGTGTGATTTTTTTTACATTTTGGGATGGTGGTGTGCCACAGGAATTTGTAATGTAAAAAAGTGTGCCACGGCAAAAAAAAGGTTAAAAATCACTGTATTAGAGTAGCGGTTAGGTCCGGTCAGCAGATTAGGGGTTAATAATTGTAGGTAGGTAGCGGCGACGTTGGGGGGGCAGATTAGGGGTTAATAAATATTATGTAGGGGTCGGCGATGTTAGGGGCAGCAGATTAGGGGTACATAGGGATAATGTAGGTGGGGGCGGAGTGCGGTCGGCAGATTAGGGGTTAAAAAGATTTAATAGAGTGGCGGCGATGTGGGGGGGCCTCGGTTTAGGGGTACATAGGTAGTTTATGGGTGTTAGTGTACTTTAGAGCACAGTAGTTTAGAGCTTTATGAACCGGCGTTAGCCCAGAAAGCTCTTAACTCCTGGCTTTTCTCTGCGGCTGGAGTCTTGTCGTTAGATTTCTAACGCTCACTTCAGCCAAGACTCTAAATACCGGCGTTAGAAAGATCCCATTGAAAAGATAGGATACGCAATTGGCGTAGGGGGATCTGTGGTATGGAAAAGTCGCAGCTGGAAAGTGAGCGTTAGACCCTTTCCTGACTGACTCTAAATACCAGTGGGCGTTAAAAACCAGCGTTAGGACCCCCTAGCGCTGGTTTGGATGGCTAACGCAGAACTCTAAATCTAGGCAATTGTAAATTTGACAATATAAGAAATGGGAAATTTGTTTAAAATTCTATTCTCTGAATCATGTAAGAATATTTTTGGATTTCATGTCCCTTTAAGTGTGAAGGACCTTTTAGACACAACCTCCACTGTGCATGCCTTGTGGGGAGGATGTGTCTGAGATCTCCCTCCCTTAGTTTTTTGTCTAGGAGGTAAATGTCATTTAAAAACATGTCAAGATGTTGGCAGTGCAGGTGATATCCTAATGTAGTGAGTGATCTCTACACACACAATGAAAAAAATGCCAAGAAGCACTTCCTTGTTGCTTGTGGAGCAGATTGGGGTGCTCTTTTTAGGGGCCCATATATATTCACAAGTTTTATTTAATTTTAACAATGTTTAAAAAAAAAAAAAAAAAGTTCAACTAAATTATACTTGTAGACCCGCTATCACTCTTGATAATGCTGATTCCAACTTCCTCTGTACGTCTGCCAATTTTATTTTTTGTTTTTCATTTTCATGTAGCTGGTAAATTTAAATTTGGAGTATCCTGGAAGATAGTTTCACTCTGGAATTCTGTAAAATGTGTTTTTGAAATAAAAACTATCCACGAGAAAGATCAGTTGTCTGGTTGCCTCACAATTATGATGACCTGACAACTATAAAGAGAGAATTTGAATCACCCCTCTTATTTCAGTACTTCCTAATAATAAGGTCTTGAATCTCTCATCAATAGTTGTGTAGGGTTTAATATAACATAAAACTGCAATACGAAAATGCTCTAAGAGGACGGAAGTATACACATGACATCACCACCAATATATGGCTAGCACAAGCTAGACCCTTTAAAAGGGACATTAAAATAAATATTTGGAATATGTTTCCATTATTTATTTTTACTGTAGTTTAACTCTGAAGATTTTTTCACTGCCCCGGAGGTTCTAGAGACCGCTCTGCAATATTCTACATGTTGATTGTTTGATCAGTGTAGAAACCTATTTATAGCTGTATCTTATTGTCCCAGGTAAAGAAGATAATATAAATAACCATGAAGAGGCTTTTTTTCATTGGATGTGTCCCGTGGCTATAAAATAATGCAAATTTTAATAACAAAATGAGTTTTAAGTACTTGGAAAACATTTATTTTACATGCATATCTTATACAAAGTGTTCAATACTTAATGATATTTATTATGTATGTGTTAATATGTCCCTTTAATTCTACTTATAACACATCACATTATTATAAAATGTATATACATACAGGGATATTCCTTATACATATGCCACTGCTAATTGGCTTAAATTCTGTACTCAAGAACAGCAATGTGTTATGGCATTGAAGCAGGACTTTAGCTATGTGTCTAATCATTTTACTGGTCTTAAACACATTGTAAGGGACACTAATTTAAAAAAATACATGCTCTAATAAATTATAACATTTGATTTTAGCAAAAGAACATCCTTTTAACTAACACTGTAACACACTTTATAACTGCAAACTAAATTAAAATGTGCAGCCACTAATCAGCAAATAGCACCCAGGTGCTGAGCCTACCTAGCTATGCTTTTCAACAAAGGATACCTAAATGATGAAGCAAATTAGATAAAAGAAGTAAATTGGAAAGTTGTTTAAAATTGTATGCTCTATCTGAATTATAAAATAAACAAATTGGGTTTCCTGTCCCTTTAATATTAATACTAACATTATTTACTGTCTTTTTGTTTTTTGTTTGTTTTGCTTTCTTAAAGGGACACTCAATCAAAATTAAACTTTCATTATTCAGCTAGAGCATGCCATTTTAAACAACTTTCCAATGTACTTTCATTAACAAAATGTGCATATTCTTTTTATATTTAAACATTTTTAGTCACCAGCTCCTACTGAGCATGTGCAAGAATAAGTGTGTATGCATTTGTGAATGGCTGTTGACTGTCACATGGTATGTGTATGCATTTGTGATTGGCTGATGGCTGTCACATGGTACAGGGGGAGTGGAAAAAGAAATAACTTTTTAAAATTGTCAGAAAAAAAATCTACTAATTTGAAGTTCAGATTAAGTGCTATTGCATTGTCTTGTTATCTTGCATTTGTTAATTATGCAAATCTACTGTGTTGACTGGTCCTTTAAAAACTTTCAAAGCTTTCTTCCAGTGGTTTTGCTGTTTTGGTATATTATGGCATTCACCCATATAGTAATAATAATATAGTCAAACCAGAAAAGGATTAGTTCATGACTTGTCCAGACATGTACGAGCCCAGAAGGGAAAATCTCTATTTATCATCATGATTTTATGGAACAGCACACACTACAAGTATCCTGATATTATGTCATTAGTCTAGTGATGTAAAAATGTTTTTGAACCATAAAACATTAACTTGCTTTTTTTCCCTTTTCAGATTTTCTTGTGACATTTCTCTTTTTAGTAAGCCTTTTCTGAGATAGACCGATTAAAGCATAAAATATATGTTTTATTCATTTCATAAACCACAAAACAATACATGCTGGTCCAAAAAAAGCTGTTTTGACATAGAATTTCATATACAGTGTAAGACTTTAATGAGAAGATTGTAAAACTTAGATACACCCTTGATTTTGGACGACAAACCTATCACTAACAAAATCTAGTAAATTACTTAATTTGTTTACACTGCCCTGAAGCTTTTTATGGCTTGTCCATAAAGAAGTTATTACATCCCTTCCATTTATTTTAGTTTGGAGTTCTGAATCGGCCCCAGAACCACAGGCAAGTAATTCAGAAGACGACAGCCTCATATAATCCACCACTGCCGGGAGAAACTATTTGTAGTGTGCAGACACCGAACACACTTAAAATCGAATAGATTTTCTGGTGTTTTAAAAGTGTATTGCAAGTTATTCCGCTGCACCATAAAATGAGCACTGCTTTGCCTTTGATCAGACAAATGACCCTCTTAAATAAAGACTTGCATGTCAAGTCATTTGAGGTTCCCAGAGGTGATTCAGTATTAGCACCAGGGAAAGCTAAGGATGGAAAATATGAAATACAAGCATCTGGCATATCAAAGGAAATTAAGAAGAAATCTGGTGTGTAATACAAAATAACACGAGTCTATCTGTAACAAAAGGAATCTTATATTGAAATTGAACTTCCATATGTATGTTGCCGACTTGCCAACTTTGGAAAATATATTATTTATGTGCAATAGTTTGCATATCCCAGACAATTGCCATCACAGAAAAAAATCATATTGCAGAATAAAACTGCTTTCCTTCTTCTTTAATTATCATTTAACCTTAGAGGAAGAATATTTCTATTTAAAATATTTATTTTTAAAGCATGTCGCTGTGTTTTCTAATTGTGTTTTAGTAAAGGCGTTGTGCCAAATATACTGGTTTTTTTTTAATTTCCAACAGTTTTTTACACATTAAAAACAAATCATAATCCAAGAAAAGACAGTAAAACAAAAACAAATATTATATAATGAAAATATATTATATTTAAAATATATTTATAATATATATATTCAGCGGATTGAAAAATGTAATGTAACAGGACCATTGTGTTATGCATCTCACCAGCTTGGTTGACATAGATTAAGAAATAGGCTGATAAAAATATTTGTTGATGAATAATATTCATGTAGAAATGTACAGATTGACTTTTTACAGGTCTGATTTTTCTTCCCCATGAACACTAATTTAGCAATTGCTGTATGTTATCACGATTTTCCTTTTTGATAGAAAATAGTTTGAGAGAATTTAAAAAGAACATTTCACATTTCTCATTATTTATTAGGAACTAACATTTTTTTTTTTTTTTCTTCATCTGGCTTAACTGTAAAATAAAAGCCATAAGGTAAATAAACTTCTAAACATCTGAAATTTATAACAAGGGTTATATTAAAGGGACACTCAAGTCAAAATTAACTTTAATAATTCAAATAGAGCAGGAATTTTAAACAACTTTCCAATTTACTTCCATTAACAAAATGTGCACAGTATTTTTATATTTACAATTTTCGAGTCACCAGCTCCTACTGAGCATGTGCAAGAATTCACAGAATATACGTATATGCATTTGTGATTGGCTGATGGTTGTCACATAATACAGGGGCAGTGGAAATAAACATAACTTTGAAATTTGTCAGAAAAAAAAATCTACTCATTCAAAGTTCAGGCTCATTCCTTTTACTTTGTCTTTTTATTATGCATTTCTTTATAATGCAAATCAACTGTATTTACTGGTCCTTTAAGTTGTCAGAGAAAATGCACAGAATAAGAAAATCTATATATATAACACATATTATGGTTCCCAGTAGCAAACATGAAGCAGTGATTGTATTCCTCAGTGGCCACTAGTAATAGTTACAGAGCAGTGATATTACCATCCATGGCTATGGAAACACATAGGGCAGCATTTTAGACATGTGTGTCATTAGCACAAGCAAAGCTACAATATTCTACCAGTAATAATTTTTGGCAAGATTAGTACCAGTAACTCATCAAGCAGTGATTCAACCCCATGTGTGAGTAGGGACAGTATATTAAAATTATGGCAAAATTGACATGTTTTAAATACAGGTCCAGAACGTAAGCAATATTTTACAGGGACCTTAAAGGGATAGTAAACACCAAAAATGTTATTGTTTTAAATAATAGATAATTCCTTTATTTACCATTCCCCAGTTTTGCATAACCAGCACTGTTATAGAAATATACTTTTTACCTCTCTAATTACCTTGTATCTAAGCATCTGCTGTCTGCGTCCTTATCTCAGATCATTTTACAGACTTGCATTTCAGGCAATTAGTGCTGACTCTTAAATAACTCCACATTTGTGAGCACAATGTTATTTATAGGAAACACATGAACTAATGCCCTCTAGCTGTGAAAAATGTCAAATGCATTCAGATAAGAGACGGCCTTCAAGAGCTTAGAAATTAGCATATGAGCCTACCTAGGTTTAGCTTTCAACTAATAATACCAAGAGAACAAAGCAAATTTGATGATAAATGTAAATTAGAAAGTTGTTTAACATTATTTTTTTATTTTTTATTTTTATTGGATTTTCAAACAAAATAATATAGGTTCATACAGCACCAAAAGTATACAAAAAGGAAAGAATGTATACAAAAAGGAAAGAATGATACAAATTGTATTACATTTACCTTGAAACATTACCATTCAAAATAATAATTTATAGCAAAACACCAAAAAGAAAAACTGATTTAGTAACTTTACATATTTATCTTCACCATATTCCATTCCATATTAGCAGAAATAGTATAATAAAAACATATCCTCTGGGTCATAGGAGAAGAGACAAATAAAATATAGATTCGGACCACACCTTAAATGCGGAGAACAAAAAAAAAAAAAACTCACCCCCCCTCGCGAGATTACTCCAATCCAGTGAACTAGAGGGTGCACATATCTCCCCTATTCAGGTCTCCAATCAGGCTATAACCAATGCTGGGGCAATTCTCCCTAAAGTACAAGTGATATCAATGTAGGGGAATTTCTATAGGGTTCTATGAAATGATGTTGCAAGGGTTTAGGCCAGGTAACCAAGAGATTTTTCAATTTGGCAAAAAAAGCTCTAAAATGTACGTCAGAATTTGATATAAGGTCATGTGATTCAATAACCATTTGCAATTTCACCAGGTTAGACAATTCACTTATATTTGGAACCTTAGCAGATTTCAACTCAGGGACTAGGAAAAAAACTTTGGACATTGTAATACATATTTTATTTTGTAAGTGTTTATTTAACCAAAAAATTACCTTGTTCCAATATTGCATAACTCTAGGACATGTCCACATGCAATGTATAATATTTGCCATTTGTGCCTGACATTTGTGGCAACGACTAGATTGTATATTTTTAGAGATTTTATATAGTCTATACAGTATGGAGGAAAATAATAATTGTTCAGTAGTTTAATTTGAGATGCCCTCCAACTAATGTTAGCCGTCGCAGCCACTGACAGTCTTATACTCTTTGTAATATCCTGTTCCATTATATTTGGAAAGTGCTTTATTAGATTATCTAAGATTTTTAAGTTTATTTTGCCCCAGCTTAATCAGCAGAGATCCAAACCAGTAGGATATTGTTTATCGACCTGCGCTATATATTTTAATCCCATTAGGGATCTCAAGAGCTCCCCACTCCAAGCTATAAAGTCTAATCACTTGAGCTGTATAGCTCCTGATCTGTAAAAAAGCATAAAAATCTTTTGGCGAGAGGTTATAATTTACTAGACGTTCAGAAAAAGACTGAAACGTCTGTTTATTTTCTTGCAAAATATGAGACAAAAAGAGGACTCCTTTCCTTTTCCATACTTGAAACACCGGATCATAAAGCCCAGGAGTGAAATCGGGATTTCCTGTAATAGGTAAAATTAAAGAAGCACACAAGTTATGGCCCATTATCTTACAATACTTCTGCCAGGCAGAAATAACATTTACAAATGTCTGCATATGCACAATATTCTCTGGTAGTCTAGTAGGAGGATAATGTAACAACGGCCCTTAAGTCAAAGGGATCTACTAAGTTTGTCTCAATATCTAGATATGTGACGTGATTTTCCTCTGTTACCCAGTTAATTGCAAATTTTAACATCCAGACCCAATTATAATACTCTAGACTGGGCATAGAGAAGCCACCAAATACTCTTCTTGGTATCACTTAAGTATAATATAAGATCGTCAGCATATTATTTCTCTAGTTTTTTAAGTATGTCCTGGGTCCACAAAACATTGCATTGATACAATAGGGTACAATAAAATACAAAAACAATATTAATACATAATACGTGCAAAATTTAACATAGAACAGGTAGAAAATATATAATCAGCCATGACAGGTGCATTCTGTTTTGAGATATGCAAAGAGGGATCTCTTAAAGGATTTTAGGCTTGGGGGAGGTTTTAAAGTGTGCAGGAGGTCGCTCCATAATTGTGGTGCTCTGTAGGAAAAAGAGAATCGAGCTGCTTTCTTTTTGTATGGAGGCAGACTAAATAATGTGCTGGTACTGGATCGGAGGTTATGGGAGGTGGGAACAGCCGGGGAGAGAGCATTATGCTCAGGTAGGGTGGGAGCTTCCCAGAAAAGCTCTTAAACACAAGGCTGGAAAGTTGGAGGGTGCGCCTGGATTCCAGCGACAGCCAGTTTAGTTATTTTAGCATGTCACAATGGTGGGACCTGTAGTTATATTGTAGCACAAAGTGACAGAACGAGTTAAACAGTGTATTAAGTTTATTTAGGTGAGTTTGCGGTGCAGGTGCATATACTACATCCCAATAATCCATGATTGGCATCAGAATTTGCTGTACAATCTTTTCCTTTACTGTAGGACTGAGGCAGGATTTGTTTCTGTACAGGGCACCTAGTTTTGGATAGAGTTTAGATGCAAGTTTTTCTATGTGGAGGCCAAAATATAGATTGGAGTCTAACAACATATCCAAGCATTTGAAAGAGTAAACTGCGGTCAGTGTGCCATTTGATTTTGTCTTGATGTGTAGATGGGAATTTTGTAGTTTGTGTAATTTAGGTACCGTTCCAAAGATCATTGTGACAGTTTTGTCAGTGTTTAGGAAGAGTTTGTTTTTTGAGATCCACTTTTCTACCTCTGTGAACTGGTCTTGGAGCACTGCCTCAAGCTGCGGCAGATCGGATTTGTTTGCATAGATTACCGTGTTATCTGCATACATGTGTACAGTTAAGGATTTGCAGATATTTGGCAGATCATTTATAAATAATGTTAATAGTAGGGGGCCGAGAATGGAACCTTGGGGAACACCACACGTGACTGGGAGAGGGAGTTGCTGCGAGAAATGGAGATATACTGTGATCAATCCTATACATATGATCGAAAACCAGGTTAGCGGACGATCACCAATACCTGAGTTTTTTAGTTTGAGCAGTAATATATTGTGGTTTACTGTGTCAAAGGCCTTTGCAAAATCAAGGAAAATAGCTCCAGTTAGGTCTCCTTGTTCCATGCCAGTTTGGATGTCGCTGCAAACGTTTAGGAGGGCAGTTGTAGTGGAGTGATTTGGGGCGAAAACCTGATTAAACAGGGGTCAGATAGTTAGATTGTTGGTAATACTCACATAGTTGCATATGGACGCATTTTTCTAAGATTTTTGACAATACTGGGAGCAATAATTTTGGGCGATAGTTAGTAACCAAGGTTAACTCACCACTTTTATGGATAGGCACCACTCTTGCAGTCATCCAAAGTTTGGGTATGTACCCAGACACCAAGGATTCATTAATTAGGGTTGTGACAGGTTTAGCCATTGCCAGCACACTGAACTTCAATAGCATTGCTGGGATTTGATCAGTTCCAGACTGGTTTTTCATTTTTAGATTATTAAGGTGTTTCTTAATAACATTGATGGGTACAGGTCTAAAATTGAACTTCTCTATATTGGGTCTTTGCAGATTTAGTGGGACCTGATCCACATTTGTAGTTTCAGGATGCGTGTCATTTATTAGTTTTTCAATCAGGATGGTGGAGCATCCGACAAAATAAATGTTAAAGGCATTTGCTACTTTTGAGAGAAGTTGCAGGGTCTGATGGTCCACTTCGACAGTAGAGGGTTGGGAGTGGATTGGGGGAGTGTGTAAGTTATTTATGACTTTCCAAAACTTTCGAGGGTTTGATATGTTATTGTTCAGATTTTCACAGAAATATTGGGCCTTGGCCAATTTTGTTTGTTTTAGTGCATATATTTCGCCATTGTCTTTATGCACAGTAGTTGTTCATTGAGCCAGTATGCTTGAACTTTGACCCAAACGAACTTGTACATTTGAATGATGTCATCTGTGATATATTTCATATGCACTCCTTTTACTCTCCCCTTATGCAGCAAGGCATGCAAATTCAAAACTAGGTAGGAGTTCGGACTGAAAGAATATAACTGCAGAGTCAAAATCTGGAATTAGGTTTAATCTGTGCCAGGGGATGTTCTTGATGTCATTTAGAAATGATTGAAGATTAATTTTTTTGAAGGACCTGGTGATTTTAACCTTGGGAGATGATTTAGTAGCCTTTATTTTGCGCACGCAGTACACTAAGCTGTGGTCACTGAAACTGTTAGGGAGAACACCTGCCTCCTGGATTCGGTCAGGAGAAGTGGAGAGAATCCAATCGAGCAGGGTGTGGTTATGGCTTTTAATGTTTATGCGAGTTGTGGAGGAGATTAATTGCATTAGCTGCAAAGTCTTACATGGTGATCAAGATCTATTGTTTTTAGGATTCAGCCAATCAATATTAAAATCTCCAAACACCAAAATTTCACTTTTTGGGTATTGAGCTATGGTTTCACTAAGGAGATGGGCTATGTCAGAAAGGGAATGCACAGGGGATCTAGGTGGGCGGTAGATTCCAGCAACAATGATTTATTTACTGCACAGGATCTCAATTGTGCCAGAAAGGAAATCAAATGTGGCAAGAGAGCTAAATTGTTGTAAAGGGTGTACTTTATGGACTTGTCAACATAAATTATATATAATATAATGACAATATGATTTTCTGTTTGCCTAATGTCATTCCATGTATCTCTTGTCTAAGCCAGAATGTGAGGGGCTCTAGAGAGATGTTAAAAAGAAGATGAGATAAGGGGCACCCCTGTCGTGTACCTTTCTGTAGTCTAATGTACTGTGAGAGGTCCCCGTTAACTAATAGACATGATCTAGAGTTTTTGTATATCTCGGAGAGAAATGTAATTATATTCCCCTTAAATCCAAAAGTTCTCAAAGCCAAAAAAGGTGGTCCCAGATAATTGAGTCAAAGGCCTTTGCTGCATCTAATGTTAAAAGCGCCAAGTCTTTTCTAGGCAGGCTATTTTGTTTAATTTTATTATAGTGAGCATCTATGGTCAACAGGACCTTTCTAATATTATGAACAACATTCCGTCCTGGCATGAACCCCGTTTGATCAGGGTAAATGATAGGGCCTATTACTTTCTTGATCATTTTGGCTAGAATTGACATCATCAATTTATAATCATTGTTAAGCAATGATATCGGGCGGGGTCTTTTCCTTTTTTATGAATGAGTGTTATAATAGAATCCGTAAAATACGGAGATTTCATAGTATTCTCACATAAATATTGATTAAATACTTTCAATAAAGTGCCCTGTAACTCTTCATTTAGTATTTTTTAAAATTCTGCTGTTAGCCCGGGGCTTTATTTAGTTTCATTTTTTTAATCGCAGAATTAATTTCTTCTAGCGTTAATGGCTGGTTAACCTCTATTAGTTCATTCTTAGTAATTTTAGGGGTCCTAACTTTCTGCCAGAAATTTTCCTGTTCTTGTTTATCTATACTTTCTTCAGAGTATATTTTTTGGTAAAAGGTATAGAATCTTGCACAAATCTCCATAGTGGTGGCAAATTTGACATTACCAGCCTTAATACTAGCTATCATATTGCTACTTTTCCTAATCCTAATGATTCTTGCTAAGTGTTTAGCCGAAGTACCTTGAAAGCCTTGGAAAAAGGCTCTAGTTTTTAAGTCCTCTATTGACCATTTTTCTTTCAAAAAATGTTCTCTTTCCTCCTTAGCCTGACAGTACTTATTCCAGTTTATAGTATTAGGCAAATTCAGGTAATTCCTATGCGCCTTTATAACCTGATTGGCCAATTGTATTTCACGATTCTTGCTTTTTTTATTATACTGATCATGTGTGCTTTTATCTCCCCTCTAAGGACCGCCTTCCCTGCTTCCCAAAAGGTCTCCATCTTTTGGAGGTAGTCCTGATTATATTCGTGGTATTCTCGCAGTTTTTCCCTCAACCAATTAGAAAATTGAATGTTATGTACCATATGTTTTGGAAAATGAAATGTATTTCTATTCTGGGCTAGGGGAGTATGGAATTTCAGGGAAATTATAGCGTGGTCTGACAGCAAGATTTCTGCTATATGAGTATCTGTATCTAATGATAATTATTTATCTCCTATTAAGAAGAGATCTATTCTCTAAAGGTTTTTAAGTGTCTTCGACTCGTATTCGCGTCCAGATGTTGCAAACGCCATATATCTTTCAACTTTAATGATTTACAGAACTCCCTAAAAAATGTTGCTTCTATCTGATGGCGATTTGGCGACTTTAAACTAAATCGATCCATTTCTGGAAATATGGTCATGTTAAAGTCGCCGGCGAGCACTAGATTTTGATTCATATAGGGGACCAATTTTACTTTCAATTTATTCCAGAATCTTGTATCAAAATTATTGGGACCAAATATATTACAGAACGACCACCTAATTTTATTTAGTTCAATTTGTAAAATTATAAATCTACTAAGTGGATCTAGTTCTTGGTGTATTATTTTATGTGTTACTTTCTTGTTTATTAGGATAGCAACCCCACACTTCCTGCTTGTGCACGGAGTCGCTATTAACTCCGAAATCCACCCCACTCTTAACTTATCTATTTCATGGGCTTTTAAATGAAGTTTTTGTAGGAAAATTACATCTGGCTTTTGCTGTTTGAGTAGTCTAAAAAATATTTTCCCTTTTTATTGGGGATGTTATCCCGCCCACATTCCAGGATACCACATTAATATCTACCTTTATTATTTCTCAGATTTATTTCCTTCTGCAATCCAGCAGCAGGAGGGGGGGAGATGAAAACTTTTTTTTTTACTAGTTTGTATTTTACTAGTTTGTATTTCTGAACTCATATACATTTTACTGTTTTTTCCCTGATTTTAATGATACAAATAAGGTTAACTAGGTTTGCTTTTTTAAGTTTACAATAATATGATCATTCTGTTCTATATGTTTTAAGAAGTATATATGTTTTTACTTGTCCATTGCAATGTCTTACTTGTTTTATATATATATATATATATATATATATATATATATATATATATATATATATATATATATATATATATATATATATATATATATATATATATATATTTAAAGTCCAAAACAGGCATGCACGCTCTGGAAATTTTCAAATTGTGCTTTATTGTGCACAAAAATTAAACATGCAGAGAGGTTGATCTCACCCCTTCATCAGACCAAGTGGAAATGAACAATCACAGCAAACAATTTAACAGGTGTATGTCCCCTTCCCCATATTAAAGAAGAACTACCTATAACCACAACATCCAATCAGATATTATATCTCACATGATGTCATTATTGACACACAAAAAAAAAAACAACTAGTAACAAAAAATTAAAACAAAATTATATAAACAAAAATGTCAATACATAATAGTTTCAGGGCAGTATATGTGTTACTTAAAAATAGTCATTTAATTGAAGGAATTTAAAAGTTCCCCTTTGCATAGAAACTCCATGTTTCTGTGTTATTAATGATAGATCTTAAAGGGACACTAAATCCAATTTTTTTTCTTTCATGATTCATCTACAGCATGCAATATTAAGCAACTTTCTAATTTACTCCTATTATCAATTTTTCTTTGTTCTCTTGCTATCTTTATTTAAAAAGCAAGAATGTAAAGCTTAGAAACCGGCCCATTTTAGGTTCAGCATCCTGGATAGCGCTTGTTTATTAGTGACTACATTCAGCCAACTAATAAGCAAGTATAACCCAGGTTCTAAACCAAAAATGGTCCGGCTCCTAAGCTTTACATTCCTGCTTTTAAAATAAAATAAAGATAGCAAGAGATTGAAGAAAAATTGACAATATGAGTAAATTAGAAAGTTGCTTAAAATTGCATGCTCTATCTGAATCATTAAAGAAAAAAAATTGGATTTAGTGTCCCTTTAAAGGGACAGTCAACCATAGAATTGTTATTGTTTTAAAAGATAGATAATCCCTTTATTACTCATTCCCCAGTTTTGCATAACCAACACAGTTATATTAATGTACTTTTTACCTTTGTGATTACCTTGTATCTAGGAACCTTCTTCCAGCCCCCTGATCACATGACTGTGACTGTATATTATCTATTGTCTTAAATTTAGCATTGTATTGTGCTAGATCTTAAATAACTTTCTGTGCCTGAACACAGTGTTATCTATATAGCCCACGTGTACTTTCTGTCTCTTTGTGTTGAAAAGAGATTTAAAAAGCATGTGATAAGAGGCAGCCCTCAAAGGCTTAGAAATTAGCATATGAGCCTACCTATGTTTAGTTTAAACTAAAAATACCAAGAGAAAAAAGCAAATTTGATGATAAAAGTAAATTGGAAAGTCAATTAAAATTAAAAGTCCTATCTGAATAATGAAAGTTTAATTTATACTTGACTGTCCCTTTAAGTACACTTTCTATGCCACGCAAACATATCGATATTTGACCTGCACACCTTACTAATCTGAAACATAAATATACAACCAACAGAGGTTCAATGTGTCCATACTATATCAGTGTGTCATTTAACAAATAAACCATTGTACATAACATCAACCTGGCTTACCTTATAGTAAGTATGATTATGTCCGTTACACACAAGTGTATTTAAGATCTATAATAAATTGTGTTAATGCACCAGGATCGGTATCATGTCCCGCAGTGAGTCTGACACCAAGTGGGGGCAGCTACCATTTACCCACACCATTCACTCACAAATCAGGCAATCCATCGTCATCATAGAAATGGCTACAGAGTAGAGGCTTTCGTAAAGGGTAATCCAAGGCAAAACTGTTAACCCTAATCAATACAGCTGCATCTCAGCAGTTTAGTCCAAACTTAACTGTCCACCTAGTATATACAATATCAACACCTCACAGACGTTATACTGCCAGCCTATACAAAATTGTATTGTTCATTAATCTAGTAATCATAATAGACCATAAATAAAGAGTAACTTATCACAACCCATCTGAGTTTTCCTATAATATTGGGTGCTTGATAAAATATCTTTAGTATAAGTCTAATAATGGCCATTGGAGGTTCTATGTAGATGGTTTTAAGCTTTAAAACATGGAACTATTTATCAACAGAAAAATCTGGGAAATGAATAGTAATGTAAGTAATAAATTTACCCCAGAAGACTTCCTAAATAAGCAGAAAATAACATTTTATTTCCTGATACTGGAGCTCAATGTTTTCTAAGGAGCTGTAAAAACACAATTCTATTTAGGTCTCTGAGAAAATCTCATTCCCACAGGGAGGTAAATTCTTTCTCTCTAACATTTCAACATTAATCAGCTATCCTGCAAATATCTTAGTTATCCAATTAAACTTGACCATAGTTGAAATGCGGCTTTGTACTTTAACATCTGCCCAATAAAACCAGTGTATTTGCAGTGAGCTATCATGCAATACAGAGGTGTAACATGTTTTCAAATCAGTGATAATGTTGGAATTATATAACTTCTATAAACAGAAACATATAAAACAAGTAATTATTTGCTATATAAATGTCCAAATACATAAACACAGATAAAGAATGAACAAGAATGAGCCAGTAAAAGAGTAGAATACTGTGGTTTGCTATAAACAAGAATAGGTAACACATTTGTGTAGAATAGAGATGAAAGCAATTAGATAAAAAGCTGCTGCATAGCTCTCAATTTTTCCCGCAGACAATCCAGGACCAGGGGCAGAGTCAAAGTAACACAGGGTTGGAGTTGAGGTAATTTAGGAGCAGAGTTATGGCAACCCATTGGTTGGGAGCTTTGCTGCTATGTGGAAAAAATGTTTCAATTAAACGTTATTACTGTTTTTCAGCGACATACGCACATATGCTGTGAGTGCCTGTGCACCGGACTTCAAACACCATACCTTCTCAGAGAGTCGGCAGTGGTTTGTATGACACAAATTAGGTGTTCGATGACACCAATTAAAGGGATAGTCTAGTCAAAATTAAACTTTTGTAATTCCAATAATGCATGCCATTTTAAACAACTTTAATCATCAAATTTGCTTTGTTCTCTTGTTATTTGTTGTTGAAAGCTAAACCTAGGTAGGCTTATATGCTAATTTGTAAGCCCTTGAAGGACGCCTCTTATCTCAATGAACTTTAACAGTTTTTCACTGCTAGACAGTGCTAGTTCATGTTTGCCATATAGGTAACATTGTGCTTACTTCCGTGGAGTTACCTAGGAGTCAGCACTGATTGCCTAAAATGCAAGTCTGTCAAAAGAACTGAAATAAGGGGGCAGTCTGCAGAGGCATAGATACCAGGTAATCACAGATTTAAAAAGTATATTATTATAACCGTGTTGGTTATGCAAAACTGGTGAAAGAATAATAAAGAGATTATCTTTTTAAACAATAAAAATTCTAGAGCAGACTGTCCCTTTAAGTGTTTGTTAGTGCAATACACAGCACCACCAGTTCTCTAAGCATGTACATTTCAATTTTAACTATCCCTTTAAAGGGACCTTCTAGTCTTTTGTTTATATAAATTATACATTGAACATATAAAAATACAAAATTCAAGATGTTTGTAACACATACAAACATTAAGGTTCAAACAGGCAAACTGTTTAATACAAACTTTTGAGTTAATATGGCTCCAAAGAGTAAAAATATTGTACTTTATGTTATTTTAAGCTCAATATTCGATTCATTGTAAAATAATATCCCTTAAACTACATTGCCTTCTGGAAGAGGTATAACTCAATGAGCAATATAGAGCATTGCTAGGTATTATAACATCCATTTAATGTTTTTGTAATGCATCATGATATTCAACCTTTCTATGCAAAGCAACTTGGCACATCATATTGGACAGCAGACAATAACAGGTCTGAACAAGGTTTGCATAAATATTTGCCTACGTGCTGTTTCTGATTCTGTATGTAATACGTTCAGATAAATATCAGGGGCAGTTCTAGTCTAGACCTTACAAATGTGGGTGCTAACAAAGGTTGTTGCAATAATATATTAAGAATAGTGGCACTGGTAGAGATCATCATTTTATACCACTTATTGCTGTTTTTAGTCTAATTTAGCTCTCTCTCTGTCCTGTTAGAGCAAAGGAAATAGGAAAAAAGGACAGCCTTGCAAATATATGGCTGCTGACACCTTTAAGAACTAGGGAATTTTATTTACACTGTTAAATATCTCTAATTCATATTTACATTTTATCCTAAATGCTCCTTCTTAACATTTCTCAAAGAATATCCAGGATAGCGAGATTGATGGTTTGGTCAAGGAGATGTGGGTACGAAGTCTCAGGAAACTGTTGGTTGAATTTACTTCATGTTGAGGTAGGGAGTGGACAAAGCTGGTATGGCAATTGGTTGAAGTTTGGCAGAATGCGAGACTATTGGGAGCATGAGTAGGCAGTTTTTGGCAAAGCAGGGCTTTAATAAGGTCCAGTTATAGTTAAAATGGATACTGAATCTGAAACTAAATACGTTTGTTTAAAGTTATACCAGAGATTATGGGGCCTATTTATCAAGCTCCGTATGGAGCTTAATGCCCCGTGTTTCTGGTGAGCCTTCAGGTCTAAAGACCGCTGCTCCATAACCTGTCCACCTGTTCATAGGCGGCGGACAGACCGCCGGAAATCAACCTGATCCCATAGGATCGGGTTGATTGACACCCCCTGCTAGCGACTGATTAGCCACGAATCTGCAGGGGGTGGCATTGAACCAGCAGTTCACAAGAACTACTGGTGCAATGATAAATGCTGAGAGCGTATGCTGTCGGCATTTATCGATGTGCAGCGGACATGATCTGCAATATCGGATCATGTCCGCTCGCACGTTCTTAAATCGGCCCCTATATGTTTACTATCTGATTAAAAACAACTCCTGCAATTCTCCCAGTCAAATGGAACATACAACAAAAAACAAAACTTACTTTCATTAATTGCAGAAACATCAGATAAAACTACAAACAACCAACAACGTTCTAAAAGACTATTTTTTTGAAGCAACAAAGAAAAGAATACTTTAACATTCTGTTAATATTAAAATAAAGTTGATACTCTTGCATATATTTATAGTTTGCCTACAAAAATATTACTAATCATTTATATTCTGTAATTACATGGGTAATTTCCATTTGCAACAAACTGAATAACATTGCTTTGTATTTAAACACAGGCATATTTCCAAACAAATGTCCAATACATATGGGCATAAAACATTTTAATTATGTAGAAAAAATGTTGACAGAGTAATTATATTGGCTTATGGATGGTTTCTCATGCTGTGGATGAGGATTTTCTAAAAGACAAACTGCTGTCTTTTGTGGCAGGGTAAGGAATTTCCTAGTGGTGACAAATCTGTTATTAAGCCCTATAGTAATATAAACCAAACATGAACCTTAGTGTTGATATTGCAATTCCGTGGGCAAAGCAGTTGCTTAAGGCTGACAATTTTATCTCCTGAACATTCCATTCCACGTTGCTACAGGGATTCACATATACACACTTCTCCTTTTCATAATAATTAATTCAAGCAAAATTCAACAAGCCGTAATAGTAATTTTCTATTTATGTATATTAAGAAGAAAGTATTCAAGGAGTGAATAAAATATGCTAAATGGTTAAAAAGAAATTACAGACATACTGTTAACACAGAAATCCCAATCATTTTTCAGTTTGCAGGAATGTCCCGAATTGGGAGCTCTGTTCCATTGCTCTTCCCTTTTTCTCCCCCCCCCCCCCCCATGCTACTTATGTCCCAGTTCCTCTAAAGAAACCAGAGACTATCCTAACCCTACTAAAAGAACACACTCCTTCTGGGGTATGTTAAACCAGATTCAGCACTGATCCCTCAACCTGACCCCATGACCCTCAAGACTCAGACACAAATTATCCAGACCAAGCATTACCATTCTGAGGCTAAAAATTACAATGTCTGAATATATCTTAAAAGTTATATGATGTAAACAGTGTTCAAATGATGTCATCCATTACTTATCACTTTTACAGGGGTGGTGTGCCTCTCACCTGACCTATGACCATCATTTTCTGGTTTGTCATAGACAGCTTGGGCCAAAACTGTCTTACTGATTCAGCTGAGAATCACCCTAGACTCACAAACCCCACCAGGAGACTTTCACAGATTGCTCACACTACACCCCTGGGCTGCACAAACCTTACATAGAACACCTACACCAAACCCCACCCATCAGAATTAGGAAAGAAAAGGTAAAGAAAAAAGCACTGTAACCCAGGGGTGTCAATCTGGATAGCTCTGTCATAGACCTACACCAGTTCAGACTGCAGGGCTACAGTTAATTTTGCAGAATTATAGACTATTTTGCAACTCTATAACCCATCCTTAGTAATCTACTAAAAATAAATTCACACATGCACATGGACTGACTGCATCTATGAAGATTGTTAATATTAAAGCCTAATTTTAAAACTATATAAAACCATCTAAAACCACATACAGACTTGAGTTGTTGCAGTACAGTTTGATATACTCATATCCACAGTTTTTCAAATATTTTCCTGATTTTCATCATATTACAGTCATTTTATTCAGATCTATTAATCTTGAAATTATAATCAATTACTGATGCATTAAATAAATGGCATATGACTTTGTTTTATATAAACAGTTTTATGGCCAGACCCATTCCATAGTCTACTGATACCAATGATATTTCTCTAATAGCTTGTTTTGAGCCCTGGAGCAGAGCACATAGCTGGAAAATTTTATTAGCCTTTTCTGAGCTTTAAATTGGAAACAGCACTCTTTGATTTTTTTCTAATAGAAAATGTAATACTTTTTGTTATGTGGGCACTTTAAAGGTGGGAGTCAAAAATTGTTCTCATTACAGAGGCAGTGCTGGAACCACATATTGTCCAGAATGCAAAGCAAATCCAGTCTAGGATTTGGGGATTAAACAGCCAGTATGAAACTATTTAAAGCGTTTCCCAATGCATCTGTTTATATTATCCTAGAATAAAAGCTACAATTACATTAATATGAAATGGAGCTGCTTGCTTTTGTAAGCAATATTTATACCATGTATTATTACTTTTAAGGATATGCAAATACCTATACTTAAGCATATATTTATTTTACGTAAATCAAAAGCTATGGTGCAAAAAAACGTAAGCTGTTTTAGTTCTGTAGTAAGCCAAATCACTTCTTTAAAAAACAAACAAAAAAAACCAAACACACCTTTAAAAAAAAGAAAAATTACTCCTAGCTGTTTTTATATAAGCTCAAACCTTTCAATAAGCAATATATTTGTAAAAATGGAATTTGTGATAACTTTTAACATGCAAACAAATTTGCTGATACAGCAATAAGCCACACATATTATCTTCCCATGTATACACACATATACCAAGTGATGTCAACGGCTATCTACACCTTCAACATGAAAACAAAGTAGAGAAGGGATTTCTTCATCTGGTAAATACAGTGACATTTTCTTAGTCCAAGGTTCATGTTAGCAAGCATACCCCTAACATGTTATATGAAGTGACTGAACACGTTTTATAAAACTCTCTCTACTAGTACCAACCAGCCCCTTCTCCCCCCACATAGAAATATCAAACAACCTTAAAAGAAGGTTGTATCCCAAACCATAACCCTTTCAATATCCAGATTTACATTACTGTTCTAAAGAACACTGAATGCAAGTATCTACCCAGAATGCATCACTAATCTTTACTGAACATAAAAATCAGTCCATGGGAAAAGCACTGGACAAGCACCTTTACCCCTGATATGACAATTAATCCCACAATACTCAAATAAAAAAATGGTTGTGAGCAGCCTGTGTGATCTAGCTGTACTAATGATCTTTCTGCTCAGTTTTCAAATTAGCTGACAACATTCCACAACATCCTGTTTATCTCAAGGGGTAAAATATCATTCTCAGAAGGTTCATGTGTGCTAGGTGTAATGTTTCTTTTTTAATATTTTTTTATTTATTTTACTTGAGATTTTATTTCAGAATCAGTGAGAGGCTGATAACCTTAAATAAGTAATATACATATAATTTAGAGAAAAAAGTTATTTTTATTTTTACAAACCCACTAGTTATGAGGTATGAGTTTGAAAAAAAAAAAAAAAGCAAAAAAAAAAGAAAAGAAACTATTAAGTGAAAATAAAATTTTGAATTGTTTAATTTACTGTCAAGTTTTTAGCTGAAAATAACAAACTGTAAATGCATCCTAAGTCAGTGTTAATGTAGAATGTGTGAAAATTTAAGTATTTAATAATCAACAAAAAACCCCAGTTTTTGGAAGGAGTATCTGCATGCAAGAAAGGGGCTTAAAATATTTCTAGACCATAAAATAACAACAATAAACTCCAAAGTGAAGATTTTTCAGGCATGTCTGATTGTTTGACATATTTCAGTAGTTCATTCATTTTAGCATTTTGTAATTAGGTCTTTTGAGTCAACATACGTATGCACACGACAATACCTAGTACTTGTATAAATGGAAATACAGACAATTAGCAAGATATGTGCTAACTGACACTTTAAAATACACCTTCTGGCTATTGTACTCAAACAGTGGCAACGATTAATTAGCTCAAAAGTACTGGCACAGCCTAAGGTAAGTTCAAGGAAGAGATATTGCAGATAGTACATACTTTTGTGTATATAAATAGATAAGATAGATATGATTGATAGAAAGATATAAGATAGATATATATAAGATAAAAAGATAGATGGTAGATAGATATAGACGATAGATAGATGGATAAAAAGGTAAATGGAATACATTATTGCCAGTATGCAAAAATAACTAACTATCTGGGAAAATATGATAGTGAGAAGTGCCTAAGTATTTTTATTACATAAGGCTAACTAAGAGGAGAAAAAAGTTATAACAAGAGGGAAAATCAAGCAATATACTAAATTGTGTAAAGCATGTAATCTAAAAATGTGTACTGATTGTAAAAACATGACATAATAGGTTATGCACATTTGTATTTAAGATACTTGTAGATATTTTGGTTCTATTTCTATTTATGTTTGGCAAAAAGCCAGTAAGTAAGCAATATAAGTTAAATTAAACAAAACAGAATTAGTTTAAATGATCACAGTGGAATTAGAATAACTTTGTAATCAGATCGGTAGCCCATTGGATAATTGGTTATTGTAATTAGCCAAAAGGATTCATATTATGGTTTTAAATAGGGTATGTTGTACCTAGCATTTTATCAGTTATGACTACGGCATGTAGCTGAAACGCGTAAGCTGCCTATTTTCTTTGCATGGGCTACCAGGCTTACACTATGGATCATTTGTATCTACAGCTTTTAAACCTTTTTTAAATAAAGGCTACGTTTTAAACAAGTACCTATTGGAGTTTTCCTCCTTGTATTCTTTTGCTATATAGATAGATAGGTAGATAGATAGATAGATAGATAGATAGATAGATAGAAAGATGGATAGATAAGATAGATAAATATATGATAGATAGACAAATGATAGATAGATCGGTAGATATATAGATAGATGATAGATAGATGATAGATTGAGATATATATATATATATATATATATATATATATATATTGAGGCATTCTAAGGCATTCAATGATTAATATATTTATTTTGGCTGCTTAGCAATGTTAACCCCTTAACAGCCACAATGTACTCTGTACCTCACTGGTCATTAAGGGATTCTGTTGCTATAATAGCGCGGGTCTTGCCACTGGCTGCAAAACCACGCTACTGAAAATGGCTCCACCATTAAACCCATACAGGGTATGTCGCTGGTCATTAAGGGGTTAATTAAGGTTCTGCTTACTAAAGTACACATTTAGATTAAAGGTAAAGTAAATATTTTACAACGCTGAGATAGTACAGTCAAATTACACTTTCATGGTTCAGATAGAACATACACTTTTTAATATATTTCCAGTTTACTCCAATTATCAAATGTCCTTAGTTGTCTTGGTATCCTTTGTAGAAGGGAGATTGATAGGAGTTCAGGAGTGTGCACATGCCTATAGCAGCCTGTGGAAGCAGTGTTTGCAGCTATTTATAATATTGCAAGTAACATTCTTGCCAATATTGCTGTTAGATGGCTTAAGACGTGCACACTCCTGAGCTCTCATAAGATTACTCTTTAACAAAAGGTATAAAGAGAAATCAACAAAATTGATAATGATAAAAAATAGGAATGTTGCTTAAATTCCCATGCTCTATTCACACCATTAAAGTGTCATTTTGACTTTTATATCCATTTAAAAATATTAGTTCAATGAATCAGCGAAGCATGAAAACGTATTTTTCTTCATGTGTAATAAAACATAATCCACATCTACAGACAATTGATATTAAAATAACCATACCAAAATATAACAATACTAAACAAAAACTTGCAGGGCATATGTCTAGTTAGTATCTTGGAAATAAATATAAAATTATAAATCGGAAAAAAAAATTCCAAGTAGAAAATATATTATTGAAACCAGAAAACCAGACATTGATCATGTGTCATGTGTATTAAATAGAATGAAATGTTTTGCACACTGCTAGCTGTAAAATATTATTTAAACATTATAGACAATACATGGGACCCTATTACAGTGAAACCATATGGCCCTCTTGTTGCTAAAACAAGTAATAACTTTCCCAATGCTTTTTCAGTTGTGTATATTTTCTTAAGTGTCTTTCCGCTTTGTCTCAGCGTAAGAAATTGTTGAGGTTTGGGAGCTTTTGTTTAACTTTTAGTCTGTTTGGAGTTGGTGAATACTCATATACGTTTAAGTAACTCTTTAAAGACATACAATAAATTAGAGTTCAACATCTTTCTGTTTAATTTGGGTACATTACCATAACATCACAATATATAAATAAAGTCAACCCAGTAGAGGGATCAAATGCTTCCTTTAGTCATGTGACCAAATTCATTCACACACCACTTGCCTTGCTTGTTCTGTCTGCTCCTTGTGCAATACTCTATCTCCCATTCAGAACTGTTTGCTAGCCTCTCAACCAATCAGATGTAGTACACAATTTATACTATGAATCTAGTTCCATATACGTGTATATTGTTTAACCCTTTCTTTCAGGAGTAGTAACTGTTCACTTTTTCAGGCAGTTATTGCTAGAGTAATAGTAAAATCATAATGGAATCTATCATTGTATTTAAGGTGAACTACCCTCTCAACCAGTCAGATGTAGTACACAATTTATACTATGAATCTATGTGTATATTTGTTTAACCTATTCTTTGAGGACTAGTAACTGTCCACTTTTTCAGGCAGTTATTGCTAGAGTAATAGTAAAATAATAATGGAATCTATCATTGTATTTAAGGTGTATATATTTTTACCCTAAATAGGCTGCTACCCTTCCAAAAGAGAGTTCCACTTCCCAGAGCCAGTGCCTCCAATAGCTTGCTCAGGTATACTTCTCCCTACCAGGTACTGGATTCAGGCAACATTAGTAATGCGTAGCAGCCAGCATTTAAATGATAGATGTGAGGATCATTAAAATATGTTTTCAGGAGCAGCAATATTGAAAATTAATGTCTTAAAATGCTTCTTTAAAATTTAGGAACCAGCAAGTCACTTTAATATCTGATCTCTTTGTTTTAGATGGGGACTAATTTAAATCATGTTAATGTATATCCTGGGATACAATAACAAAATAAAACTACAGTCATTCTATGATTTAACCATGTTTCAAGTAAATCCCAAAATATTTTGCACACAAAACATTATACACTGCTTCACTGATAGCAAGATTCTTTTGTATACAGATTAGATTTGTGTGTTTTTGAATTTCAATCAACTAAAAGGTACATTAAAGTCAAAACATTTATTTCTTCATATAAAAGGGGAAACACTTAAATATCACAACCTTGATAATGTAAAAAATGTTAAAGCACTTTAAACTGATTTTAAAATTAGAAAGAAGTGCATGTTTGTGCCAACTGATGCTCAGGTATCAATTACTTACTGCATGGGAGGGGAAGCTGCCAGAACTGTATTGGTGGACATAAACAAGTCTGCACAAGTATGGAAACCAAAAGTAGTTTTATTAAGAACAGAAAGAAATACTTAACAAAGGGAAATGATTGCCCCCTCCAAGCACAAAATAGATTCTAAAAAACACTGTAGATCCTAACTTTGCCAGGCTGCCTCCCACAGACAGCTGTTTCGTGCTTGTTGCTCATCACAGCGCAGGCTGCTTTCTGGCATGCTTGTCTAATATCTATTAACACACATGAAAACACACACTATATCAAGGTAAACTATAAATATAATAAAAGATGAAAAGATTTTATATATTAGTAAAATTATACATTTATTATCACAACTGTTATACTTAGCAATAGTCATAAAATACTTTTAAGCATTTCACTGCACTTAAATCTTATATGCCTAACTTTGGCATGGTAGTTAGGTAGTTACGCATTTGCTAAAATATAATAAAATGTAATTGCTTTAAAAAATATTCAGTGTTTTCATTCACACTTTAAAAAAAGTGCATGCTCCTTTAAAGCAGTAAACTCATTTAACACACATATATTTTACAGTGTCAATTTATTCTAGGAATCTACTATAGAAGTAGAATTCTTTCAAAGCTGAGAAGCAAAGACAAAGGTCATCTTGATCAATCCCTGTCACAACATAGCAGGGTTCCCCCTCCGTTTGATCATTTTCTCTTGCCCATTCCCAGTAAGCCTTATTAGAGATTGATCTTAGAGATCCTCTTTGATCAGATTCTCTGGCATTCTGCAGGTGCTACATGTCAACACATTAAGAGGCTGCATGCAGCAACAATAGCAGGCTCTCTGAACTTCTATAGTACATGAGATAGTGGTGCGTTGTGCTGCTTATCTCAGAGAGCATTTAACTGATTCTGCTCTTCATCATTTTAAACTTCTCTGTTAAAGCAAAATACATAGGGGTAGATTATATTTCGCTTGTAAATATTTTTTGCGTGCAAACTGGTGCTACAGAAATTGCTTTAGACTTTAAAGTGACACTGAAATTAATGTTTTCATTTGGGTATAAACATTCTTATTTATTGTGTGGAGGCTTGTCTCTCTCCACCAATTGGGTGACGGGAGTTGCTCTTAGTATTACCATAAAGTACACAACTGATACTGCTGTGTTAGTTACAATTTAATGTAAATAGCTTTTACTTAACTTAATATTGTAGATTATTGTTTTTTTGCTGCCTTTTCATCTACAACATAGAATTTTTATAAGATGTTTTGTTAATAACAACATAATGATTAAGCTTTTCAACTGGAATAAAATCAGCTCATAGTAACAAAAAATAAATTCATTGCCCGCATATAAAATCATTCATTGCTTATGTCAACTTGATTTACAGTTTTGCTGCTGAAATAAATGTGGTAAATTCATGTGGTCAGTATTTAATTGCTGAAGTTTTACCACAGGCACCGTAGGTTATGGAAATAGATGATACTACAGCAAATAAATTTAAGACTTAAAAAACATTCTTACTTATAATGCACCCACCAATTTCACTTTTAATACTGATATTATGCAGTAACTGTTCCTTCTCACAAAAAGCTCAACAACAAAAAAATACTTCATAATGTAAAATCAACAGCACAAGCGCTTAAAAATCTGAATAATGTAAATCATATGGAGTTCAGAGGCTAAGCAAATTACACACCCTGAAGCTGCCCTGGCCGTATGAAAGAAACCTTTCTCTTGACTTGCTCAGTCCCAGCCTCAGGGATATTTCATTTGAGGGTTTTCTAAACATTTCAGGTACACATGAAAGCTGAAAGTAATTCTCATTTCCGATGCAGGATTAGGTTGTTTCCAGTACAGAAAAAAATAGAAGCCATTCACTAGTTTAAAACCACAAACGGATCTAACTCTACAGGCACATATATTAGTATAAATGAAAGGGAAAATTATTTCTTTTTCTACTTATTTAGGCTTTTGAAATGTCTTTAGTTACTTTGGTAGTGTCCAATTCTAAGTCACCTTAAACTGACACCACTGGAGTTATTCAGGATGCTGTCTTTCTTGCAAATTATATAGCCAGGTTGTAAATTATGTGTTAAAAAAAGCAAACGCTGTCTTACCATTTTGCTCCTTGCCACTTTCAAAGTGGAACTTGCTGCTTAGATTGGATTCCGCTTGTACTCCATGGTGGTGGAAGTCCAGAGCTGTAGTAAGGACTCTGAGGATAAGAACTAGCAGGATCATTTGGATGAATGAGGGTGAACACGCTCGCTAATAGTACTTAAGATTCGCAAGTTCAGAGTCAGTTTCAAAAGAGCATGATAACTGCACCCCTCACAAGAAAGCACTGAGCCTGTTTTGGCAACATTGGTAGCAGATAATCACTGGGTAGATCCCTCATAATCCCATGTAAAGACAACTCTTTTCCGATTTTGTTTTTCTTTTCTGTCTCCAGTTTAGAAATCCAAATAAGATAAGGTGATCAATCCACAAAAGGGTAAATCCAGCAGGCAAACGCTAGAGGAATAAAAGTTTATTTTTGTTGCAGCGTGTGGAATAATACAGATACAAATATTCTATTGATTGCACCTGTCAAAGATTTTTTTTTTTTTAAAAGTAATTATAAAAGCAGTGGAAAAAAATAAAATTATATGAGTACAGAACAAAAGACAAAAAAAATTACTTTTAATATCCTTAAAATTCAAACTGATTTTAAAATAAGTGATTAATATTGAAATAACCACATTCTTGAGCAACTTTCACATGCTTTTCTATATCAAGCACTGAAAAAACGTGAAACTTTTGCTTTACACCCTGCGGGAAAACAATGTGACAGTCAGCAAACGTGTCCCCTCAGGACATTGTAAGCTTAAACGTGTCTCAATACACCTCCCTTTTTTTTTTTCTTCTCACCGGCAGTTCCTTTTTTAGGCAGTATCAAAGTCTGTGTGCTCCACGGCCGTTCTGATTATTTACCTTTACTTTTTGGCTTTGCACCAAACTTTCGCACAGTACTTCCCTGATCAGCACAGTGACCCAACAAGCATGAAAGTAAAGGAGCAAGTGAAATCTTCGCCTGGAAGCAGGTTTCATACAGTAGGGCGATCCTCCAGGGCTTAGTAGGACTGCAGGTCAATCAGGGGTCTGCTTACATTGCTGGTGGGATTCCTGCTCTACTGAAAAACACAGAAGTGGAAAGGAAACAGTTTCTTAGCTAAGAGTCTGAGAGCTTAGTGTGGGTGTCTGTTTAAAGTTTTCTCCTAGCTGCAACAAATGAGGAGTTTAGCTGATGAAAGTACTTGACTCCTTTCGTCCTTCCCCCTCTGCTTTCCTTCTTTGTGCCTTGGAGTGATTGCACTGCCACCTGGTGACACAACAGGTGCTACAACAGCGACAAGGAGTCCAGGAAATGCTACTTCAGACAGGACAAAAAGTTGGGAAACTAAAGCTTTTGTACACTATAGACTAATCCTGGATTAACAAATCTGTGGCCCTGCATGTAATAAAAATACCTCGGCTTTTGTTTCCTTTTACAGCTTACTTTTACAAAATGTGTTTGCTTTATGGGAAACTTGATTGCAATTCATAAGCAGCCTTTTATTTTATTGAAAAATGATTTGGTGTTTTTTTTTCATTATTACAATAATAAACTACAACGCACAGTCTTCTGCACTGGATAAATCCCACTTGCAAATTCTTCAAACGACACGACAACCTTTATTAAAGTGTATATTAACCTACACATTTCTGAGTATAGTAAAATAGCAAAGTAAAAGTAAGAAAATGATTATATAAATATGTCTGCATTCAGAAGTTACATATTTCTCAAGAAACAAATAACCTGAAAACATACACTATAGAATAATCTGTGAGATATCTAAATATCACTAAAAGGGATCCGAAAGTCAAAATTAAACTTGAATGACTCAGATAGACAATATCATTTTAAGACACTTTCAAATTGACTTCTATTTTAAAGAAGTGCTTTGTTCTTTTGGTATCCATTGCTGAAAAAGAATGCATTCATATTCTACACTAGTTGGAGCTAACTGCTGATTGGTGCCTGCACACATTTTGTCTCTTTTGATTGGCTAGCTAGATGTGTTCAGCTAGCTGCCAATAGTGCAATGCTGTTCCTTCAGCACAAGATAACAAGATAATGAAGCAAATTTGATAATAGAAGTAAATTGGAAAGTTGCTTAAAATTGTATGTGTTATCCAAATCATGAAATAAACTTTTGGGGTTTCCTATCCCTTTAAAGGGACGTGGTAATTCAATAATTAAAAGCTCTAACACATTAGAGCATTATTTCAGTACACAAAAGCCTCATAGATAAGTATGTGTTTAACCCCAGAAAAGTGTGCAATTGTATAGTTATGCTTGCATGCTGATGAGCCTGTTCCAATAGGGCACCATGGCCTGTGATCAGTGGCTACATTATATGTCATTGGATCCCCAAAAGTGTTCTACTCTGGAGCCTAAATGTATTCCAGCCCCTGAATGAGAATATGCATTTGTGGGGGTTTAATGCACAATTACCAATTGACATTGGAGCCATAATAAAATACTATAACCAATTAGAACATTTTATTATTGCATTACCATGTCCCATTTAATCAGTAACATTTTAGGCCTTGTTCAATGAGATTTGCTCAAAACAACTTCAATGTAGACTTGTTCCCTTAATTATACTGATTACATGTATTTAAAAAAAAAACTGCATTTTCGATAGCATAGCTAAACACAAACAGCACACTACTATAAAAGTTAACTGAAAACGTATTATTTGCCCTAATATAATACATATGTATAACAGTTTGGAAATAGATATATACAATGACAAACACATGAAAACAGGAAATGATGAGACTGAGTTTACAAGCACTTTGGTGGCAGAATAAAAAAAGAAATGTTGACAGTATTTCTCCCCCTAGACTTCAATGGAGCACATATAAAAACAAACAAACAAAATAAAAACACATTGCTTGCCCGCTAACTCGACCATGTTTGACCAAATGGGCTCAACCAAAAGTGAGTTATGAATATTTTACATTCCAATTTTCTTCACATAGAAGAAAATGTTCTTTTAATATTAAATATATATTTCTTTATATACCTGATGATTTTTTGTAAACTATATATATATGCATATATATATGATTATACACATACATGCAGGTTCGATCCCCGGCGAGGTCCACTCAGTCTTTCATCCTTCCGAGGTCGATAAAATGAGCAGCACCTTGAGACCCTTACGGGTGATTAGCCACGCTTTACAAGTACCCAATACATACATATATATATATATATATATATATATATATATATATATATATATATATAGTTTTATATATATATATATATATATATCCACATACACATATTTAGACATATATGTATATGTATATATTTATACAGTATATATATATATATATATATATATATATATTATAGCCCTTTTAATGCAAACACCTTGCCTTATACCATATACCTTTGAACCCTTATAACTTTTTTTTATTAATATGTATATGAATAATTCTTATTAGATAGTGTATATATGAGTGTAACTGTTTATTCCGTGTTTGGTACACATTTTTTAAGCCCTAACCCTTTATGCAAGGGGGTAGATTTATCATAGTGCGAGCGGACATGATACAATATAGCGTCTGCGTTTATCATTGCACCAGCAGTTCTTGTGAACTGCTGGTGCAATTCCACAGCCCTGCAGATTCACAGCCAATCGGCTGCTAGCAGGGGGTGTCAATGAACCCGATCATATTCGATCGGGTTGATTTCTGTCCACAAACTCAAATCAGGCGGACAAGTTATGGAGCAGCGGTCTTTAGACCGCTGCTTCATAACTTCTGTTTCCGGCGAGCCTGAAGGCTTGCGCAGAAGCAGGGGCATCAAGCTCCATACGGAGCTTGATAAATCGGCCCCAAGGTCTTCAGTCGGACTCGTGCTAACTGGGCGAATTTAGATTGCGCTCAGTGGTGCATGTTTGTAATATGTTAACGCGGGCACAATATTGCAATATCACGCTAGTGCTAACTTTACCGCTCCACTTGTAATCTTGCCCAGTGTTGGAATGGCAGTATCAAGCTTGAGAAATGCTAAAGAAAAGTATGTAAAAAGCTTTACTCAAAAACATACACATCAATAATATAACAAACAATTTAATGGTATTAATAATAATAATCAAAGAAGAAATGTGCATCACATGATATTTAACAACTGACTAAACAGTTATTTAAAAGCCTAAAATATATACTCAAATGTATCCCCAATATTTCATAGAATTAAACTCAAAATAGGAAAATGTACACCTACCACTAACAGAAGTCCCAAGGGTTGTTATAAAAACCGTCCCTCCATGTGTTTCACTTCCAGTTATCATGGCAACATCCAAAATAAACCCTTTATAATTATGTGAATATAGCTATACATATGAAAATATTCCTGTGTAATGAAATGATGCGCATATAACTTACATTAAAATAAGTATTCAAATCATTCATGTTAACCCTTTCAAACAGAGCCCTAAAATAGTTATATCACTCTAAGTTAAAACAAAACAAAACAGAACACCCTAAATTTAAAAGTATTTCCAATCTACTTTATGTTGACTGAAAAAGCTTTTCCACAGATAGTGTTTTGAATTTTTTAAGGGGAATCCCAGCCCTGGAGAAATGCCTATTTTGTAAGGGCATTTGACCCCAGAGCAGGGCTAGTGGACAGGGAACAGTTAGAGGTTGGATTGGAGGGGCCGGGCACATTAGAAAGCATAAAGGAGCTAGTGAGCAGGAAGTAGGCTCACCTTCTATCCGGACCTGACGGTGAGAGGAAGCTTCCTTTCACTTACATCAAGCCCGGACAGAACGTGAGGGTACTTACCGCTCACATGGCAGACTTCCAGGACCTGTTCACTGCTGCTGCCAGGGAGAGAGGCCCTCAGTGGTTACTGGCACAGCTGTAGGCAGCAGGGGTCTTACCTAGTGGAGCCGGGTCCCAGGAGCAGCCAGCGGAGGAGAGACCGTTCCCCCGGGCTAGACCGGTGCGGCGATCGCAGCTGCCGGAGCGCCTCAGTCCTGAGGGGGGCCCAAGAAGAGGACGTGTAGCTGGAGCGGTCGGGAGAGGAAGCAGAGGGCGTTCGGCCAGAAGAAGGAGCGGCCCGCAGAGGTGAGACCTACAGCAGCAGACGGCGGGCACGTGGGTGTTGTGACGCGCCAGGCCTGATCCAGGCAGGAGGTTACAGCGTCGGCTGCGCCAGCAGGTAAGCCACTGAGTTATCGAAGGATGTGCAGTGTGGCGGTAGAAACGGCCGAAAATGTGTGGGGGGCCTTGAACAGGGGGGGGATGCGCTGGTAGCCCTGGTTAAGGGTTTTCAAGGGGAATATATATTTAGATAAGTGGGGGCATAAAACGGCCAGGGGAGAAGGGCAGATGGCAGTACAAGGGGCCCAAATGAGGCCATAGAGGGGGCCCAGATGAGGCTGGAGACGAAGGGGAAAGGGGGCCCAAATGAGTCATTAAAAAACAAGGGGGCCTGAATGAGGCTGTTAAAGGGAGGCCCAAATGAGGCCGTTAAGTGGGGGCCCAAATGAGGCCGGTAGGAAGGCAAAAGGGGCCAGAATGAATGCAGGTACAGAGGCCCAGATGAGGCCATTAGAAAAAAGGGGGGGCCCAAATGAGGACAGGGAGACAGAGGTTATGGTGGCACATGGGGGATTAAATTAAAGAGCAGGGGAGGCCCAAGGGGTAGCGTTAGCTGTGAGGGGGGGCAATAAGGTGGGAATTAGTAGGCCTGGGCAGGGAATAGTGCAAATGATGCTGTTAGTAGGCCCAAGAAGGGGGTTAGAGTGTATGTGGATAGAGAAGGGGACTAAGTAGAGGAGGGCGGTTGTGAAGGGCTATATATATTCATTTAGAGTAGGGGGGGGGTCCAAGTAGGGAGGACTCTGGGGGGGGATGAATCTACCTTTTAGGAGGGTTGGAATTGGGAAATGAGGAGAAAGGGGGGAGAGGTCCTTTCGGGGGGAAAACGGGGGAGCTGTGAGGGGTGGAAGAGGTTTTGTTTGAGTCATAACTGCCCTCCCTCTTTTCTATACTAGTGCTGCTTGCTTCTACCCCGGAAGGATGTTGCAGGACAGAGCCCGGTGGGACCCCGGAGAGAGACGGGGATTCCCTATTAATAGTGGATATCCCTAGGGATTTTGATGGAGACGGTCTTCAGGAGTCGGAGGTCCAGGAGCATGTTACGGCTGGCCAGGTGGGGGAACTTGACGCCTTGGCGCAGTTATTAGGGTCTTTATCTCCTCCTAGGGGGTATGGGGATAGGGGGAGGGGAAGGAGCAACTCCAGGGCGAGGGGAGGTGGCGCACGAGTGAATCGGGATGATATCTTTGGTATGCCTTTGCAGGTGGGGAGTATGCGGAGGAGGGAACAATCCCCCAGCATTCGCAGGGAGACAGGTCAGAGACAAGGAAGGTCCCGATCCCCAATGAGGAGCAGAAACAGCAGGGATAGGAGGTGTTCACCCATGTGGGCAAAGATTGAGAGGACGGACAGAGACAGGAGTGGCGAAAGGAGGAGAGAGGCAAGGCCCAGGAGGAGATTGCTGGAAAGGCAGAGGGAGTCGCCAACAAGGGAGAGGAGATGGTTGAGCAGGCCGGGAGCTACAAGGGAGTCAGGAGCTGAGACGGCGCACAGGTCTCCAGCAGAGGCGCCAAGAGGTAGGAGTTCAACTATTCCTCAGAGTGGGCAGGTGAATGAGATCCAGAATGTGTTATTGCAAGGTTTAAAGGACTTAATCACTAGGGTAGAGCAGTCATGTGGGAGCGGAAGTCAGGGGAGCCCGGCAGGTGCATGGAGAGAGGGGGCCCCTGGAGTGGGTGCAGTGGGGGTCTGGAACCCGGTGATCGGGCCCCAGGTGGGGATCCCTTCAACAGGGGCGGAGCAGGCACCCATAGCGCCCCAAGGTGGGGAAGCAGCTGGTGATGTGGCTGGAGCGTCAGGTGCCACAGGGAGTACGGGGGCTGTAACCATCAGAGTGTCCGATGATGCCTTGCGGAGACCGTGCTCATGCTCTATATGCCCCTTGGGGCTGCATTTGGTGGCAGAGGTAAAGGACAAGATATGGAAGAGGGAATTTCTAGAGTTATTTTCCCTTCTCCCCATAGATCAGTTGGTGGAAGTGAAGGAGGATCCAAAAGGGGAACAAGGTAAAAAAGAGGAGGAGGAGAGAAAAAACGGTACTGTAAAATTCCGAAGACGTTTGCGAATTGGACCAGGGCATTCTGTATCCTGGCTAGCGTGATTACTCAGAAATTTCCTGAGCAGGGCTCTGCCCTATTCTGTTATTTTGATGAGGTCTCCTCCGCCTACCGTACCTACGGAGGGATGGCGTGGTGGAGATATGACGAACAGTTTCATCAGAGAATAGCGGTCCGCCCTGACATGAGGTGGGACGACAGGGACATGGGGATTTGGCTGGAGATTATGACTCCATTACGTGGGGGCCAGTCCTTTCAGGCTGGGGGGAGCGGCCACCCGGGAACGGCTGGCGCAGGCGCTGCAGTGGCCTTACAAAAAGGCCTCTGCTTTCAGTACAACGACGGGAAATGTCGGTTCGGGGCATCGTGCAAGTACAAGCACGAGTGTTTGGGATGTGGGGGGGTGCACTCCTATGCCAAATGTTTCCGGAAAGGAAAGGCAGGGAGCAGACCAGGGGAAGTGGGTGTACAGGGCCAGGACGCCAGTGGACATCAGAAGGATGGCCCCTTGGCTAAAACAGTACGCTGAGGTGAGGGGCAGACCGGGTGATGCCAAGTTGCTCTTAACGGGTTTCAGCTCGGGTTTCCTCATCCCCTTTCAGGACGTGAAAGGGGGAGGGATGGCAGGGAATTTGAAATCAGCCAGGGAATTTCCGGGGGTGGTGCAGGAGAAATCGGGGAAAGAGGTTGCATTGGGTCGAATGGCAGGCCCCTTTGTGGTTCGCCCGCTACCAAATTTGAGGCTGTACCCCCTCGGGGTGGTCCCCAAGAAGGTCCCGGGGCAATTCCGCATGATACACCACCTGTCATACCCGAAAGGTTTTTCTGTAAACGATGGGATCCACCCAGCCTTGGCGGCAGTCCGTTACGCATCCTTTGATGATGCGGTGACCTTGGTTCAGCAGGCGGGCCGGGGGGCCCTCCTGGCCAAAGTTGATGTGGAAGCAGCTTTTAGATTGCTTCCGGTTCACCCGACATGCCACTATTTGCTGGGTTGTGCATTGGAAGGAAAGTTTTTTGTTGATTTATGTTTGCCAATGGGGTGTTCAATCTCATGCATCTATTTTGAAAAATTCAGCTGTTTCGTGGAGTGGGTCGTGAAGTGATCGTCGGGGTTGAAGTCCATGGTTCATTACTTGGACGACTTCCTTTTTGTAGGCCCTGCGGGCAGTGATTCATGCAAGGGGTTGATGGACTCCTTTGGAGAGATTGCAAAGGAGTTTGGGATCCCGGTGGCTGGTGATAAGTCCGAGGGCCCTTGTGTGGCACTGAGTTTCTTGGGAATACACATTGATGCGGTTAAGATGGAGTGTAGTTTGCCAGAGGACAAGGTGGTCGAGTTACGCGGTGTGTTACAAAAAGCTTTGGGGAAGAGGAAGTTGACGCTGAGAGAGATGCAGTCCCTGCTGGGAAAATTGAACTTTGCCTGTAGAATTATCTCAGTGGGGAGGGTATTCTGTAGGAGATTGTCTTTGGCCACGGTGGGGGTCCAGGAGGCGTCCCACCACATTCATTTGACAAAGGCATTGAGGGACCATTTGGAGATATGGCTGAGATTCCTTGCGGAGTTTAACGGACGGTCGCTGATTCAACAGGTGGGGTGGGATGATCCTGATGTACATCTATTCACGGATGCTTCGGGGGCTCATGGGTTTGGAGTATACTTGGGGGGTAAGTGGTGCGCGGAAGCGTGGCCACAGGAGTGGTGGGTAGGGAAACTGATTAAGAACTTGGTGTTCTTAGAATTGTTCCCGTTGTTGGTGGCTTTGACTATTTGGCCAGGGCTCCTGAGGGACAGAAAAGTTCTTTTTCATTCAGACAACATGGGAGTAGTAGCAGCTTTCAACTCATTGTCAGCATCCTCCCCCCCCCCCCCCCCCCCCGGTTGTGAGTCTCCTCCGTTTGTTTGTGCTAGAATGCATGCATGAGATGTAATGTACTTTTCAAGGCTGTGCATGTGCCCGGGAGATCCAATGGGATAGCTGATTCTCTTTCCCGTTTTCAGTGGGACAGGTTCCGGGAGCTGGCTCCGTTGGCAGAGGTGGAAGGGAAGCGGTGCCCGGGCAGCTTATGGAAGGTGGACTTCTTGGCTTGATGAGGATGGTACGGAGGGCCTTGGTGGGGTCCACGTGGAGGGCCTATGCTCAGGTATGGAGAGAATGGTTTGTGGTGCTAAGAAGGGCTGGGGGGGCCTTCACAGCCCAGAGCTGGTTGCCAGCGCTCTTGAGGTGGATTTCAGAATGGGGTGCCCAAGGGGTATCAAGGGCCATGGTGAAGCGTAGGCTAGCAGCACTTGCATTCCTTTGCCAGTTTTTGGGGTGGGAGGATGTTACCAAGGGTTTTGTGGTCCGAATGGCCCCCAGGGGCTTGTGTAGGGGAAGTAGAGTCCCAGACTCTAGGAGACCAGTTATTTTTGCGTTATTACAGAGGGTGGTGGGAGCCCTAGATACAGTATGCTTGGATGCATATGAGGTGGTTCTGTTTCGGGTTGCATACGTGATAGCCTTTTTCGCGGCCTTTTGGTTCTCCGAGGTGGTGGGGGCAAACAGGAGAGATGGAGGGGGGATACAGAGATGTGATGTTTGGATCCAAGAGGGGGAGCTTTTCATATGGCTAAGGAGGTCGAAAACTGACCAGGGAGGACAAGGGAGAGCTATAAGCCTCAAGGCAATTGGGGTACATGTTGCCCAATTGAGACCGTGGCAGCATTTTTGTGGGTGCGGCTGCAGGGCGACGGCCCGTTGCTGGTACACAGGAACGGGGACTCGTTGTCACGTTTCCAGTTTATAGCAGTCTTTAAGAAAGTGCTAGGACAACTGAGGTTACCGGAACTTGATTTTGGGTCCCATTCTTTTAGAATAGGGGCAGCTACAGAAGCGAGAATGTTGGGGATGTCGGATGCAAGGATTAAAAGGATTGGGAGGTGGGCTTCTGACAGTTTTAGATCCTATGTACGGAGAGACTTAATACTGTAAGTTAATTGGGGATGTTTTTTGTTCTTCTTTTCTTGTCTTATGGTTAGGTATTCGGGAGTGCTGGATTATTGGCCATTCCTACATTTATTGGGCTAGACGAGAGGCAATGGTAAAGGATGATGGAGGCCAGCTGGGTTTGGAGGACAGTGCAGTGTGGATACGTTGGTTGGGGTTTCGGGGTTTGAGGTGGGACCAGTTGATTGTGAAAGTAGTGGAATTTACAAGGTTGTACGGCCCGCCTGGGCTGTTGGTGATCCATGCGGGGGGAAATGATTTGGGCTCCATCTCTCAGAAAGATTTGTTGGATGGAGTAAAGAGGGATTTGATAATGTATTATAATATGGTTCAGAAATGTCTAATACATATAACACCAATGCAATAGAAATAAATTGGAGACGTACATAAATAAAAGGCATTGGGTAGAAAACTGAACCAACTTGATAGATGTCTTTGATTATCTCAAAGTTCAAAGTTATGTTTTAGACATTAGATTCTATAAGACTTTGGCACCACACTCTATAGTAAACCCACATATATAAATTCTATCCTACATGCCCAGAGTAATCATCCAAAAAGAATCATCAATAGAATCCCAAAGGCATGTAATAAAAATGGTGAACAGATAGGATATAACCATTAGCTAATATATAACACTGTGGCTAATTAAGCAACCTAGGATGTTTTAATTACAAAAGCTAAGGATAGGGTCACATATAAACAAATTATTTATATTACTGTATGAGCTCACTGAAAAAGCAATAGGGGAACATCATTACAAGAGCAATATAATTTACACAATAGGGATTATGAACAACTAGAGCTGTGCTCAAACAAGAGCATTGCCTTGAGGGACATTCTGAAGAAATCTAGGTATCATATACCATAGGCTCCTATAGATGTCCTTAAAGGGACATTTAAGTCAAAATCAAACTTTCATGATTCAGATAGAACGTGCAATTTTAAAATACTTTCCAATTTACTTCCATTAACAAAATGTGCACACTGCACAGTCTTTTTATATGTGCACTTTTTGAGTCACCTGCTCCTACTGAGCATGTACAAGAATTCACAGACTATACGTAAATGCATTTCTGATTGGCTGATGGCTGTCACATGATACAGGAGGAGTGGAAATAGATATGACTCTGAAATTTGTCAGAAAAAAATCTACTACTCATTTGAACTTCAGACTAAGTGCTTTTGCATTGTCTATTTATCAAGCATGTGTTGATTATGCAAATTTACTGGTCTTTTAGGTCATACCACCTGAAGTATAGGTTAAGTAAGTTACAGGCACTGGTTCTTTTCTGAACCATTACCTGAACTCACTCTTTGCCTATCAGAAGCATTTAAAGAGTTAGAAACATACAGGGCCAGATTATGAGTGGAGCCCAAACGTTTTTGTGCAAACCATAAGGGGTTTATTGTGGGTGTTTGCGCTTGTCAGGCTTACCTCTGGTATTACAAGGTGAAAGTAAACGTGATCGCTTGAGCACAGTTGTTATTTACACCAGAATGATTACCGAAACTTCAGAGCTCTGGATAACTGTTTCGTGAAACAAAAAAGTTTTACAAAACACATCAAAAATACATTACAAAGTACAGTTAAACTCATAAAAATACTATCTAATAAAAATTATTTAAAAAAATATTGCACACAAAAGTTATAAGGGCTCAAAGATATGAGGTATCAGGTATTAGAAAAAAAGCAGACAAAGGGCTTTAACATAGACATACATACATATACCTGTCTAAATATGTATATATATATATATATATATATATATATATATATATATATATATATATATATATACCTATATATAATCCTCTATATATATATCGTTATAGATATCAAAATAACAAGAGTATTGCATTGAGCCATAATACTTTTTTATTGGACTAACTATACATTTATAAGAAGACAAGCTTTCAGAAGAATGTCTTCCTTTTTCAAGTCTGAAGCAATACTGACCAATTTGATGCAATTTACAGATTATATCTAAAAATAGGCTAAAAAGACAGGATGTGTTACAGAGGTCTGAATGCAGGGGGAGGAGGGGGTGTTGTAAAAATCATGATGGGGGTTTAGGAGACAAACAGATAGTGTCAGTAAAAGATAACAGGCAGGGGAAATATATGGTTATACACAAAGCATATACAGACATAAAGTTATATATCAACATAGAATCAATATGAATAAAGATGGGAAGTTAGGTATACAGGGGAATATAAGATAGTCAAAAAAGGAGAAAGGAAAGAAAAAAAAAGGGGAATAATAATAATGACAAAAGTGTTGACATAGGCTTACCTGCGTACCTATGCATAGAGAGTGTGGAATATACAATGTAATTGACAACAGTATATGAAAGTACTATATGAAAGTACATTACACATTTTTTTTTTTAATGGGTTAAGAAACCAGAGTACACATTTAGTCCAGAATTTAGCAAGTTGAAGTGCATTATCATTTTCATTACAATTTTTTTTTCATTCCGTGGTGTTTTGAAATTGCCTCTGAGAATCTTGATTTTGAGGTTTTGGATGGAGTGGTCAGGTTGGGTGAAATGGTGACCAACAGGGGTACAGATTTTTTTTTTACAGTGGTTTTTGATAGTCTGTGTAAGCTCATCCAAAGGTGCAGTTTTTGACTTGTTTCTCCAATATAACATCCCACTTCAAATGCAGTGCAATGTATTATGTACACCACATTTGCAGTTATACATGAATATGCCCCTTTAATGTTATAGGAATTACTCTTGTGATTAGCTGTGCTGCTTTCACAAATGTGTTGACACAGTTTGCAGAGAGCTTTGTTGCAGTGCTTGGTTCCATTATTGGTGTTCTTTTTATCAAGGGGTAGCTTTCTGTGGACCAGTTTCTTTTTTAGGTTGGGTGGTTGTCTGAGTGCCAGGATAGGGGGTTTTGGAAAGATTTTTTTGAGTGTGGGAGCCTCTAAGAGTAGTGGCTGTAAGTCTTTTACGATTTTTCGTATTCCTTCTACAGCAGGGTTATATTTGACTACTAGTGGGATACGCAATATGTTTTTCTTCTCCCTGTATTGTAGCAATAGTTCACGTGGGGTATTAAGTGCAGAGTTAATTTGTTTGTTTATAATCCTTGTTTTGTAACCTTTTTTCTCTGAATGATTGGGACAGTGTGATGAGGTGTTTGTCACGGTCCCTGGTGTCTGAGCAAATTCTGTGATATCTGGAAGCTGACACAGGGGCCTATTTATCAAGCCGTCAACCGCAAATACGCTGGAATTCCGCAGCGTAATTGTGGCAAGCCTGATTTGCCCTAGTTATCAAAGCCTACACACCGGCAAAAGTTGAAATTTGTGACATAACATACGATCCGCCAGTCTCAGTCCGACACAGATCGATGCTTATGTCATTACAGATGTTCCGAATACAAATTCGGCACTATCTGACACATTTTGCTATTTATCAAACTTCTAACAGGTACGCTCGCCACTATTCCGGCCCAACGTACCTGCTTTTCAATCCGCCACACTGGAGGCCGCGGATGCCATAGGAATCAATGGGAGTCTGAAAGCAGTGAAAGCTTATGTTTGTTGCTGCCAGATATGCCATTGATTTCTATGCTGGAATAAAAGTTACGTTTACACCTAACACCCAAACGTACCCCGAGTCTAAACACCCCTAGTCTACCACCCGACACTGCTGCCACCTACATAAAAGTATTAACCCCTATCCCGCCACTCCCTGACATCTCCGCAACTAAATAAAGTTATTAACCCCTATTGCGCCGCTCCCAGAGCCCAACGCAGCTAAATAAATGTATTAACCCCTATCCCGCTGCTCCCGGAGCCCACCGCAACTAAATAAATGTATTAACCCCTAAACCCCTGGCCTCCCACATCACTACCATTAACTAAACCTATTAACCCCTAAACCGCCAGCCCCCCACATCGCCATAAACTAAATTAAGCTATTAACCCCTAAACCTAACAACCCGCTAACTTTACATTAAATCTTAACTCATCCCTATCTTATAATAAATTTAAACTTACCTTTAGAATTAAAAGAAAATATATTAAACTACTACTTAAACTACCCTAACTATTATACTACAATTACATTAAATTACATTAAACTTTTAATTAACCTACCCTATTATACTAAAATTACATTAAACTACAAATTAAATTAACTATATTACATATTTAAAAACCTAACCCTACTCAAATTATTTAAATCTACTATTAAAAATTACTGTTACAAAAAAATAACAACTAAGTTACACAAAATAAAAAACACTAAGTTACACAAAATAAAAAACACTAAGTTACAAAAAAAAACAACTAAGTTACACAAAATAAAAAATAAATGATCAAATATTTAAACTAATTACACCTAATCAAATAGCCCTATTAAAATAAAAATGCCCCCCCAAACTAAAAAAAAAACCTAGCCTACAATAAACTACCAATGGCCCTTAAAAGGGCCTTTTGCTGGGCATTGCCCCAAAGAAATCAGCTCTTTTACCTGTAAAAAAATACAAATACCCCCCAACAGTAAAACCCACTACCCACACAACCAAACCCCACAAATAAAAACCTAATCTAAAAAACCTAAGGTCCCCATTGCCCTGAAAAGAGCATTTGAAAGGGCATTGCCCTTAAAAGGGCATTTAGCTCTTTTTCAGCCCAAACCCCTAATCTAAAATTAAAACTCACCCAATAAACCCTAAAAAAAACCTAACACTAACCCCTGAAGATCCACTTACAGTTTTTGAAGACCCGACATCCATCCTCAATAAAGCGGCAGATGTCCTCATCCAAGCGGGCCAAAGTCTTCATCTTTATCCAGATGGAATCTTCTATCTTCATCCATCCGGCGCAGAGTGGCTCCATCTTCAAGGCATCCGGCACGGAGCATCCTCTTCTTCCGACGTCTTCTGAACAATGAAGTTTCCCTTTAAATGATGTCATCCAAGATGGCGTCCCTTACATTCCGATTGGCTGATAGAATTCTATCAGCCAATAGGAATTAAGGTTGAAAAAATCCTATTGGCTGTTGCAATCAGCCAATAGGATTTTTTCAACCTTAATTGAGCTTTCATCCTATTGGCTGATCCAATCAGCCTATAGGATTGAGCTTGCATTCTATTGGCTATTTCAATCAGCCAATAGAATGCAAGCTCAATCCTATTGGCTGATTGCAACAGCCAATTGGATTTTTTTCCACCTTAATTCCTATTGGCTGATAGAATTCTATCAGCCAATCAGAATGTAAGGGACACCATCTTGGATGGCGTCATTTAAAGGGAACTTTATTGTTCAGAAGACGTCAGAAGAAGAGGATGCTCCGCGCCGGATGTCTTGAAGATGGAGCCATACCGCACCGGATGGATGAAGATAGAAGATGCCATCTGGATGAAAACTTCTGCCCAGTTGGATGAAGATTTCGGCCCGCTTGGATGAACACTTCTGCCGGGTTCACTGAGGACTTCTGCCGCTTTGTTGAGGATGGATGTCGAGTCTTAAAAATCTGTAAGTGGATCTTTGGGGGTTAGTGTAAGGTATTTAAGGGTTTACAGGGAGTGCAGAATTATTAGGCAAGTTGTATTTTTGAGGATTAATTTTATTATTGAACAACAACCATGTTCTCAATGAACCCAAAAAACTCATTAATATCAAAGCTGAATAGTTTTGGATGTAGTTTTTAGTTTGTTTTTAGTTATAGCTATTTTAGGGGGATATCTGTGTGTGCAGGTGACTATTACTGTGCATAATTATTAGGCAACTTAACAAAAAACAAATATATACCCATTTCAATTATTTATTTTTACCAGTGAAACCAATATAACATCTCAACATTCACAAATATACATTTCTGACATTCAAAAACAAAACAAAAACAAATCAGTGACCAATATAGCCACCTTTCTTTGCAAGGACACTCAAAAGCCTGCCATCCATGGATTCTGTCAGTGTTTTGATCTGTTCACCATGAACATTGCGTGCAGCAGCAACCACAGCCTCCCAGACACTGTTCAGAGAGGTGTACTGTTTTCCCTCCTTGTAAATCTCACATTTGATGATGGACCACAGGTTCTCAATGGGGTTCAGATCAGGTGAACAAGGAGGCCATGTCATTAGATTTTCTTCTTTTATACCCTTTCTTGCCAGCCACGCTGTGGAGTACTTGGACGCGTGTGATGGATCATTGTCCTGCATGAAAATCATGTTTTTCTTGAAGGATGCAGGCTTCTTCCTGTACCACTGCTTGAAGAAGGTGTCTTCCAGAAACTGGCAGTAGGACTGGGAGTTGAGCTTAACTCCATCCTCAACCCGAAAAGGCCCCACAAGCTCATCTTTGATGATACCAGCCCAAACCAGTACTCCACCTCCACCTTGCGGGCGGGAGTCGGACTGGAGCTCTCTGCCCTTTACCAATCCAGCCACGGGCCCATCCTTCTGGCCCATCAAGACTCACTCTCATTTCATCAGTCCATAAAACCTTAGAAAAATCAGTCTTGAGATATTTCTTGGCCCAGTCTTGACGTTTGAGCTTGTGTGTCTTGTTGAGTGGTGGTCGTCTTTCAGCCTTTCTTACCTTGGCCATGTCTCTGAGTATTGCACACCTTGTGCTTTTGGGCACTCCAGTGATGTTGCAGCTCTGAAATATGGCCAAACTGGTGGCAAGTGGCATCTTGGCAACTGCACGCTTGACTTTTCTCAGTTCATGGGCAGTTATTTTGCGCCTTGGTTTTTCCACACGCTTCTTGCGACCCTGTTGACTATTTTGAATGAAACGCTTGATTGTTCGATGATCACGCTTCAGAAGCTTTGCAATTTTAAGAGTGATGCATCCCTCTGCAAGATATCTCACTATTTTTGACTTTTCTGAGCCTGTCAAGTCCTTCTTTTGACCCATTTTGCCAAAGGAAAGGAAGTTGCCTAATAATTATGCACACCTGATATAGGGTGTTGATGTCATTAGACCACACCCCTTCTCATTACAGAGATGCACATCACCTAATATGCTTAATTGGTAGTAGGCTTTCGAGCCTATACAGCTTGGAGTAAGATAACATGCATAAAGAGGATGATGTGGTCAAAATACTCTTTTGCCTAATAATTCTGCACACAGTGTATTGGGTGGGTTTTAATTTTAGATTAGGGGTTTGGGCTGAAAAAGAGCTAAATGCCCTTTTGAGGGCAATGCCTATACAAATGTCCTTTTCAGGGCAATGGGGAGCTTAGTTTTTTTTAGATAGGTTTTTATTTTGGGGGTTGGTTCTGTGGGTGGTGGGTTTTACTGTTGGGGGGGTATTTTTTTTTTTTAACAGGTAAAAGAGCTTATTTCTTTGGGGCAATGCCCCGCAAAAGGCCCTTTTAAGGACCATTGGTAGTTTATTGTAGGCTAGGGGAATTTTTATTTTGGGGGGGCTTTTTTATTTTCATAGGGCTATTAGATTAGGTGTAATTAGTTAAAATATTTGATAATTTTTTTGTAACTTATTGTTTTTTATTTTCTGTAAATTATTGTTTTTGGGTTTTTTTTGTAACTTAGTGTTTTTTATTTTGTGTAACTTAGTTGTTATTTTTTTTGTAACTTAGTAATTTTTAATAGTAGATTTAAATAATTTGTGTAGGGATAGGTTTTTAAATATGTAATATAGTTAATTTAATTGTTAGTTTAATGTAAATTTTAGTATAATAGGGTAGGTTAATGAATAGTTTAATATAGTTTTATTTAATTTAATGTAATTTTAGTATAATAGTTAGGGTAGGTTAATTAATAGTTTAATATAGTTTAATGTAATTGTAGGATAATAGTAAGGGTAGGTTAATTAGTAGTTTAATATAGTTTATTTTAATTCTAAAGGTAAGTTTAAATCTATTATAAGATAGGGATGAGTTAAGATTTAATGTAAAGTTAGCGGGTTGTTAAGTTTAGGGGTTAATAACTTAATTTAGTTTATGGCGATGTGGGGGGCTAGCGGTTTAGGGGTTAATAGGTTTAGTAAGTGGTAGTGATGTGGGAGGCCAGGGGTTTAGGGGTTAATACATTTATTTAGTTGTGGAGCACTCCGGGAGTGGCGCGATAGGGGTTAATACATTTATTAGAGTTGCGGTGGGCTCCGGGAGCGGCGGAATAGGGGTTAAACATTTTAGTATAGTGGCGGTGTTTAATAACAGGGTATAAATAAAGTTGGGAAAAAGCCGAATAGCAGCAAGATCGATGACTGTTAGTTAACAACAGTCCGCTGCTCATCGCCCCGTACTTGGTGCGCGGCTTTTTGACAGCTTTTTTTATAAATAAGAAGAGTGTATTCAGGTCCGCGGCCGCGATGTTAGGCGAGCGTATTGGTGCCGTTGAATGCAGCACAGTTGACGGCTTGATAAAAGTCAATTTTAAGCTTGATTGATGCATGAAATAGATTAAATGATTTATGAAAATGTTCTAGGTTTTTTTCTACTTCTGTCCATATGATGAAAATATCATCTATGTAGAGAAAGTGTTTAAAGGGTTTGTGAGGGTGAGTGGCTAGGAATCTCTGTTCTAAATCAGCCATGAAGAGGTTTGCATACTGTGGTGCCATTTTAGTGCCCATGGCTGTTCCCATGGTTTGTAAATAGATGGAGTTATGGAAGATGAAATAATTGTGGGTGAGTATACATTTTGTAAGTTTACTGACTGTAGAGGCACTATATGTCTGGTTAGAGCTGTCTGAGGAAAGAAAGTTTAAGCAGGCATCAATACCATCTTTATGTGGAATATTGTTGTACAGGGATTCCATATCCATTGTCACAAGTATAGTATCCTCTGGCAATTCTGTTACCTGGCTGATTTTGTTAAGAAAATCAGTGGTGTTTTATAAAGCTAGTGGTGTTAATAACTAAGGGCTTAAGAATATTCTCCACTAGGCCCGATATTTGATTAGTCAGAGTGTCCATGCCAGTTATTATTGTTCTCCCTGGGTTCCCTGGTTTGTAGATTTTTTGGAGCATGTAGACTGTCCCTATGCTTGGGTTAAAGGGCACCAGTTTGTCCAGTTTATGTTGCGTGTGTTTGGGAATGTTTTTAATAGTTTTCTAAGTTGCAAAGTGTATTTCTGGGTGGGGTCCTTTTCCAGTTTATTGTCATAAGTTTGATCTGATAATTGTCTATTTCCCTCTGTGATGTAGTCCTGTGTATTCATGATCACCACTGCTCCTCCCTTGTCTGCAGGCTTAATGGTAATATTTTCATTGTTTGTTTTTTTTTAATTTGTTTAGCGTTTTTTTTCTAAATGTGAGAGGTTATACGTTATTTTTTCTGCTGTGTGTTAAGCAGGGATGCTGTTCTCAATCCGGAAGCTTTCAATATATCTGTCCAATTTTGTGTTGCGTCCTGGTGCAGGTGTGAAGATTGTGTTCTTTTTGCTTCCATTGTAGTCCTCCATAGTGCTGGTATTTTCTTTGTCATAAAAAAAATATTTTAGCCGCAATCTCTCTGAGTACAGTTGTATATTGTCTAGATTTGTACTTGTACAGACTGATAATCCTTTAGACAGTACTGATATCTCTAGTTCTGATATGTGGTAGTTTTAAAGGTTCACAATCCCTGAGTTTTCTGTATTGTTTTCTTGGTTGGTGACAGTTTGTGTTTTGAATGAGGTGCTGTTATTGTCAGTGGATGTTTGGTCATTTGTTGTAGTTGATCTGTCATCTGGAGCTCTATTTTCATGCATTTGGTGTTTGCTTCTATTTTGTGACAGGCATGCAAGTCTCTTCTTTTTCTTCTTGATAAAATTTTGTTGTGTTTTGTAGAAGTGTTGCATTTCTTTTTTAATTACTTCATTAAATCCATTATTCCATCAAATTGGTCAGTATTGCTTCAGACTTGAAAAAGGAAGACATTCTTCCGAAAGCTTGTCATCTTATAAATGTATAGTTAGTCCAATAAAAAAAGTATCATTTTTCAATGCAAAACTCTTGCTATTTTGATATCTAAATCTCTGGACTAACACAGCTACTCCAATCAATGTGACTATATAGGTATAAATATATAATATTTATTTATGAATAAATAGAACATATTCTTCTATGTGAAGAACATCGGAATGAAAATAGGTTGAATACATGCACACACATATATATTCTAAGTTCGGCTTTTTGTTCTGGTCAGGTTAGCATGCAAGCAAAAACAGATTACTTTCAACTCATAATAGGAGCGCAACCTGACATGCGCAAGAATCCGAACTTCTAGCAAAATTAATGCTCGAGCAAGAGCATTAAATAGCGCTCCACTTGTAATATGGTGCACAGTATACATGCACACGATAAAATAGGTAATATTGGGGTTTAATACTAATGTAGTGGAAGATATAAGGGACACTTTTAAAAGTATATTTAACAACTGTAAATTGGTCATTTATGTTTATACCATTTAGGTATCTAAGCTCTGAATTAGTTTATTGTGATATTTATTTTTACAATGTTTCTATGATATTTGGTATGATACACAATACATTGTCAGCTGTTCTCCAGGTAACTTAAAGGGCCACTAAACCCAAAATCTTTCTTTCATGATTCAGATAGAGAATAGAAATGTAAACAACATTACAATTTACTTCTATTATTTATTTTGCTTAATTTTTTAGATATCCTTAGTTGAAGAAAAAGCAATGCACATGGTGAGCCAATCACACAAGGCTTCTATGTGCAGCAAACAATCAGCAGCTACTGAGCATATCTAGATATGCTTTTCAGCAAAGAATATCAAGAGAATAAAACAAATTAGATAATTGAAGTAAATTAGAAAGATGTTTAAAATTGCATTCTCTTTCTAAATCATGAAAGAAAAAATGTGGGTCTCATGTCCCTTTAAGTTGCTTTACATCTAGTTTGAAAGAGATAAAGCCATATTCAGCAGTTGTCATGAGTGCTTGGCTCAATGACTCATTTAGTGTACCCTAATACTTTTTGATGAGCAGTTGCTGACCATACTATCGTTATTCACTCACATATACAGTAGTTGCAATAAAATATTCAGAAGTGCTAGCACAACCCTTGAGGGAACAAGAGACAAGTGCTTGAAACATGTCTGAGTCTGCTTGACTTGCTCCTTTTATGATCTGTTCTTATGGCAATTTAGTTTGGTTGTGTTTTTCAACATTTTAAATAAAGAAGAAATTGTATCCAGCATCAATGTAAATATTCTAGTATACTATTAATCATAATAGGCATACTGTGCCTTTAAGGAAGCCTGTGATTATCTAATCAGCCTTTGTTTGCAGTAACCTTAAAGGGACATGAAAGCCAACACATTTCTTTCATGATTCAGATAGAGAATACAATTTTAAACAACTTTCAAATGTACTTCTATTTTTAATTTGCTTCCTTCTCTTGTTATCCTTTGCTGAAAGGTTTATCTAGGCAAGCTCAGGAGCAGCAGAGGACCTAGGTTCTAGCTGTTGATTGGTGACTGCATATATATATATATATATATATATATATCAATTGTAATTGGCTCACCCATGAGTTCAGTTAGACACCATTAGTGCATTGCTGCTTCTTTAACAAATGATACCAAGAGAATGGATATTAGATAAAAGAAGTAAATGCTATAATGCATGTCTGTCAAAAGAACTGAAATAAGGGGCAGTCAGCAGAAGTTTAGATAAAAGATAATTACAGAGGTAAAAAGTATATTAATATAACTGTGTTGGTTATGCAAAACTGGGGAATGGGTAATAAAGGGATTATCTTTCTTTTTAAACAACAAAAATTCTGGTGTTGACTGTCCCTTACACAGAAACTGCACACTTTTTCTTAATTTGTCTTTTAAAAATAAATAAGCTCTTTTTGCATCCTAGGGTACTGTTTAAAGCGAGAGAGAAAAGTCTGGTGCCAAGTTTGGTCATATCATTCTGTTACTCTTATCTCTTGCTTAAAGGGGCAGTAGTCAACACAAAAATTGTTATGATTTAAAAAGTTAGGTAATGGCCTTGCTACCCATTCCCCAGCTTTGCACAACCAACATTGTTATATTAATATAATTTATAACATTTAAACCTCAAAATGTCTGCCTGTTTCTAAGCCACTATAGACAGCCTCTTAATCACATGCTTTTTATATGCTTTTTACAAAAGGAGACTTCTAGTTCATGTGGGTCATATAGATAACATTGTGCTCACGCCTGTGGGTTGTGCACAATACAGCTAAAATGCAAGTCAATAGATAATAAATACAAAGTCATGTGATTATGGGGCTGTCAGAAGAGGCTTAGATACAAGGTAATCACAGAGGTAAAAAGTATATTAATATAACCATGTTGGCTGTGCAAAACTGGGGAATGGGTAACAAAGGGATTATCTATCTTTTTAAACAATAAAAATGTTTGAGTTGACTGTCCCTTTAACTTCTGTGTGTCTTAACTTGTATTACTTCATTAAGTGGTTTTGGTAAGTGGGGCCACTCATTCATTGTTTTCAGATTAGAGATTCTGTGGATCATTAGTTTTTCCTCTGGTGAATACATGTGCCTGGCCAGGAAAGCATGTTAGCTTGTGTAATGCTATTGAACTTTGTCAGTGCATAAGCAGTTTTACCATGCTGAAGCTTATTCTCAAGCAACCTAGGCAGTGTACCAGAGGAGGAGCAGATGGAAAGAATTGTGAATGCACTAAGATAGATATATAGATAGATAGATAGATAGATAGATAGATAGATATAAATATAGATATATAGATAGATATATAGATAGAAAGACAGATAGATAGAGATAGATAGAAAGATAGATAGATAGATAGATAGATAGATAGATAGACAGAGACCAAGCAGACAGGCAGACAGATAGACAGACAGACAGGCAGACAGACAGACAGGCAGAGGTAGGTGATAAATAGATAGATAGATAGATAGATGATAGATAGATAGATAATGGATGGTTGGAAATATGGTTCAGCCAATCGGATTGAACTTGAATCTGATTGGCTGATTCAATCAGCCAATCCGATTTTTCTACCTTAATTCCGATTGGCTGATAGAATCCTATCAGCCAATCGGAATTCGACGGACGCCATCTTGGATGACGTCATTTAAAGGTACCTCATTCCTCGTTCAGTCTTCGTGCCGGATGGATGCTCCGCGGTAGAGGAGCAAAGAAAGAAGATTGAAGATGCTGCTTTGCTGGAAGACATCGCCGGATGGAAGAAGACTTCACTGCCGCTTGATTGAAGACATCGCCGGATGGAAGAAGACTTCACTGCCGCTTGATTGAAGACATCGCCGGATGGAAGAAGACTTCACTGCCGCTTGATTGAAGACATCGCCCGGATGGAAGAAGACTTCTCTGCTGTTTGATTGGACATCGCCCGGATCGGATGAAGAGTTCTGCCCGGCTGGGTGAAGACAAGGTAGGGAGATCTTCAGGGGGGTAGTGTTAGGTTTTTTTAAGGGGGGTTTGGGTGGATTTAGAATAGGGGTATGTGGGTGGTGGGTTGTAATGTTGGGGGGTGGTATTGTGGGGTTTTTTTACAGGCAAAAGAGCTGTTTTCTTTGGGGCATGCCCCGCAAAAGGCCCTTTTAAGGGCTGGTAAGGTAA